>NC_088687.1:84216060-84527727 GCF_028017835.1 Emys orbicularis | reverse complement strand
ACACACTAAGTAACTTCTCCAAGGTCCCAGAGGAAGTCTGTGGTGGAGCAAGGAATTGAATCCAGGCCACCTGAATCCCAGACTGGTGCCTTACCCAGTGGGCTATAGTAGCTCTTTTCTCCTTTCTGGAATCTTACAAAAAGTTTACAACTCTTAGCAAAACTTTAGTAGATTATCTTTCAACTTAACAATTAGGAACCTTTTTTTTTTAAATCACATGTCCATTAGGGTGAGTGGGGATATTTCCATTGATTTCAGTGGATATTGGATTGGGTCTCTGGCTTCAAACCTGATGCAATCCTTAAATAGTGATTTGAAATTTTCAGACTGAATGTTCTCAGCAGGACAGTTACCATCATACTGTATCCAAAGAGAAAATTAGGAGGCATCCTTTTAGACCAACCCTGGCATTTAATAGAAACACTAGGCCCTTGAAGATATTTGTGGATAATTTTTATAGAACTGTTGTATGTCTCTGCCCACTATGCAAGGAAGGTAGTAGAATGTTGCCATGGTTACTAGTTTACCTTAAAGTAGGCTTTTTTACTTACAAGTGAAATAATAGAAAGCAGCTTTCTTGTTTGTCAACAAATTTCAGTTATAAGCCAGTTAAGATAGTTTTAGGTAAGGCCTTTTTTGTTTTTGTTGGTGGGTGTGTTTTTTTTTGTTGGTTTTTTTTTTTTTTGGTATGCATTTTCCCTGCTTTATTAAAAAGTCAAACCATACATAATCTTCTAAAATGTCTTTTCCCTATTACTTCCCAATCTTAACACTGCATCTAAGACTTCATTTTCTTGAAAAATAACTTTTTGGGGGAAATATATGATCTTGTTAAAATTATTAGGATAAGAATTAGGAATGTTTCAGTACAACAAGAGCAGTGGAGCTGAGTCCTAGAAAGACTCGGGGAACAAGAGAGCAGGGCTCTAATCAAAAGCCCATTGGCATCCACGGATAGACTCCCACTGACTTCACTGAGCTTTGGATCAGCTGGTAGGAGAGCAATAGCAAATGTTGACTGCAAGCTGTTCCGGGAGAGAGAGACCTTGTCTTTCTGTCTGTACTGCATTACAGAGCACATGTTAGCATGCTCTAAAACACAGACCCAAACAGCAGTCTGAGGGATTCTGAGGGAGCAGCGGCAGCAGGCTAGTCACTCCTCTGGAGATAATCAATAGTGTAAGGTTCCTCTTCACCCCCCCCCCCCCACATGCTACAAGGAAAAGATGTGGTAAAGAATCCCACTACACCTTCTCCCTTGCTCTGCCAGGGGGTGAAGATGAACCCATGTGTATAAGTTGGACCTGAAGAAAGCTTGCTACAGACGGGCAGTCGGCAAAAAATATATATGTTTTGGGGGGTTTTTTTGGAGTGGGTTCATTTCTACCAGATCAGGCCACACCCACAGCATAGCTGGTGGAGTTGCCCCACATTTATCCAAGAGCCTAATGGTTAGAGCATTCACCCAGGATGTGGGATTCCCACTGCATGATGTGGAGCAGGAAACTGAACCCAAGATCTCCCATTTCCCAGGCCACGGCTCCAACCACTGGCCTGTGGGGAATTTTAGGGTGAGTGTTTGTTTGTCTTTCTGCTATTTACAGCTGTTCTACTTTGTGTTAAATATTTAATTGGGCCAAAAAAGAGGGATTCTATATTTCATTAGTAAAGGGTCCTCGCTTGGGATGTGGGAGACTCAAGTCCCTGTTCCAGTGAAGGTCTGTTTGAGCAATGACACATCACTTAGAAAGTTATTCTGTCTCAATTTTAAGACGTCAAGTGATGGAGAATCCAGCCATAAAAATCTAGATTTAGTTCACCTCTAGTTCTCCCAAGTCTGTTCCCAAGTAGAACTAAGGGAAGAGAATGGGGAGGAGAGGGACTGAGTAGTAATGTTTCCTATAGGCCCACTTTTCTTTTCATCTATCGTACAAGTAGCTTATTTGGTTTTCTTGTGGTTGCAGTGAGCTGTCTTGACATCCTGACCTTCTTTCAAACCAACCCTTAACTCTGTGGTTGCTAATTGAGATATATCAATGCAAGCACATTTTAAATGGTTTTGGATATTCTAGTTTGCATATGAATCCAGTCATGTAGGATGATAAAGCATAAACAGTGCTATGTAAGATGTACTGTATTTTGGAAACTTTAGGATGAGGATAATGGACCATAACCTTTTTCAAGTAGAAAGATAGGATGTGGTGATTTTGGGATTTTAAGTTCTCCACCTTCCCTCTGTATAGAACCAGTTTTATTCCTCATTCCTCTGGAAACACTAGACATGGAATGCAGAGTGGCTAGTTTTTGATCTCTTATTTCTGCTTGGAAACAACCCACTTTTGTGTGTAGTGTACTGGCCACATATGACTGGTGGTGGAGGTAGTGGTGCCATAGTATGACACTATGTAAGTATATTTACCCTTCACAATGCTTCTTCGGACCCAGGTCCATATGCTACCCTCTTTCTAGGTAACAGATGGGATGATGATATCCTCCACCATTTCTGTAATCTACATATATAATGCAGCCATATTTCAAGAACTTAAAGAACAGCTATGCTTTCTTCATCTTGACATACTTTTGAAGTAGTTCCATGGGAGGATGAAAGGAACCTTCCTTAGGCTAAGTCTTGGCACACATTAAAGATGTGTAAGTAATTAATCCAATTAATAATTGTTTTCAATATCTTGTGGTCTGCCCACTCTCTGCTATAGTGAAATTAATAGATAACAAATGATAAAGTACAAAAGGTGAGGGGGTTTTGACTGAGGGGTGGAAATGAACAGGATCCTCCCTCACACACACAAAAAACCTGTTTTGTGAAGGAAGGAAGAGAGAGTTTAAATTAGGATGTCTGTTCTTGTGGAACAATCCAGAGATTTGAAACTGAGAAACTTTCATATCTACCTCTGTATTTGTAAATATTTTGTAACACTAGGGCCCTGATCTACTTCTGGGCCTGTGGGTGTTACCATAATATAAATAACTGCTGAAAAGCTGTGTAAAGTAGCACATTGATCAGACTGAGGTATGTGCTTCTCTTTACCACAGTAGTCAGCCTGTGTTCATCTGCAGTTGTAAAGATGATTCTGAGTTTCTTCTGTATGAACATACATGGTAGTTGTGTTTAAAGTAGAAAAATGTCATCTGAAATTCAGACAGGTGACACATGCTCCTGCAAATGTTTGCATTTGTGTTTTGTGATTCATGAAACCCTTCTTTCTGCTTACAAAAGCTTGTCATCCAATCCGGAAGGAGACTTGATATCATGTGACTTAGATGGCCAATTGTGAAGCTGGACTAACATTTTGAAACTCAAAGCAACAGTTAGACTAGTTCACAAGCAATTATTGAGAAGACCGTTATCTATTCAAAGCACTTATTGAATAATTTCAGGTAATAAACTTGTAAACTGAAATCTGATCACACAATTTGTGAACATAAAAGGCGAATAAATTCATTGAATAAATTGATAACTGTGAATCTTTCCCAGCTCTATTTGTGAACTTGTTCAAACTTCACAAAAGATTTATTTTGGTCTCCTCTAAAGCAAAATTTAAGCAAACATTACAGAATGATCCTGAAAACTATATTTTGAGTTCCAGAGTACTCACTCTCGTTTTACTCTTAGAATGAGGTTTCCAGTCAGTCCTGGAAGAGAAACATACTATGCGAGGGGCTATTTCCATTCAAAACAGCTTGAATTTTAAAGTGCAAATATTGAAAGCTAGAAGCAATACTTAAAGCACAATAGCCTATATGCAATCCATAGGCTGTACAGTAAAACATTCACTGAATAATCTTGATCACTAAACATGAACAAATAAAAAATTCTATACCTTTGAACAAGTTGGTAACAGAAAAAAAGACTAAATTCAGACTAGTTTGCTGCAAGTAGTTTGCCCACCTTTACTCCCAAGTGCTTAAACAACTGTACAGTAATGGCTTCTCTGGAAGCTCTGCAAGTGTAGTTTTCACAGCATCCAGTGAAAATTCCCAATTATGTTAGAGTGTTAGCACATGTATTAGCTTGCTGACAGGACTTTTGGGAATGGTTGACACCTATGGTATAGGTGACACGTGCTCAAGTTTAGTCTTATGGAAACTGACAAACACCATCATGTCATCAGGTAATGGTTAGCCAATGAACTTCTTCAGATGATGTAATGTTTCTGGCTTAGTGTTTTATTGGCTGAGTGTCACTTGATATCCTGAGTTTTAGAGTGGAGTAGTTCTTTGGCAGCTCAACTTTCTGTTCATCTTGTACAATTTAGATAAGCTTATTAAACTTATTTTTCTCACCAACAATCCTTTAAACTTTTATTCATATGAACAGACCCACTGAAGTCAATGGGCCTGTTCTTTATATACAAGATGTCTTACATGTTTATAGGACTTGACTGATGTTGCTCTAAATACCCTCTCCCCTGTCAGAGATATTGTAACAAACCTGCCCAAGTTGTGGGGCTCTCCATTAGGAGATGGCCATATTATTCTGTAAAAGATTTGCTTTTCTTTGACGACAACTTTGAAATGACATTAGTAAAATAAGGTATTTTTAAAGAAACAAGCGTACTTTTGGAACTGAACACCGTTCTTTAATGTCTTACATTGGAAATACATATTCATTGGTTTATAATGTGACTACAATTGGAGATGAAGCATGAGTCCAGTAAAGAGACCTTCATTAGACTTCATGAATGTATGCTGATGAAGAAAATAAAGTAGCTAGGGATGTTCAGGATGTATGTTAGAGGGGGAATTCATTCACATGCCCTATCTGAAAATATGAAGCATGTGCACAAGAATGATGAAAATAGGTGAATGTTGACTTTTTGTTGACTGCAGTATGGGCCAGTAGCATTAACTTTTTTCAATAAAAATTTGGCTTTTTTTTTTTTTTTTACTTTTTTAATCTGCATGTCTATTATGCAGTGCAGCAATAGTTATTGTAATACTGAGTAATTACAGAAAAATACTTAATTGGTAAGGAGAGAACCTAATTCTCCTAACAGTTTGTTTCCCTCTCTATAGTTTATCAAACTTGTACACTGCTTTCCTACAACTTCTGACAGGTAGATAAGTATTATCCTCATTTTAGTGTTTGAGAGACTGGGACAAACTCTTGACTTGCCCAAGGCTATAGAGGCAGACAGCATAAGAAATGAGGACCCTATGATTGGGGTATAAAAAAAAATGAATGGAAAGAGGTTTAGTGCTTATTTTATTTCTGATTCCAAGTTTGTCAGGAACAAAGTTTTGTTGCTCAGCTATAAATCTTCAGGAATAGAGGTTTGTAATGAGTAATGTTGCTAAGACTACTGCTTTAAGATCAGATCTATAGACCCAAAATGAAGAGAGTGAGATTTTTGTGCAAATTACATTCTGGGTCAGACTAGCACTTCAATTGCACTGAAGTAAATTTAGGGCAACTCCGCTGCAGGCAATAGTTAGGCCTCATCTATGCTACAGAATTTTGTCAACAAAATGTATGTAGATGATCTAAAGGCGCCATAATAACATTACTATGGCATGTTCACACTATGCTCCCTCTGTTGTCTACACTTGATGTTCTAGCATCAACAGTGATAGCAGTGCACTGTGGGTAGCTATTCCATGTGCTATTCGCCATCTTCTGCAGCTAGGCCTTCTGGGAAGGCAGAGTGGTTCACAGTGCATCATAGGTGCAAGCTCAATGTCCCATGGTGCATTATTTTCTGTCCCAGCATTCTATGGTCTTCAACAGTCCCTGTTCACTGTGTGCCTGCCATCTCTGTGTGAAACATTTGATCATGCAGTATATCATGAGCTCCCAATCTGAACAGGAAACAGAGCTGCCTGATGTGCTTGCCATGGAAATAAACACCAGATTACTTTTGGCTGCACAGGGTGGACCATCGCTTTTTGGGCTCAGGAAACAAGCACTGTGGTGGGATCACATTGTTATGCGGGTCTGGGATGACTAGCAGTGGTTACAGAACTTCCGGATGCCCAAAGCCACCTTCCTGGAACTTTATGCAGAGCTCGCCCTACCCCTGTGGTGCAAGGACACCAAAATGAGAGCAGCCTTCTCAGGGGAGAAGCACATGGCGATCGCAGTGTGGAAGCTGGCAACTCCAGACTGCTACCATTCAGCCGCGAATCAGTTTGAAGTCAGGAAGTAGATCATGGAGGGCTGCCTTAACATAAGTGTGCAGAGCCATTAATTGCATCCAAGACTGTGACTCTTGGAAATGTGCATGAAATAGTGCATGTCTTTGCAGAAATGGGATTCCTTAACTGCAGCAGGGCGATTAAATGGAATGCATATTCCAATGTTGGTCCTGGACCACCTTGTGACAGAGTACATCAATAGAAAGGGGTACTTCTCTATGGTATTGCAGGTGCTTGTGGATCACCACAGGTGGTTCACTGACATCAACATGGGGCGGTCCTGGAAGGTGTATGATGACACATCTTAAGGAACATTGGCCTATAAAGAAAGCTGCAAGCAGGGACTTTCCAGACCAGAGGATCAGTGGGGGATGTTGAAATGCCCACAGTGATCCTGGAAGACCCAGCATATCCCTTACTCCCATGGCTCATGAAGCCTTACACAGGAAACCTGGACAGTGGCAAGGAGCACTTCAACAATAGGCTGAGCAGGTGCAGAATGATCATAGAATGTGCGTTTGGCAGATTAAGAGCACACTGGTGCTGTCTTTTATGGCAGGTTAGATCTAAATGAGGAAAACATTTCCATGATCATAGCCGCCTGCTGCACACTCCATAATCTTTGTGGCTAAGGGTAAAAACTTTTCCCTAGGGTGGAGCACTGAGGCAGACCACCTGGTTGCTGACTTTGAGCAGCCTGATAATAGGGCTGGGCACAATGGAGGCAATTTGAATCAGGGAGACTTTGAGGCAACATTTTGATAATGAGCACCAGTAATGTTTCTGTACAGCAATCTGCCATGCTTCATTCATTTATCTTATTTTACGTAAAATTTGTGAACCATTAACAATTTAATCATTATGGAGGAATTAGCATCCTGGAGAAGGGACTGTCCTTAAGTGTCTGGAAAGTGTCTACTACAGAGTGGGTGCCATTGCAAATAAATAATTGCACCTAACTAACCTGTGTACCCATATGGTCTTATTTCTATGTGCTTCTTCCCTCTTATTTGTTACACTTGTTCAGTATGTCAGACTAGATGATCACAGTAGTCCCTCATCTGAAGAATTTATAGATTTCAAGGTCAGAAGGAACTGTCTAGCTGTATATTTCTACAGTGCCCCGATCCAGTTTAGGGCCTGTCGCCACCATTGCAACACAAATAAATAGTAATGCAAAAGAAGCAACTATAGATATGGTTAGTACAGCTATTGAAATTATAGTATTTATCGATACATAGAGTATATTTTTATCTTTTTCTCTCCAAAATCTGCAGTTCTTCCATTACAATGCTGTATCTGTCATCCATTGCTTAATATCTGCAACATGTAATTCTATTTTCTTCACATAAGTGTGGTATTTACTTTTTAAAAAAATATATAAATTTAAGGGGTACGGTATTGTTTTCAGGGTGGGGAGGAGGAGGGTAGATGGTTCATCCAAACAACAAAATGTCAAATCAATAGTGTTCTCGTTGACTGACTGAGTTATTAAGAACTGGTAAGTTAATAGTAGTTCACAATTATTTGGACTCTGGCAGACAAAGCCAACAACTACACATGTTTCAAGCAAACGTTTATTATACTTCTTGTAAAGAGCTCTACCTTCTATAAACTTGCATTTTTAATTGTCTAAACAAAGTAATATATCAACTCAACCCTGTATCCTGGAACCAGCAGCAGCTGATTCACTTCCTAACAAAAGAAAGATATTTAAGACCATGCATGTGCCCTGTCAATGTGGTCTTAAAAGATAATGTAGCGTAACACCTTGTGTACATAGTTCTAAGGGAAAGGATCAACAAAGTCTTTTTATTTGCTGCTACCTTAATGCACTAGAAAAATATCAACTAAGATATGAGAGTTCCTGACATTCATATGGGACTCAGTCCACTAATCAATGCATTATTTTTATGGATAGAGATTAAGGCGAGAGCCAAAGATGTGAGGACAATGAGGGGTCCTTGTGGCACCTTAGAGACTAGCAAATTTATTTGGGCATAAGCTTTCGTGGGATATAACCCACTTCATCAGATGCATGGAGTGGAAAATACACTAAGCAGGAATAAATATACAGCACATGAAAAGATGGGAGTTACCCCCCACTCAGTAAGGCAAGTGCTAACAAGGCAATTTCAATCAGGGCAGATGTGGCCCATTCTCAACAGTTGGCAAGAAGGGATGAATATCAACCGAGGGAAAATTATTTTTTATAGTGACCCAGCCATTCCCAGTCTTTATTCAGGCCTAATTTTATGGTGTCAAGTTTGCAAATTAATTCCAGTTCTGCAGTTTCTTGTTGAAGTCTGTTTTTGAATTTTTTTTGTTGAAGAATGGTGACTTTTAAGTCTATTTATTGAGTGTCCAGGAAGACTGAAGTGCTCTCCTACTGGTTTTTGAATGTTACAATTCTTGAGGTCTGCTTTGTGTCCATTTATTCTTTGGCCAAACCAGACAGTCTGTATGCAAATGTACATGGCAGAGGGACATTGCTGGCACATGATGGCATATATTACATTGGTAGATGTGCAGGTGAATGAGCCCTTGATGGTGTGGCTGATGTGGTTGGGTCCTAGGATGGTGTCCCTTGAATAGATATGCGGACAGAGTTGGCAACGGGGTTTGTTGCAGAGGTTGATTCCTGGGTTAGTGTTTCTGTTGTGTGGTGTGTGGAAAACACCATCCTAGTCACTATGGATGTAGAAGTTCTCTACACCAACATTCCACACAAAGATGGACTACAAGCTCTCAGGAACAGTATCCCAAATAATGTCACAGCAAACCTGGTGGCTGAGCTTTGTGACTTTGTCCTCACCCATAACTATTTCAGATTTGGTGATGATTTATACCTTCAAGTCCATGGCACTGCTATGCAGGGCCATCCTTCCCCGTACACAAACTACGCAGCTGCTTAGGGCACCAGGAAATTTGGGGCACCAAATTGCCCCAAATTTCCTGGTGCCCTACGCAGCTGCTTGCCCAGCCACCAGCCCAATTTCACCCCCCCAGCCGGCTAAGCCGGCCAGGAAAGCTGCCCCCGCCCCGCCTCTTCCCCAAATCCCCCCCTTCTTCCCACCCCTGCTCTGCCCCAGCCCTGCCCCCACTCCACCCCTTCCCCTAAGCTACATCCCAGGAGACTGCAGCGGGGTTGGGCACGCCCCACACTCACCAGGTGGTGGGAAGAGGAGCGACCCGGCCCCAGCCCACTCCGCTCCATCGGCTCCCAGCCGTGCCAACAGTGAGTGCTGGGGGGTGGTTCCCCCTTGTCTCCCAAGGCTGGGAGCCAGGGGAGCAGAGCGGAGTGGGTTGGGGCCGGGACACTTCACTTCCTGCCACCCGGTGATTGCAGGGTGGGCCTGACCCCACAGTCATGGGGCGGCAGGAAGTGGAGCAACCCAGCCCCAACCCACTCCACTCTGCCGGCTCGTGTTGGTTGTTCTCCCCTGCCCCCCAAGCCTGCTCCTGCCCCCCACAGACCTTGGATGCAGTCCCCACTACCCCCCACGGAGGCCTGGGGCTGCATAGGGCACCACAGTGTCCAGGGACAGCCCTGCTGCTATGGGTACCCGCATGGCCCCGCAGCATGCCAACATTTTTATGGCTGACTTAGAACAATGCTTCCTCAGCTCTCGTCCCCTAGCGCCCCTCCTCTACTTGCGCTTCATGGATGACTTCTTCATCTGGAGCCATGGGAAAGAGGCCCTTGAGGAATTCCACCTGGATTTCAACAATTTCCACCCCACCATCAACCTCAGCCTGGACCAGTCCACACAAGAGATCCACTTCCTGGACACTATAGTGCAAATAAGCAATGCTCACATAAACACCACCCTATACCGGAAACCTACTGACCGCTATACTTACCTACATGCCTCCAGCTTTCATCCAGACCACATCACACGATCCACTGTCTACAGCCAAGCCCTCAGATACAATCACATTTGCTCCAATCCCTCAGACAGAGATCCTGTAGGTATTTGTCTCTATCAGGCATTCTTAAAACTACAATACCCACCTGGGGAAGTGAAGAAACAGATTGACAGAGCCAGAAGGGTACCCAGAAGTCACCTACTACAGGACAGGCCCAACAAAGAAAGTAACAGAACGCCACTAGCCATCACCTACAGCCCCCAACTAAAACCTCTCCAGCGCATCATCAAGGATCTGCAACCTGTCCTGAAGGATGATCCCTCCCTCACAGACCTTGGGAGATAGGCCAGTCCTCGCTTACAGACAGCCTCCCACCCCAACCTGAAGCAAATACTCACCAGCAACTACACCCCACACAACAAAAACGCTAACCCAGGAACCAACCCCTGCAACAAACCCCATTGCCAACTCTATCCGCATATCTATTCAAGGAACACCATCCTAGGACCCAACCACATCAGCCACACCTTCAAGGGCTCATTCACCCGCACATCTACCAATGTGATATATGCCATCCTGTGCCAGCAATGCCCCTCTGCCATGTACATTGGCCATACTGGACAGTCTCTACGCAAAAGAATAAATGGACACAAATCAGACCTCAAGAATTGTTACATTCAAAAACCAGTAGGAGAGCACTTCAGTATCCCTGGACACTCAATAACAGACTTAAAAGTCACCGTTCTTCAACAAAAAAACTTTTCCCTCTGATACTCACACCTTCTTGTCAACTGCTGGGAATGGGCCACATCCACCATAATTTAATTGGTCTCGTTAGCACTGACCCTCCCCCCCCATCCCCCCCCCCACACACACACACGGTAAGGCAACTCCTATCTTTTCATGTGCTGTATATTGATTCCTTCTTACTGTATTATCCACTCCATGCACCTGATGAAGTGGGTTATGTCCCACAAAAGCTTATGCCCAAATAAATGTTAGTCTCTAAGGTGCCACAAGGACTCCTCGTTGTTTTTACTGATACAGACTAACATGGCTACCCATATTAGAGATGTGAGAGTGATTACTGAGGCTCTCAACGTATAGAAATAAAGAAACCAGAATAATAGTTTTGCTTGGTTATATTAGGCATTTATAGGACTCAGCTGCTACCATAGTATCTGTACTATGATAACCAAGCACATTGTTTTGGTCTGCAAATCCAGCCTCTCTCCAGAAGAAATTGGTGAATGTTATTAATGGCTGAATCCAATTTATGAGAAGGATGCTAGGAGGAAAGAAGATGAACAATCTTCAGTAACAATCCATTGTGACAAAAATAGAGATGAGCAACTCCAGGTTCTGTGGTATCATGCTGCCTTCTTTGTTAATTAAGCTCGATCAAAGTGTTTGTTTGCCAAGGTTTTTTGCATTTTAATCTTTTTTTCCACACACTAGAAGTGATATAAAATGTTGCATTCTGCTTTATATACACACCTATACGATGTATAGTTATCTGGATAATCACCATAAATTCTCTTCTAATCTTTTCCCATAGAAATGTGGCTTCTGGTACCACTAGCCAGTATGACACACAAATGCATGCCAAGTTATGCTTCTGCCTGTGTTTACATGAGAGCTATAAAATCTTGAAAATAGGGCTCTGTCATGCTGACGTTGACAACCTTTAATTATTGTGGCATTATTTACCAAAAGTTCTGTAACTAACTAGGACTTAACAAAAAAAATTTACAATATTAATAGCTAAAATCCACGTAGCTCATAAAAATGTTACTATAAACAATTTCAAGCTATCACTTAAGGCCACAGTCCTACACTGGGCTCTACTAGTGTGACTACTGCAGATTTAAGGCCCAGAAATTATACTCTTTTTATTCTGTAATCAGTTGAACAAAATACTATCTAGCTCTTCTAATGCTTTCCTCAGTAGATCTCAAAGCACTTTAAAATAGATACTTACTTCCTTTTAAAGATGGGGAAATTGAGGCACAGAGGGGCAGCAACTTGCCCAAAGTCACCCACTAGACCAGAGCCAGGAGTAGAATCCATGTCTCCTGAGTGCTAGTCCAGTGCTCCTTCCATTAGGCCACACACAAGAGTAAATGTGTGTATTATAATCCATGCACTTAGTAAAAGAGAATCGGCATCTTAGGCCTGGCCTACACTTAAAAAGTTAGGTCAATCCAGCTACATTGCTTAGGAGTATGAAAAATCCATGATGTAGTTAAGCCGACCTGACCCCCCAGTGTAGACAGTGATTGGTCAACAAAAGAATTCTTCTGTCACCCTAGCTACTTTCTCTTGGGGAGGTGGATTACCAATGCTGATGGGAGAACCTCTCCCATCAGCGTAGGTCAGGTCTACACTGAAGCACTACAGCGGTGTAGGTGCAGTGCTGTGCCGCTGCAGTGTTTCAAGTATAGACAAAATGGCACCCAGGCAATATTCCAGAGACTGGTCTGAAGGCTCGCTGTGGACCAATTCTTGAAATGTAGTTCAGATGTTAGATCAACTTCCTCTATTTAAATAGTTATAGCAGGTAATATTATGCAGAGGTAATGATTAAAGTAAATGAATGTGGTGGTCATGATGAGTCCATAGCTCTTTGGACTACTCCCAGGTAAAAGTGGATGAACATTTATTAAGTTTGAGCTGTGGAGTATGAAGTTTACAGGTTGTGGAACTGTGGAGGACTGACACAAATATGTAGATATGTGGTATTGACAAGGTGGAAATGAGAGAAGCATCTGTGAGAGGTTGGGATATCTTGCTGAAGAAGCAACACTTTTTAAAAATAATGGACGAAATTGCTAAATGACAAATTACATAGTGTAAGGAGTTAATTTTTTAACACACATAAGCATTAAAACTCCTGGGACTAGAGGTTGTTGCTCAAACCATGCTTCTGCTGGCTCTATGCAATCTCTAGCAGTGCCTGAACTCTAATATAAAGGAATGTGACCCTTTGTTGTGCAACTCTGCCCTCTTTTATAGGAAGAAATTCCTAATCACCCTCACACCCAAATAAGAGAGAAATTTGTTAATGTGAAAAATGCCTAGTTTGACTAAAATTCCTTGTTAAAAACATTAAATGAAAATTCTACAATAGCCATAGTTCCTGGAATATCACTATGATATGCAATAATATATTGTACCATTACTGTATAATTACACTACTTTTTAAATGTGATTGCCTGGTTACATTACAACTCATTAATTTTATGAAAATCTTATTTAAAATGACATTATGTACAATGACAAGCGATGTCTGAAACACAATGGCTGCCAAGCTACTAAACTATATTTCTCAAAAGACCACAGTGCTAAAGTCAAAGTTCACACTACCTTCAGAGGTGTAAGAACCCCCACATTAACTGCCTCTCCATTCTAAGAAGAACAGGAGTACTTGTGGCACCTTAGAGACTAACAAATTTATTGGAGCATAAGCTTTCGTGGGCTACAGCCCACTTCTTTGGATGCATATAGAATGGAACATATATTGAGGAGATAGATAGATATACAGAGGGCATAAACAGGTGGGAGTTGTCTTACCAACTCTGAGAGGCCAATTAAGTAAGAGAAAAAAACTTTTGAAGTGATAATCAAGATAGCCCAGTACAGACAGTTTGATAAGAAGTGTGAGAATACTTACAAGGGGAGATAGATTCAATGTTTGTAATGGCTCAGCCATTCCCAGTCCTTATTCAATCCTAAATTGATTGTATCTAGTTTGCATATCAATTCCAGCTCAGCAGTCTCTCGTTGGAGTCTGTTTTTGAAGTTTTTCTGTTGTAAAATAGCCACCGGCAGGTCTGTCATTGAATGGCCAGACAGGTGAAAGTGTTCTCCCACTGGTTTTTGAGTATTATGATTCCTGATGTCAGATTTGTGAAAAAACAGATTGACAGAGCCAGACGAGTACCCAGAAGTCACCTCCTACAAGACAGGCCCAACAAAGAAAATAACAGAACACCACTAGCTGTCACCTTCAGCCCCCAACTAAAACCTCTCCAGCGCATCATCAAAGATCTACAACCTATCCTGAAAGATGATCCCTCACTCTCACAGATCTTGGGAGACAGACCTGTCCTTGCTTACAGACAACCCCCCAACCTAAAACAAATACTCACCAGCAACCACACATCACTGAACAAAAACACTGACCCAGGAACCTATCCTTGTAACAAAGCCCGATGCCAACTCTGTCCACATATCTATTCAAGTGACATCATCAGAGGACCTAATCACATCAGCCATACCATCAGGGGCTCGTTCACCTGCACATCTACCAATGTAATATATGCCATCATGTGCCAGCAATGCCCCTCTGCCATGTACATTGGCCAAACCGGACAGTCTCTACGCAAAAGAATTAATGGACACAAATCTGACATCAGGAATCATAATACTCAAACCAGTGGGAGAACACTTTCACCTGTCTGGCCATTCAATGACAGACCTGCGGGTGGCTATTTTACAACAGAAAAACTTCAAAAACAGACTCCAACGAGAGACTGCTGAGCTGGAATTGATATGCAAACTAGATACAATCAATTTAGGATTGAATAAGGACTGGGAATGGCTGAGCCATTACAAACATTGAATCTATCTCCCCTTGTAAGTATTCTCACACTTCTTATCAAACTGTCTGTACTGGGCTATCTTGATTATCACTTCAAAAGTTTTTTTTCTCTTACTTAATTGGCCTCTCAGAGTTGGTAAGACAACTCCCACCTGTTCATGCTCTCTGTATATATATATATATATATATATGTGTGTGTGTGTGTGTGTGTGTGTGTGTGTGTGTGTGTATATATATATATATATATCTCCTCAATATATGTTCCATTCTATATGCATCCGAAGAAGTGGGCTGTAGCCCACGAAAGCTTATGCTCTAATAAATTTGTTAGTCTCTAAGGTGCCACAAGTACTCCTGTTCTTTTTGCGGATACAGACTAACACGGCTGCTACTCTGAAACATCTCCATTCTAAGGTCCATCAAGTTGCAAGCAGGCAATACCATGGTAAGTAATAGCTTCCTGTCTCGTTGGCTGTATTGTTGCATAAGTAAACAAGTTAACTCAA
This sequence comes from Emys orbicularis, assembly GCF_028017835.1. Taxonomy (NCBI): domain Eukaryota; kingdom Metazoa; phylum Chordata; order Testudines; family Emydidae; genus Emys; species Emys orbicularis. The sequence continues at coordinate 84,512,595 of NC_088687.1, read as the reverse complement.
ACAAAGCAAAAGGAAAAACAGAAAAAGGTAACTTTAAAAAAATACATAGATCTTTGCATTTATCCCAAACCTCTCTAAGTGTCATAATATGCTGCTTATTTTATTAATTAATCTCTCTGAATTTCCTTACTCTTCAGATATAATACCCATTTAATAAGCTCAAAACTCCCTTTAAGATTTCTAAACCTTTTAACCAGCCCTTTTGCCTTGCCCCAGGATATGACTTGCATATTTCAGGATTACTCCAGGATACAAGTCAAGAACAAAAGCTAATAATTCTTCTGGCCAGCAAATTAAAAACAAAATGCAACAAAAATACTTGGTGGTATTTAAAGCCATTCATTTACATTCTCCACACCCCTGTATTTCCTATTGCATGCATTTTTTCCCCCTTATCCAGAAGTTATTGGCCACTATTTAAAGCAAACAATTAAACTATAAACAAATATCAAAGAGACAAACATATTTTTAAGAATGTGCAACATGTTCAGTGAAATAAGATTAAAATGTTTATATTTTAATTGAATAAACATGCTATTTGGGGGCTCTGTATTTAAAGGATACTAAAATCAATTTAGGGAGGAATAGGATAGGGCACTGAAGAGGAATTCAGAAGCCCTAAGTTCAGTTCCAGCTCGGCTACAGCTCACCTGTGTGACCTTAGTTAACCATGTGGGTGCAAGTCACTTGCCAGGATTATCTGGGTATATTTCACTTAATCATTTCCATGCCATTGCCTCACTCCCTCCTATTCTCTGTCTGAGGAACATAAGTCTACTCTCCTGTGGGCTGTAATATTTGGTCTCATTTTGGTTATTGGATTTTAAAAAGGGAAGAAGGAGAATCTGGGGAACTACAGTCGAGTCACATTCACCTCAGTCCCTGGAAAAATCATGGAGCAGGTCCTCAAATAATCCATTTTGAAGCACTTGGAGAGGAAGGCAATCAGGAACAGTCAACATGGATTCACCAAGAGCAAGTTATGCCTGACCAACCTGATTGGCTCTGTAGATATGGGGAAAGTGGTGGATGTGATATATCTTGACTTTAGCAAAGTTTTTTGGATACGGTCTCCCACAGTATTCTTGCCAGCAAGATGATAAAAGTATGGATTGGATGAATGGACTATGAAGTGGATAGAAATCTGGCTAGATCGTCAGGCTCAATGGGTAGGAATCAATGGCTCCATGTCTAGTTGGCAGCCGGTATCAAGCGGAGTGCCCCAGGGGTCAGTCCTGGGGCTGATTTCAGGGCCGCCCAGAGGATTCAGGGGGCCTGGGGCAAAGCAATTTCGGGGGCCCCTTCCATAAAAAAAGTTGCAATACTATAGAATACTATATTCTCATGGGGGGCCCCTGTGGGGCCTGGGGCAAATTGCCCCACTTGTGCACCCCCCCCCCCCTCGGGCAGCCCTGGCTGGTTTTGTTCAACATCTTAATGAATGATCTGGGTGATGGGATGGATTGCACCCTCAGTAAGTTTGCAGATCTGATGAGGTTCAACAAGGACAAGTGCAGAGTCCTGTGCTTAGGATGACATATTGGGCTGCATTAGTAGGAGCATTGCCAGCAGATCGAGGGAAGTGATTCCCCTCTATTCGGCACTGGTGAGGCCACATCTGGAGTATTGTGTCCAGTTTTGGGCCCCCCACTACAGAAAGGATGTGGACAAATTGGAGAGATTCCAGCGGAGGGCAATGAAAAGAATTAGGGGGCTGGGACACATGACTTATGAGGAGCGGCTGAGGGAACTGGGCTTATTTAGTCTTCAGAAGAGAAGAGTGAGGGGGGATTTGACAGCAGCCTTCAACTACCTGAAGTGGGGGTTCCAAAGAGGATGGAGCTCAGCTGTTCTCAGTGGTGGCAGATGACAGAACAAGGAGCAATGGTCACAAGATGCAGTGGGGAGGTTTAGGTTGGATATTAGGAAAAACTATCCCATTAGGAGAGTGGTGAAGCACTGGAATGGGTTACCGAGGCTGGTGGTGGAATCTCCATCCTTAGAGGTTTTTAAGGCCTGGCTTGACAAAGCTCTGGCTGGGATGATTTAGGAGGGGTTGGTCCTGCTTTGAGCAGGGGGTTGGACTAGATGACCTCCTGAGGTCTCTTCCAACCCTAATCTTCTATGATTCTATGGTTTAGTGTGCAGGTGATGGATGGGCAGCATTGGTGGCCTATGATCCAGTCGTCCCTCCTGGTCCTAAAATTGATTATGCTAATATACCCCCTTTGTGAAAGAGAGAGAATGCATCCCTACTTCACAAGGTTGTTATCCTCATATAAAATCCATTAATGATTGTGGTGCTGAGGTTAAAATAAGGAGAGCCAGGAAAATAGGTAGACTTAGGTTTTGCAAATGCAAGCATTTATAGAACTTAATACCAATAGAAATATTACTATTTTTTTTTTTAAATCACGTAACCATTTGTTTTTAAGGGGATAATACTGCTCAGGAATACTGGCAGGATGCTGCAGTGCTTGCCTATGTGTTCAAAGCAAAACAGTGATCATGATTAGAAACTTGCTTTGAACAAAATGCAACTCTCCAATCTATTTTCATTGTCAAGCTGAAAATAACAGAAAAAGTGAACAAAACATTTTCATGATGAATTAGTATTTGATTAGATTTTATTTTTTAGTTTTAATAATCTAAACAGTTCTTAGTAACTCAAGTAAGAACTTGTTTCAGACTTGAATTTTAACCTGGCTGTGTCTAATTCTAGAGTTTCAAATGTTTCCTGCTTGCTGTCTTGAGTACAGAATGTCTTAGTACACACACCACTTTGTAACAACTTTCTATGGTTCTTTTACTTTCAGACACCATGGATTATATCAAAGGTAGAAATGGCAGTATGTTGTATGCAGGTATTTTCTTTGCTACAATTAAGCAAGGGAGGATCTGTTACAAAGTTCCTGGGCTGAAAATATTACATTTCTTTCAGCACTATTGTGCTGTATTGGACTCCAATTACACCCCAAATAAGTGTGTAATGTATAGCAAAGACACAATGCTAATGAAGTTGCACAGATGCAGTGACAGAAGATGTTCTGTGCTACAGTAAATTGATCTTCATAGGCTTCCATTAAATTATCCAGTACACAGGACCTGAACTAACATCAGAATGGTGGGAATTGGCTTAAATTCAGATTTTATCTAGCCTACTCATGTTGTTGGGGTTTTGTTTGGTTTTGTGTTTGGTTTTGTGTTTGGGTTTTTTTTTTTTTTTTTAAGAAACACAAGAGGAGGGCTTTAGAGAGAGAGAGGAGCTCCATTTTGCTTGATGGTGATCAGTGTGTTCAGAACTTTTGAAAACCAGAATACAGGACTATGTGAATTAATTAGGATGGTGTAATAAAAATAGAGGGAAACAGTACTGATCTAAGGATAGTATAGCCTGCCCATAATCACCAGTGCAACTGATCGGCAACGCTTCCATTTATTGCCAGCAGAACTTCTTAGGTTGTAAGCAGTTTTGTCTAAATAAATACAGATAATACATTAAAATTAAGGCTGTCAATTTAACTGCCCTTAACGCCTGCGGTTAATGTACAGCACAATTATCACGTTACATTTTTAACGCTCTTTAATCGCAGACCCTCTGGGCGGGAGAGCTGCATGAGCAGCTCGGGGAAAAACCTGTCCGTTCAGGCGCAGTAACGCAGGCCGCCACCAGAGGGCGGGAAGAGAAGAGGCTACAGAAAGTAAGGTAGTTTTCGCCCCTGCGTTTTTAAAGTGAAAACAGCACAGCCAGGGGCTCGCCGGAGCACCTCCCCCCCGCAACACACACACCCACCCACCCACCCCTTGCAGGGCTCGTCCGAACTGCCCTCCCCATGCCTCCCGGGTCTGGGGCTGCCCCTCACACACCCCGTGCAGCCAGCATCTGGGGATGCCTCCCCCCCTCCCAGCTCCGCAGTGCCCACGGCGGGGTCGCCCCCCTCCCAGCCCTGTGCCGCTCACAGCGGGGGCTGATTCCCAGCCCAGGGGCAGACCCCCACCCCCGAACCCCATGCTGCCCGCGGCTGGGGCTGACCCTCGTCCTGAGCTCAGGGGCTGACCCCCACCCCCGAGCCCTGTGCTGCCTGCAGCTGGGGCTGATTTCTCCCCCCCCCCCCCCCCCCCCAGCTCTGTGCCACCCAGAGGTCCGCTCTGAAGCCAACATTGCCTGCTATCAGCAAATGTCTCCACGTTCCTGTTGGCAGGCATTGCTGCCTTCAGCTGAGCCCCAGGCAGCAGCCGCCTCTCTCTGCTGTGCCTTGCAGCTGGAACAAATGCCCAGTTTTGGCGAAGAAGTAGGCACGGATGGGACAGAGCTGAAAAACGGGATTGTCCTGGCCAAAATGGGAGGTATTGGCACCTTAGCCAGCCCGGGCCCTATTGTTCCCAGCCAGCCCCTGACTCCCAGGATCAATCTCCCTGTGTCGTGCCCCATTGCCCCTAGCTGGCTGCTCACTCCGGGGTTACCCCATAGAGAACATGGCCTGGCGAGCTCAGCCTCCCTGCACCAGCCTCTTCATCCCTGAGGTAAAATCCACCCTCCCCTGCAAACAAGGGCTCACTCTGCTGAAGGGAGCCCACCTAGCCAGGGGTGAAAGTAATTTACAGGATTTGAGGGGGGCGTTGCCTTATCCAGAAGAGGCGTGGCCTCAACCGGAAGAGGCGGGTCCTCAAGATTTAAAGGCCCTGGGGCACCGACTGTGGCTGGGAGCCCCAGGGCCTTTAAATCAACCCGGGGCTCCCAGCTGCAGAGGTGGCTGGGAGCCCCCGGGTCTCAGGGGCAAATTAAAGGGCCCTGGGCTCCCGCCACCGCGGAGCTCTGGGCCCTTTTAAATCCCCACTGCAGCTCCGGCAGCCGGAGCTGTGGGGGGGATTTAAAGGGCCTGGAGCTCCCGCGGCTGCGGGGAGCCCCGAGCCTTGCCGGGCTGGGGCCGGGATTTAAAGGGCCTGGAGCTCCTGCCACTGCGGGGAGCTCTGAGCCCTTTAAATCCCGGCCCCATCCTTCCAGACGCAGCAGCAAAACGCCTTCCTCACCCTCCTACTGCACAAGTTATTGCTTACTCACACTCCTCCCCTGTTTTCCCCAACACTGAATGCTTGTTTGTCTGAGTGACTGGCTGAACAAGAAGTAGGACTGAGTGGACTTATAGGCTCTAAAGTTTTACATTGTTTTATTGTTAAGTGCAGTTGTTCTTTTTTACATAATTCTACATTTGTAAGTTCAACTTTCGTGATAAAGAGATTGCACTACAGTGCTTCAATGCGGTGAATTGAAGTTTTTTTTACAGTGAAAATGTTTTTAATAAAAAATTAATATAAAGTGAGCACTGTACACTTTGTATTCTATGTTGTAATTGAAATCAATATACTTGAAAATGTTGAAAACATACACAAATATTTAAATAAATGGTATTCTATTATTGTTTAACAGTGCAATTAATCGTGATTAATTTTAATCACTTGATGGCCCTAATTAAAACTATCTTATAGGTCAAGTCTTATTGACAATACCTATAGTGAATAGGTACAGTGAATATTTGAACTATATAGCGAAAATTCAAAGGCCCAGATCATCTGCTACCCCAGGGCTCTGCTCTTTGATGCTGAGGATAGGGGGAGAAGATGGCTTTAAGCCACCTATCTTGCCCCTAGGCCTGCTAGGTGCAAGATAGGTCAGCCACAGGACTTTAATACCAGCAAGTTTGAGATTCTTTGAACTCCTTTATCATTTTTGCTGCACTTCTCTGAATTCCCGCTAATGTAACACTATTTTGTAATTAATGACATGAACTGTCATGAAAACAGTATTTCGGGTGCCATCATGCCAGGGCTTTAGAGAAGGCAATCATCTCCATGCTCTCTGAATTGCTGCATTTGTGCTTTACATAGGCCTTTTTCTCCCCCCCCCCCCTAGTTTTCTGCTGTCTGGTTTTCTTCCGTCCATCAATTTATTTATTTGCTAGCACAGTTGCCATAAATTAACTCTGGCCCTATGATATTTACCACCGTCTATCCCTTCTGATTTTTTTAAAAACTTTGGTGGGAGGGAAATCTTTCCAATCGTATATAGACATCGACAACCCTTTCTGCAGGGATGTTGACCTTTAATTATATTCTGGTTGTCATAATTTAGCTGATTAGCTTGAACCAGCTCCTACACCTATTTAGGACTAAACTGAGAATAGCCTCTCACTTTATGTAAAATAGAACTAGCTGTTCCACAAGGGCATAATGTAAAGATGTAGAGGAATAGCTTCTGGAACCTAATGCATCCTCTTGATGATGATGATGGATAAGAGGATGGATATAACCTCAACTATACCCTGCCCTCTACACACTGGTACAAATGGTCCAGCTGCAGAGCTGAACTCCACGTCAGTGGTGTGCACTCTGCACCGTCCTCCAAATCCTGTTGTGTACCCCACATGTGAGTGCATGATAGGGTCCCTGTCTGTACCAATATACCAAGGATATGAATCTGTTATAGCCCCAACTAGGGAGCCTTGGCTCTCTAGTTCCAGCTCTAACACCTCATGCTTTTAGCACTGGAAGTCCTCAATGTGTTGGCCAAGATGGCGGCTGGCACAGCTGGACAGCACGAGAGTATCTGTTCTGCTGCCAGGGACCCTCTGTGGATGTGAAGGTGGGGGTCAGGATTTACCCTTTAATGAACTAACTTCTCATGCTTAGAATTTTTATTTGCATGTGATACAATGTTTACTTCCACTTAAAAAAAAAAATGTTAGCAAATACACGATCCTCTCAGTACGAGGTGTCCTGAGAAGAAACTACATGAGTTTCGATTTGTTAATAGGGCTTAGTTCCGTTTTCTGTACCATTGACTGTGTTAAGGATGTTAAAAAGATATGGAGAGCTCACTTCTGAGCCCATGAGCATTGATGTTTTAAGAAGGTGTCCTTTAGGTGAAAAGCATTTAACTTAGTGCAGTAGCATCCCTTGAGCGTGACCTGTGTGAGAAGGGTTTAATAAGAGCATCTCACAAATTGCATATAAACAGCAGCCTTGTTATTTGAAGTTAGAGACTTGATGGAAGCAACGAAAAAGGCTAATTTAAATTATTTGTTGAGCTGGATAAGCAATAATTTTAGCTCATGAAAACTGCTTTTCTGATATCAGAGTGCCCAATAAAAATTATACAGGCCATGAAGCCTTCAACCATAATATCACTGATTTAGGACTGTGTGTGGTAGCTGCTTCTTGTATTAAGAATCAGAATAGGTCTAGTACTATCTGTGGAAGCTGTACAGAGAAAATCTAAATGGTGAAGTCCACTGGAGTCACAGGTGTTGAGCAGCTTTCAGGGTTTGGCTTTATTGGGAACCTTGCCTGAGCAAAAACTGAGTTAGAACTTCATGAGATGGTTCAATCTGAGGGAGGTCACACATGCCACTCAGTATCTGTGAACAGAAGGGAATCTGCATTTGTGAAAGGGAGAACTCTATCTGAAGTGCTCTTTCCAGCCCTTCTGTGAGGCTTCTCTGGCTTTGGGCTCTGTAGATCTGGACTGAGTGTGTGGGCCAGTACTAGACAAGGTGTGGAGCCAGCTGAACTACTTTAGATTTGCCCTCACCATCCCCCTTCTAGAAAAAACAATTTTATATTAAATTCCATTTGTGTTGCTGTTATAAGAATTCCAGTATAATGGTTCAAAACCCTATAACCTCCCCCCCCCCCCACCTTTTATGAAGGAAGAGGTTTTGTGACCAATACAGTTGTCACCATTTAAAAGGTCAGTAAGTTGGATCTGAAATACCTTAGTTTTCCCCTATATTTAGAACAGGAGGTAACTGTGTCTGAACTGTTGCAAAATGTTATAAGGGCAACCACAGAAGCCAGTTAAAATGGTATGCTTGCTGGTATGTGGTACATGTTCCTATGTATGTCAATAAGTTAGACATTATATTTGTTATGCAAAAATCAGCTTAAATGATTTGCAAGTCACCACACATGGCGGCCATTTAATTAAATGGAATTAAACTGGTAGATAATTTCACCCATGATGTAGAACGGTTGAATAGCTATATTTTCAGTTAGCATGTCTTCTTAAGAAGATATCACCATATCTAAGTTTACTTGTCTATATTTGATGCCTTCGCTTTATTTTTAGTAAGTGAACCCACATTTATTTTATACAAATGCTTTTGGGAGGAACACTTTCTAAAATGCCCTCTCAATTTCTTTGGAGGATCAAATGAAGTACTGAAAAACACCCCAGTGTGGCAAGGCTTTTTCTCTCAAGAGTTGATTGGAGGTGTGACTCAGGAGTTCATGGATAAGGCTAAGTTTAGCCACCAGGGCCGGCTCCAGGCACCAGCAAACCAAGCAGGTGCTTGGGGCAGCACATTTTCAGGGGCCGCATTCCAGCGAGCCTCTTTTTTTTTTTTTTTTTTTTTTGCGCTTGGGCGGCAAAAGCCTAGAGCTGTCCCTGGCAGCAGCAGTGCATCCTGCACTGGGGGCGCCCTGGGGCCGCTGCGGTTCATGTTGGGGAGCAGCGCCCGCACCTTATGGCCGTGCAGGCTCCGAGCGCGGGACACTCGGGCTGGGGGCCGCCCCTCGGGGCACACAGAGCCGCTTGTGGGTGCCGCAGGGCGGCCGCCCCCCAGCGCCGCAGCCGGGGCTGGGAGAAGCAGCCAGAGCCGCCCAGGGACTGCGGCAGGGCGGCCAGGAGCAGCAGCAGGAGCGGGGCCATAGAGGGCGGGGTGCTGCCGTGCGGGGCCCGCGTCCCGCTCTCCGGGGCTCCACTCCCTCTGGGGCTGCCCTGCCCTGGCTCCTCAACCCCCTGCCGGGGCGGTCCCCCGGCTCTGTCCTCGCCGGTCCTGGAGGCAGGAGCCCCGGCTAGAGGGACCCTGGGCTGAGGCGTGGCCTGGGAGCCCCGCTGCTTACACCGACCCTACCAGCGCTGGACTGGCTGGAGGCAAGGGGGGAGCCCAGCGCTGGCAGGGTCCAGGTGGGGGGAAGAGCTCAGGGTTGGTGCAGGTGGGGTGGGGGGGGAGAGCCCAGGGTTGGGGCAGCAGGGGGTGCGGGTGGGGGGCAGCCAAAAAATTTTTTGCTTGGGGTGGCAAAAAACCTAGAGCCAGCCCTGTTAGCCACTGTTCTGGCGGTCCCTGGAGACAGCTGCCCGGGGCTGCCCAAGCAGCGGCCAGTGTGGCTGGCCCCGCGGCAGCCCCTGGGACTCCTGCCTAGGACCACTGCTCAGGCGTTCCCCAGGACTGCTGCTCGTGCGGTCCCTGGGACCTGCCGCACCGGCCGCTGCTCGCATGGTCCCCGGAGCCAGCTGCCCGGGGTCTCCTAAGCGGCAGCCAGTGCGGCTGGCTGTGGGATGCCTGAGCAGCTGGCCCAACTGCTCAGGCGGCCCTGAAGTCAGCTACACCAGCTGCTGCGGAAGTCACAGAGGTTACTGAAAGTCACCGAATCTGTGATTTCCACGACCTTCTTGAAAGAATCTCACCTTGTTCGTGGAGTCTGAGTTGGGAGATTTGGGGGTTAGGATGCTACTGTATAAGATCTTTTATTGACTCATTGTAAGATGACCTATCCCTTGTTAAGTGCCATGTATTCATAATAATGAATTAAAATTGTCTTGTAATAGGTTTGTGTTGAGAGCCTGGGATAAGTGCAGTAAGCAGATCAAAATGAGAGAACAGTTTATTTATCTTAGCTTGGCAGAAATCATCCCAGAACCATATTAATTATATGTATTCTGAAACATGTGTATACCTCAAATCTTTTCAACAATATGACTATAATAAGGTGCAGGTAGGATACTGCATCTCAAAGCCAAGATACAGTAATCCACAAACCATGCTATAATCAAAGCCCACAGTAGCTTTAATATATGAAGAAGGAATAGATAAACTATGGATTTATTTGCATAGTTGCATATAACTTTCTTAAAACACAATTAAGAACAATACATGGTATGTGACTTAAGATGCAGTGTTCGTTAATCAATAATGCTATGGCTCTATATTAAATTAACATGTATTGTTTGACTAATTTCTTTCAGCTGCAGATATTTTGAATCACATGCAGATTTTATTTTCAAATGTAAAACGCTTTTCAATATTTGGATTGGAAAATTTAGCACATGATTCGATTTGGATTTGCTTCCTAACAAGTGATTTTATTCCACAGTGATAAACTTTTAGAAGAAAGGAGTTGATTCACAGAGCTGAATTTCCTACACAAATATGGATTTTAAGTATTTTATTAGGGACAAATTCAGGGTGAATGTTGTGCTCCTGCAGTCTGCAAAATCCCTTTCTGCTGAATGCATGTGGATGACTTTTAATTACTGTACATGCCAAAGAGAAAACTAAAGTCAGGTAAAAGAGGAGCAACAGGTTCTCATCTGAAAAGTGCAGTCTTATTAGGAAAGAGACTGTCCTAAAAGGTGGTATGATTGTCAGGGACAGGAACCTTGTTTCCATTAGGACATTTTTTTTTTCATAATGGCTACTTCATTAAAGTGGACACTATTACAATATTTATAAATGCCTTTGTGAGCAGTTAGTAGTATTGCTGGTCTGCGGTGTAGAAAGTACAGATTGTGAATTCTGGGACAGGTTTTATGACCTTTTTTTGTTTAGAAAGCATATAGGCACAGATTTTTTTCAAGCTATTTAGCCATTGGTCTGCTCAGCATTGTGAGTCTGAGTCCCAATTTCCTAAGTCACTTTGACTTACTTCAACTGTCATTAAAACTGTCTTACTGTCACTAGGATTTCCCCAGTGTTCGCTAATCTGAGGTAAGAACGTATCCCCCCTCCCCCCCCCCCGCCGCCCCCCTCAACCCACCCAGAGTGAAGAGAGCAGAGGGGAAGAAATTGACATCTAATGTAGTGTTCTATCAGAAGGCTGAGGTTGGCTGAAGGAGGGCATAATTATGGTAGGGTAAATTAGAGTGATTGAAAGAGGGGATTTAACAAAGAAAAGGGTGGGAAGGGGGGTGAAAGGTGGATTTTGTTGTTTTGTGTCACTGAGATTGTAGCCTCTCAGGATAAATGCATTAGATTATGAGGTACTCCTATACTACAGTAAGGCTGCCATAATAAGTACCTTACATAGAGAGATGTAAAATTATTGCAACTTTGGAGCAAGATTAATTAGCTGTTACATTATTTCTTCTAAAGCCATATTTTGAGCATCCACAATCCTAAACTATTAATCCATCTGTTTTTAAATCTCCAAGTCGTGAGACTTCTGGCCATATTTAAAATATTTATGCTAGTATATACAACCCCAATCATATCCCTACTCACCCTTTTAGATGTTCTACTATCGAATCTTAGATTACAAGGTGACCAGGTTTTTTCTATGGTGGCCCTTAAGATATGGAAATCTGTCCTCTTGACATCAACCTTGGGCTGCCACTTCTGCCTTTATACAACTTCTGAAAACATTTCTCTTTCAGCTCTATCTTTGACATAATTATTGTCAAGCTCTCCTATGATAATGTTGAACTTACTGTAATCATTATTAGTGGCTTAACTCTTGTTGTTTCTCGAATCAAAGCTTATGTCTAACTAGTCAAATTGTGACTAGCCGCCACTCTGGTGTGATCTGTGAACTAGCTGTACCAAGAAGTAATCACTTAAAATGTTGAGAACTTGTTTCTCTAAACCTTGTCCTGATGGTGTCATGTGATCAGATGATATGCAGGTATTTGAAGTCACCCATTGTTACTAGTTCATTCGATCTAGGTGTCTACTAGTATACATATACTAGTAATGACTTAGTGTACAGTAACTCCTCACTTAAAGTCCTCCCGCTCAATGTTGTTTCGAAGTTACGTCGCTGCTCCATTAGGGAACATACTCATTTAAAGTTGTGCAATGCTCCCTTATAACATCGTCTGGCTGACTTTACAAGGGAGCATTGCACAAGTTCCTTTTCTCCACCTCCTCCCCCTCCCTTCCTCCCAGCGCTTCCCCCCACTGCCAAACAGCTGTTTGATGGCGCTTAGGACTTTCTGGGAGGGAGGGAGCAAGTGAGCGGGGAAGCTGCCCCCCCCCCCCCGGCAGGCAGGGCCACCTGGAACGCAGGGGCTTTAGGGGCTGCAGGGCCCTGGGTTAAGGGGGCCCCGGGGCCCTGGCCTGCAGCTCTAAAGCCCCTTTCGGAATGTGGCCGTGAGCACGGGCCGGAGGAGCGGGGCAGCCGCGCAGCCAGTGGCTGGAGAGAAGCAGCGCTTTCCCCTTCAAAGCCGGCCGGCGAGAAGTGTTCCGGGTGGCCCTGCCTGCCGGGGGGCGGGAGGGGACAGCTCCCAGAATCGCGGCTCCCAGAATCGCGGTCATGGGGGCGGTGCCGCACTGCACAGAGCCACCTGCACGCCCCCTGCACCAAACAGGAGCTTCCCCAGGTAAGTGCTCTGCACCTCCTGCCTGCCCCAGCCCTGAGCCTCCTACCGCACCCCCACCCTGAGCACTCTCTTGCACCCTAACTCCCTCCCAGACCCTGCACCTCCACCCTGAGCGCCCTCCCACACCCTAACACCCTCCCACACCCTTCACCCCCAGCCCTGAGCCCCAGGGGTAAGCCAGGGGCACCTCCCCACCACAGTACAGTACTGTGTATAATTCCTTTTGTCTGCCCCAAAAAAGTTTCCTTGGAACCTAACCACCCCCCGCATTTACATTAAAACTTATGGGAAAATTGGATTCGTTTAACATTGTTTCACTTAAAGTTGCATTTTTCAGGAACATAACTACAACATTAAGTGAGGAGTTACTGTATTCATATGTATTCTGTTGTATGGTCTGCTTCACTCAGAAATTTGATCCCGCTATATTCCATGGAACCTTTTGCCTATAGTGCTAATCCTCCATCTCTACAACATAATCTGTCTTCCTGCAAAATTTATGTTCACGTTGCCCACACATAGTCTATATTCTGTGCATTAAACAATATAGTCCCTACCATGGCTAATCTAACTCTTTTCTAGATGTCCTCTGGATTTTTTTCTTAATTTTGATATGTATCAACCTTTTATTGGAACCATCTATTTACTTGAATCAATTTTTTTTTAAATGGCAATTTTTTGGTTTTCTGTAGCTTTAGATCTTTTTTCATTGAAACAGAACTAACTTCAGCACAGCAAGATGCTTCTAAATTAAAACCTTACTGCATTTTGACAAAAAGGAAAAAAAAAATCTCTTTTCCCCCTGTGTCAATCTGAACTGGAGTATATTAATCATATGAGTTGGTTTATCTTGAGTGTGAATCAAATGCATCATATTAAGTATTGCTGCTTGCAGTATCCCACCTGGCATGAATTTATATAATCTGTGAATATCTATAACTGAAATTACAATATAAGATTTCAGACTAAATTATGAAAATTGCCTAACAATTCAGTCTTCATAGCATGTAGAATGCTCAATCAAGTTGTTAAAACATAGAAATTGTCAAACTAATTTTCTAATCAAGTGTCCTTTCGCTGACAATTGTCAGTATCAGATATCAGGAACAGGTATAAAAACTACGGCTAATCTAAAATTTCCCTTTTCTTTGATGGAGAATAGGGTTTTCAACAAAACAAACATTCAGGGAAAGTATCTGCTTTCCTTGAGGGGTTTTTTTTTTTTTTTTTTTAAAGTGAATATTTTCATCTGAAAACGTGTGTGTGTGTGTGTGTGTGTGTGTTTGCATTTTTGTGTTTGGGATTTTTGGTTATTCCATTTAAAAATGTATTTCCTCCTTCCTCCGCGCCCCCCCCCCAGCACAGCTGTAGTAAAAACATCATAATGGACAATTTTGAAAAAATAAGCATAAGAAGAAAGCTTCCTCCTAGCTCTAGGCAGTTAGGGACACAATTTATTTTAATCTGCTATATGGTTATAAAATAATTATTTACAAATATGCGAACGGCTCATTACATGACTTGTATAATATGTCACACATGGGTCTGCACTAAGCTTGGTAACTATGCTCTGTGTTATGAACTATAGGTCACATCCTGATCTTAGAAGTATGCACCCAACTATAATTCACAATCGATGTGTACATATCTGAGGGCAGAATCTGGCACAATCGTATCGCAACACAGCTTCAAAAAGAAAAGGCTTACTGTAAACAAACAATGACTAAATTCACAGAACATGCCTTCTTTTCAGACTAGATCACAGCTATCATCGTGGGTAGAAGTACCGGACCTGCTATAGATCCTGTAGACTCAAGGAAGGAACTGCTGCTGGGAACCAAGATGTCCACTATGACTGCTGCTGCTAATTAGCTGGATTTTCTTCAGGCAGTTTGGTCCATTGTGAAGCATATGGTAAGTGTTTTATATTTTCAGCTGACTTTAGGAATTGCTTTGCTTGTTGGTGAGGGTACACTGTTTTGCCCATAGAAGGGTAATGATTTGGATTATGAAAGTAACTCGTGCTGAGCTAGCAGTTGCTGCTTTTTAATCCCATTCCCTTCACCAAGCCTCAGCAAAGAGGCTTGCCACATAAGAGCTCAATGGCATGTGGAGGGAAGGATTCTTCACTCTTTAGTAGCTCCTGCACATGCTATGACCCTTATGTGGAGGAGAATGGCTGACAAACTGGACCCTTTGTGCCCCAAACGCTATATAACCAGATGAAACACAAGGCGTCCCAGTGGAGCACAGTTTTGTAGCATTTCAGAGGTACAGGGATACACAAAGGCTCATTTAATGTCTGCGAGGTGCTTTAAGACTCTGTGCACTTTTATGGTTCCTTTCATCAAAGTAGTATCATTTTTTAAAAGCAATTATTTAAAAAAAAAAAAATCCCAGGCTGACACTTCTTTGTTAAAACACATTTTTTAGCCCTGAGTTACAAGCATGTGCAAATTGGGTTGATGAAGAGAAACAAGATAATTATAGCAGGGTGAATATGTCCTGTGTAATAAGACTAAATCTGTCCTTTGCTGCATTGTTGTCTTGTATCTTACATTCTGTTTATCAAAATAGTTAAGAGATTGCAATAATAACCCATCTGACTACCTCAAATCCAACTCCGAGGTTAATGGTACATGATGATTCGCATACGATAGCACCACCATTATGGGTAATGTGCTTCTTTCTTGGCAGCACCATAACTGTACATATATTTTAATGATGATTGATTGTCCTTTTTCACAACTGAATGTATTGGAATACTAATCACTCTTTTATATTAAGTGAATTGGTGTTTTTTGCTGTTATAGTGTGATATCAGCAATTTCAGTGGGAAGGATTCCTTCAGGAATCTTTTGTGTACAGAATTTTTATTCATGAGGTGAGAACTCTTTAATCTTTTGTGGGGGACTAGATGTTATAACATCAGATATTCTTCTGAGAAGAATGTGACTGAGCTTAAAAATGAGACCCTTAAGGAAAACTTGATTACTGTGATTTTTAAATGGACCTTGTCAATGTGGTTAGGCCCCACAATGTACTGTACTTTACCAGATGATACGCACACCTCATGAAGCATATATGTACGTATAGCTGTTTGAGACAATTAGGTTTAGATTTTTAGAGGACCCAATGTGCAAAAGATACTAAAATATATTGAATGCCTCCTCATTCCTGTTTTCTGTATTATACATAACATTCAAGGAGGAAGCCTGGGATTTTCTTCCTTTATGGAGGAGGCACACTTCTTATCCTAAAGAGGTTAACAATGTCTTCTTTAATAATGTTTTTTTTTTAAAAAGGCAGGCAGGGAGGAGAAGAGTGAAAATTCACACTGGAATAAAACTTGTTTTGTTAAATGAACTGTTCTTAGTTTCACAAAGAGTCTAAAATTCAACTGTGACATTGCAATCTTACAAAATTAACCAAAACATTAACAGCTATGTAATAAAAATGAATGCATTTCCTATTAGTAAAAAGAATGAGGAGTACTTGTGGCACCTTAGAGACTAACAAATTTATTTGAGCATAAGCTTTCATGAGCTAAATCCCATTTCATCAGATCATTCAGTGGAAAATACAGTAGGAAGATATATAATAGATATATACAGAGAACATGAAAAAATGGGGGTTGCCATACCAACTCTAATGAGACTAATCGATTAAGGTGGGCTATTATCAGCAGGAGAAAAAAAAACTTTTGTAGTGATAATCAGGATGACCCATTTCAAACAATTGACAAGAAGGTGTGAGTAACAGTAGGGGGGAAATTAGCATGGGGAAATAGTTTTTAGTTTGTGTAATGACTCATCCACTCCCAGTCTTTATTCAAGCCTAATTTAATGGTGTCCATTTTGCAAATTAATCCCAGTTCTGCAGTTTCGCATTGGAGTCTGTTTTTGTTGAATAATTGCGACTTTTAGGTCTGTAATTGAATGACCAGGGAGGTTGAAGTGTTCTCCAACTGGTTTTTTAATGTTATAATTCTTGACGTCTGATTTGTGTCCATTTATTCTTTTGTGTAGAGGCTGTCCGGTTTGGCCAATGTACATGGCAGAGGGGCACAGGATGGCATATATCACATTGGTAGATGTGCAGGTGAACGAGCCTCTGATAGTGGCTTATGTGATTAGGTCCTATGATGCTGTCCCCTGAATAGGTATGTGGAGAGAGTTGGCAATGGGCTTTGTTGCAAGGATAGGTTCCTGGGTTAGTGTTTTTGTTGTGTGGTGTGTGGTTGCTGGTGAGTATTTGCTTCAGGTTGGAGGGCTATCTGTAAGCGATGGCTGGCCTGTCTCCCAAGATCTGTGAGAGTGAGGGATTGTCCTTCAGGATAGGTTGTAGACGACAAATTTGAAAGCACATAATCTATGTGTATGAAGGAATTCTTTGCTATGTGTTCCTCTTGCTATTATTGAAAACGTGAATCTGAAAGCAAATCACAAGCCAAGCTCTCTTGCTTGCTCTTGCGTGAGATCATAATTGTGTGTTTGCACCGACACATTCTAAACACAGTCTATTCATGTTATTGTTAATGGGGGGAGAGGGAGAGAATCTCCCCAGTTTACTCCAGGTCCTCTTTACACTGCACTTTATGCATTGCACACTCTGGAACAAGAAGACAGGCAACATGCTCTAAAACTTTACTTGCTAGAGTAAGAAAAAGTCTTTCCCATTCCCAACAGACAAATTTCTGGTACAGAAGGTCACTAAACACTTTTTAAATGCTCCTAGGCACTGGAGATTTAATAAGGCATGCAAAGACATGGTTTGAGATAATTCTGTACTCTGTCACTGCCTTGGGATAATATAATAAGGCCACAAGAGAACTTAAATATAAATGGGTGATAGTAATTCTCATGCATTTTCCATATTTAATGAAGACTGAAGAAAGTGTGCACTCTCTCTGTATAGAAGAGTACAGAATTTGGGGGATTGTGTGCTTCAGCACACCTCATGAGGGTGTTCTTAAACAAAGGATGGGGGGCAAATGAGAGGTGAAGTACTGGTTAATCATGTTAGTCTATCATCAGTTCAGTGCAAGAGAGTTCTGGGGGAATAAATGTATGCTGTATAGTCACAGTGATGGCACCTGAAGTGAAGGGAAAGGACCAGCAAAAGGGCAGAGTGGCAGTGGGCATTTCAGTGGTTGTATGGCAGAAACAAAGCAGGAAGAGGGCCATTTCTATTCAGTGCTGCCTTCCAGGAGCAGGTAATGTGGTCAGAGGCATGTGACAAATGGCACAGATATGCCAACAGATTTATTGCATGTGATAAATTACACATACCTTTAATACATCACTTCCCCCTTCATGCTGTGTGTGTCTGTGTGTGTACACAGATAATTGACTACATAAACTTAAAGCAGCTCTCCCACTGCTAGTCTGCTGCCTTATACCTGTCAAACATGCAGGTGGGAAAAGGGCTTTCTGATAAATTGAAGAAATGGAGGATATGTATAAACAGAGTGCCTAAACATACATAGCAACTAATTGTATATTTCTATCAGGCAGTCTCTTACAATATATTTTCTGTACATTTGTGTTTATAGATTAACAACACTGCTTTACGTTCATAAAAAATATTTTAAAGCAAATTGGTGTTTGACTATAAATAAAAAGCAACTGAAGATTTCAAAATTATTGTAACTTTTCCCCCTTGCATGTTATGTGAAATATTTTATCTGGGTAGCTGTACTACCCTGGGTTTTGCTTTTAATTGCAGACTACTGAGGGTGAAGTTAAGTCAATGCTCAGAAGGGAGAACTCTTTGGAGAACAGTGATATTGCAGTGTGGAAGGAGGACTAGGGAATTTCAGTGACTTTGCAGAGGTGTCAGTTTTCTGTTCTTGCAAATTGATCATTTATTCATGGCATACCACCAAAGTCTGCAACGCTAATGGCACTCTGTAGGAATGGATGTTTTTATTTAGGGGTTTGAGGCAGGTGGTCAGACCTCCAACTATCTGGACTCTAGCATAGTTCCTTGTTTGTCTTAACCCCTCTCATGCAGTATCAAAATATAATAGTGAAGCTCCCTGATGTAATGGTGTAACTGTACTTCATGATTCAGGGGTATTCCCAGTACATGGAATTGACCTCCATAAATTTGGGAAGAAGCACAAGTGTTTGTAGAGCAAAAAAATCAGAACCACATAAACAATGAAAAAATGTTTTAAAAGCACATGCTCCCCAAATTAGAAAGTTCAAGAGATCCTGAAACTTGTAGAATTAATATGGAGCTCCAGCATCTCTGATCTTTTATCGCAACGAGTGTTCACAGAACACCACACTTCATTGCTTCTGGTCTGCCGAGTTCATGCTGGTTTAATTTTGGGGCAAAGCCTACCAGCCAACTTACACCTGTCCAACACAAGGAATATTACCTGCTGGAGCTAAGCTGATTTATATTGTCAGGATACCACCTGGCCACACTCTAGTCCTGACACAGAAGCAGGCATAGACTGTTTCCACCTCTGGTGAGTAATCTGGAGTGAGGGAATCCTTTCTCTTTCAGTGGCCTCAGAGTAATTTATCCAATAACAGTGAGGCCTGCCTACTATCTGACTCTTGGCTGGAAGCTCCAGCTTCTAGCCCTGTTCTCCAGCTCACTCCGGGGTCTTCAGGTTTCTTTGCTGTGGGTAGAGCTGACAGTTGAGAATCCCAGCCAGCCAATTGACAGAGAGAGAGAGGAAGCTGAGGAAAGGGAATACTAAACAGCCAGCAAGGAAAGGGAAGAGGTACCACTGCAGTCTCAGCTGCTGAGAAAAGACGATGATAACCCTGTGTGTGAAGGACTGGGGAAGAGGGGAAACTAATGGATTGCAGGGAGAGTAAAATTCACAGAGGGTGGATTGATAGGGGAATAAATAGTGTGGATTTAGAGGACAATTGATATATTCCTGTGGAACTAATTGATCGTTTTGAGGGGGGGAGCTGATGGATTTGGTGGGGAGTTGAGTAGTTGGGTGCCCGCTATGTCACTTGATGCATATATTTCTCAGGGTTTATTTCACCAGCATAGGCAGGTGTCTGCACAGCCCAGATGCTTGTGCTGTGTGTTGGGGCCAGGCCAGGAGTTGGCCTTGGAAAAGTCACACCGTTATATTGTTTTATGCTCTCTGCAGAATCAGGAAGACAATGCTGTATCAGTTAATCCTCCAAATATGAGCTGGATGAATATAAACTTCATAACCATGAGAGCTGGAGTTTTAATTATTTAAATGAAAGCTCAAATTTGGCAGTGGCTGATGGGTAAGGCCTGCCCTGTCACCAGGGCAAGTTCCCTACTTGTGATAAGTAGATTCGTGAAGTCTTGATGTTAGGAGGCACACCCTTCATACAGCTCCTATGCACTTAGGGTGGAAATCATCCTTGCACAAGAGGACCCATTTAGGGCCCTTCATGCCACTTAAACCCTTAATGTGAGATTTGGACAGGTCCTCTGCACAGGGGTGAATTTCAACCATAAAGAATCTTTGGGCATCACCCTATAACATTAGTACACTGACAGGTCTATCTTATGGAGGCAATTTAAATGTGGAGAGAGATTCAGACACATCCATAGCATCCCGTGGGTGAGAGAACTGAAGTGTTCAAAAACTGTGAAGTGATTTCCTTTCTATGGTTAATTGAATGCTTCTATAATATTTGATAGTTAGAAGTATCTTGTATTCATAGCACACTTTAAGTTTGGAAAGTTTTCAGAGCTTACCAATTAGTGCAATTGTGGGTAGAATACTTACCTCCCCGCCCCCATGCACCTGTTTAGTTTTGTAGTGAACCTCCAACAGATGGTGCCTTTGGGAAGGGGACACAAGCTATCATCTAGCATGTTATGCAGACCCAGTTGCAAGCAAGGGGCATGAATAAGGGATGTAGTGAGGCAGGGTGGCCTCCCTAGGACCTGGAGTAGGAGGGCCCCTGCACTGAGCCCTGGTGGGCGGGACCAGGGCCTAGTTGCCCCTCCCCCAGGAAGTGGGTGGGAGGGGCAGGAAGTATAAAAGGCGGCCCAGCAAGCTCAGTAGGGAGGCAACCACCAGAGGCACCAGACATCTCCTGTGGCCTCCCAAGCTGGGAAGCAGCAGAGGTGCTGAGGGGGCAGAGGACTGGCCTGGGCCACTGGTGCCGCTAGCTGATTCAGACCTGGAGGAAGCAGACAACTGGCCCGGACCGCCCAGACTGCTGTCTGACCCTGGAGGGAGAGGACGACTGGCCTGGACCACCGACAGACCAGATTCTCAAAGACTTGCTCGCAGTCCCAGAAGCTGCCATCAACCTCTACCCCCTCCTCATGGCAACAGGTACACCAAGAAGGGGAGTGTGGAAGTGGCCCAGAGGTAGCAGACCCGTCTGGCCGCAACGCTGACAGAGGATGAGTCAGCATGTTGCGGCGTGGATCCCTGCTGACCCAGTGACAAAGCACTTTGTCACTGCTAGGGCCCTGGGCCGGGATGCAGTGGAGTGGGTGCACCTGCGTCCCCCCTGCCACCACAATCTGGGGGTGGCAATCTCCCCTTCCTCAGGCCGGAAGCCTGAGCCTCAGACTCTTTGTAGCTCTGCCCTGATCCAGGGCTGAGACCAATTGACTGTTTGTTTCCTCCCCAGCCCGGGCCCCAACTGCGAGCGGAGACTGCTTCGTTCCCCACGGCGACCGACGTATCAGTAATGTAGTGAGGCAGGGTGGCCTCCCGAGGAGTGGGAGGGCCCCCCGCTCCCCCTCCCACTGAGCCACTACAAGGGAATGTTGTTAGATGAGTTGAGGGTACCATTGTTGTAGCCCCCTGTGGCAGGTAGGAGTTTAGATAGCTTACTGTCCTTTTTCCTCTGTAGAGAAGTGAAGTGTGCATTGTAAATGGCTTGTCTCATTTTTGTAAAGTCCAGCCACATGGAAGTTTGTGTGGAAGGTTGGTATTGTATGAGAGTCTCCAGTTCTGAGAGCTCATTCTTGATCTTCTCCTGTCTGCTGTACAGGATGCTGATCAGGTGGTTCCTCAGTTTCTTTGAGAGTGTGTGGCACAGTCTCTCACCATAGTCAATGTAGTATGTTGATTGCAATGGATTTTTTACCTTCAGTCCATTTGGTATGATGTCCATCTGTTTGCATTTGGAGAGGAAGATGATGTCTGTCTGTATCTGTGCAAGTTTTTTGTTGAGGTTGATAGATTTCCACTCCATACGGCTAAATTTAGTGCCTTGCATGGTGTCAAGTATCAGGGGGTAGCCGTGTTAGTCTGTATCTACAAAAACAACAAGGAGTCTGGTGGCACCTTAAAAAGACTAACAGATTTATTTGGGCATAAGCTTTTGTGGGTAAAAACCTCACTTCTTCAGATGCTGAAGAAGTGAGGTTTTTACCCACAAAAGCTTATGCCCAAATAAATCTGTTAGTCTTTTTAAGGTGCCACCAGACTCCTTGTTGTTTTTGTAGATACAGACTAACACGGCTACCCCCTGATACAAGGGAATATAAGACTGGCCATAGTGGGTCAGTGCAGGTACAGTTTATCTGCTGGATCACGCTTGTCCTTGTGCTTCTTCACTCCATCAGATAATTCTACTAGACTGGTGAGGCATGATTTCCCTTTTCAAAAGCAGTGTTGACTTTTCCCCAATATATTGTGTTCATCTGTGTCTGGTCATTCTGTTCTTTACTATAGTTTCAACCAACTTGCCTGGTAGTGAAGTTAGGCTTAATGGCCTGAAACTGCCAGAATCACCTCTGTAGCCTTTTTTAAAAATTGGCGTTATGTTCGCTATCCTCCAGTCATCTGGTACAAAGACTGATTTAAGCAATAAGTTTTATATACCACAGTTAGTAGTTCTGCAATTTCATATCTGAGTTCCTTCAGAACTCTTGAGTGAATCCCATCTGGTCCTGGTGACTTATTACTGTTTAATGTATCAACTTGTTCCAAAACCTTCTCTGACACCTCAGTCTGTGACAGTTCCTCAGATTTGTCACCTAAAAAGAATGGCTTGCATGTGGGGATCTCCCCCATATCTTCTGCAGTAAAGACCGATGCAAAGAATTCATTTAGCTTCTCCACTTGTTTTCCTGGACTGTTTCTTTAGTACCTTGATCATCCAGTGACCCCACTGAATGTTTGTCAGGCTTCCTGATTCTGATGCACTTTAAGACATTTTGCTATTAGTTTTTGTCTATTTCCCAGTTGCTCTTTAGATTCTTTCTTGGTGTGCTTAATTATACTTGATTTAGCAGAGATTATGCTCCTTTTTGTTTTCCTCAGTAGGATTTAACTTCCAATTTTTAAAGTATGCCTGGCATTTTTTGGTCATCTTACTGTTTTTGTTTTTTTGGGGTATATACATTTAGTTTGAGCCTCTGTTATGGTGTTTTTAATAGTCTCCATGCAGTTTGCAGGCATTTCACCCTAGTGAATGTTCTTTTTAATGTCTGTTTAACTAGCTTCCTCATTTTTGTGTAGTTCCTCTGCTTGAAGTTAAATGCTATTGTGGTGGGTTTCTTTGGCTTTTCGCCCCTTACAAGGATGTTAAATTTAATTACATTACATTTGCTCTTATTGGGCAGTTCAGCTATTTTGACCTCAGACTCTGTGCTCCACTTAAGACTAAATCAAGAATTGCCTCTCCCCTTGTGGGGTCCCGGACAAGAAGCAGCTGTGGTCTGTTTTTTAAAAGGAATTTTTGTTTGTTCATCTTTATAAGAGGAGAAGGGTTTTAATTATTTTTTGTGTGGAACTGAAAATATTTTGATACCAAGGGAATAGTGCAGAAAAGTAGGTCAAGTATCACACTTGTAACAAGACAAGCCACACATGGAGGTAAATGAGGTGAAATCAGGTATTTCAGGAATTGAGTCATCAGCATCATAATCCTCTTACTACATTTACACTTCACAATAAGCCCTTAGTGCTTGTATTTATCTGAGGTATCTGTTCTCAAGACAATGTACTCTTCTAAAGACTGGCGCCATTGCAAAATTACTTCATTAATGTGTAACATTTAAATACCTATCAGTGTAGCATATATATCACTTTAACTAGACTTTTGACAGAATGGTGTGTTAGAAAATGTAACCATAATATCAAACTAAATAGTATTTAATACTATTAGGGTGCCTTTTCTTGTGTACTTGTATACTAATTAAACTCTGATTGTTTGATATCTACAGTATAGTGTATATAAAGTGAAGTACTTACAAATGCTAATGTCAAATCAATGCCTTATACTACACTTTGAACATATGTTAAATACACACAGTAAAAGCACTATATAAATAACATTATAAAAGTGCCTTATTAGGTTATATCTACACACAAAATAAATTCTTATGGAAGGCCTCTTGTGTATTGTAGCTCCAGAGCTGCAGAATCTGATGCGAAACTTGTTGTTTGTCATGTGCTGCAGAAATATTCCACCTGCCAGAGAAAATGGCTGCTTTACCTTCTGGATCTGTGACACTTCAGCTGCCATTTTGTGCTCTGTCTGTCCTCCAAACTGCCATCCTCTTTTTGCTAGTCAAATTATAAGCATTCAAGACATTAGTGCAGATTGTAAACAAAGGATTAATCGTCCTCTTCCTGGTTGCTGCTGCAAGAAAAAAAAATACAGGAAGCATCACATTGTAGAACCACCATCTAGAAGCTGCCTCTTTTTCTAGGGTGGGGTAAAGAGAAGGGCTTCTTTGCACAGCTTTTTCATATGCACGTATTTATGTGGAATATTGCTCATGCAGATTCTTTTCTGAGCTGATTGAAAAAGAATAAACATTTTCAGTGAGACGTTTTGGCATCTTTTTCAGTCCACCCCCCCGTCCGCCCCCTGGAAAAAATGTGCTGGAAATTTTCCAGTCTATTTTGCTGTCATGAAATATACCTAAGGCCAGAGAGTGGTTTTACTCATCATTCCTGAGGGCACACCTAAAATGGGGTTTTACTGGGTTCCACCTTGTCTGTCCTGTTCAATGTGTAGATGAATGCAAGAGCTACAATGCCTTCAATATGACATCTAACTCTCATCTGACCCAGACTGTATTGTCAAATATCGTGCCCAGTGTTTTGTCGATCTTGGGGCTAGTTGGCTGAGACTCTGTCCAGATAAAACGAAGTGATACTGGTAGGTTGAGGAAAGCAAAAAGACGATAGTGATATCTGTCTGTCATTTGTTATTAGAATTTACACTCTGATCAATCTCACTCCCCTATACTCAGCTATATACCTGCAGCTATGATCAGTGGCAACCTGAGCTGGGCCCATCTTGGTGAGTGATCTGCTGGCAGGAAATTCTCCATGTGGAGTCCTCAACTTTGGAACTTACTCCTGTCTTGAACCAAAATAACCCAGATCGGGGGGGGGGTTATGGCACATTACAAAAATATATCTATTTACCTTGCCTTTTGCAAATGGGACGAGGGAGTACTATGAATGCTGGTAATAACAAATGAGGTGGTATTTTGTGCATACTTTATATTAAGGGTACATAAATAGTTAGGAAAGGATTAATAAGTTGATAATATGAACATGTACTGACGAGTACTATATATTGTAAGTGCATCAGTGTTGCACATGATTACAAGGAACCTGTTGGAATGTAGAACAATTGATTAAAACATCTATTAATCATTTATGAACTTTTTATAAACTATTTATAAATGTTCCCTTAATATAAAGTGTTACCATAATTTCATTCAGTATATGCTACCTTGCACTTGGCCACATAGAATTTTAATTGCCTTCATGTTATCCAAGCATTCTTTTTTTTTTTTTTTTTTTTTAATGGAAACCTCCTTGACTGCTCAACACCCTGTAAATTTTTACTGATCTAAGTAAATTTTTCTTCTCAGCATATTTTACCTCTTTGCTATTTATCTCCTCTTTAAAATCACTGTTAGATGTATTAACCAACACTGATCCTAGCACTGATCCTTTGAATAACCAATTACTAATTTGTTTCCACTCTGGAAATCATCCATTCTTTGCTTCCTATCTCTGAACTAGTTCTGAAGTCCATGACAACTTTATCTCTTTGCTTCTATCAACTTCTACTTTTCTCTAATAGCCTCTGACAGATTTTATCAAAAGTATTGTTTTTTGTTTTTGTTTTTTAAGACCAAATTATATCCACAAGTTCTTCTCTAGCCTGCATTTTATTAATTCTCTCAAAGAATGCTAAGCAATTTAAGAGGCACATAATTTATCATTACAAAAGTTGTACTGTTTTTCCCCATTAAATTATTCATCAAGGTAATTTATTCTTTTATATTCATAATCCCTGTGCCTTCTCCTCCCACCCTCCAAAGTAGTTTTTATGGTACTGAGTTGAGGCTCTGCAGTAGCTGATTCCCATGATTATTCTTAGTGGATTTAAGGATGGCACCAAAAAGACCATCCTCAAGTCATGAAGTATGTCTGCTTTTAAGAGTGTAAGTTATTTTTCTTCATAGATCAGTAACTTTGTTCCTTATCTGTGTTAGAATTCAGGTGAATGTGATTCACCAAACTGGAAGCTGTCATTTGTTCAAAAATGCATGTACAATTTGGGGATACATGCACATCATGGAAGTCGGATATAATGTTTCCTCTATATGGCTATAGTGTGATTTAGACCAGGAATATGACACCACATTGCCAGAAAAATGATGATAAACTGGAAGTAGTTCAAAGGAAAGGAACAAAAATAACCAGGGGGCTGCTAGAATGATTTACTAGGAAACATTAGAGAATTTTTTATGATAGAGGAGGGGGGAATATCAATGTATACATATTTTAAGATTGTGAACATCAAAGATGGAGAAGTATTACTTGACCTTCAATGGTCTTCCAAAGGTAGCAGTGGAAGCCCTATCACATGGGATGCTTAAACTACAATGGATGAAATACTAGGAAATGCATATTGTTGAGAAGAATGTTGCAATGGCACAGAAAGGGATTTTTCATATCGAGGCAGGGATTGTTTCCTGTGGAATGTCCAACATAAAGGGTTCTAAACCTGCTTGGGACCTTTGGGTCCTACCATAATATAAATGTTTGATAGTAATAATAATGATTCTGTTCAGATTTGGCTAGACACAAAACTAGGAACAAAAAACACTATGATGTTTCAAACAAATTCAGATTTGTTGGCAATTTCTACTCAGATGTAGTGGAACACCTGGCAAACATATGACCACTGTCCATCTGAAAGCCATAAAAAAACTGTTAAACAGTGCCTGTCTGATTAGGTTCTAATACTACAATAATCGCTATGGTATCAGAGTGCCTAAGAAAGACTTCTTAACAAGCTCCAAGTGTGACGTAAGCTAAGAATTCATGAAATGGGGCACAGGTAAAAATGAACATTGTCTGATGTATGAAGTGACAGCTTTTGTCTTTCTCAGCTATAGCATGGAGACGCTGTATAGATTTCTTAACAAAAGCAGCATTGAACTTTATCCATTTGGCACAGACTAAACAAAGCCAGCATACTGTATTGGACTGATTTCAAATAGCCTTGCCCCCCGAGGCATGTTTGTGAGATGTATAGTATCTGACAGAAAGGCAATTAAGCTTGGGGCCCTGTGACCCTGAGAGATGTTAAATTAGTGTGTTTCCAATATGTTTAGCCATTTGCTTTGTTACTATATTGTTTAGTTAATATTGACAAGAATGTGCAAAGCTAAGTACCACTCGAAACAACAGCAAGAAAGGAGACTAGTTCCAATTTGTAAATGAAAGCAAAGCCCTGGCAACATCATAAAATATATACATATCCGCTCCTTTGGGCTGTACAACACTACATTTTTTTTTTTAACATAAATGAAAATCAGACTGGGGTGGGGAACAAATGCAATTTTATATAAAGTGAAATTAAAGAAAAGAACATAAGGAATCAATTAAAATTCTCTCCTCAAATCTAAAAATTCAGTGACTTTGAAATGGCTGATTTCTGATATGGTATGTTTAATATACAAACCTCAAGACTGTCGTCGTCATGATGGTCCTCAAGATGTCACTGATCACATAAGCAGAGTGATTTGAATTTCTTGGTAAGCTAAGCTGGGTGCATTCAAACAATATGCATTTTAATACAGTCAAATGCAAGGACATATACCTAGGAATGAGAATATAGACCAGATTTATAGATTGAAGATAGTATCCTAGAAAGTAGTGACCTTGTAACAGACATGGCGGTCATGGTGGATAACCAAACTGAACATGAGCTCCCAGTGCAATGATGTGGGTAAAAAGGCTAATACAATCAATATAAGCAAGAAAATATAGAGTAGGAGCAGGGAGGTGATCATCACCTCTGCTTACAGCATCTTGGAGACTGTTATTGGGCTGCTGTGTCCAGTTCTGGTGTCCATGCTTTAAAAAGGATATTGAAAAATGGGAGGGAGTCTAGAGAAGAAGAATCTTTCAAGATCTGTTGGGGGGGGGGGAGAAGAAGGAGGAGGGGGAGGAGATGAAATCATACAGGGAGACACTTAAGCTAAATAGATCACGCTCCTTATGGAAGACTTGATCATAATCTATAAGTACTGACATAGGGAAATAATAGCTGATAATAAAGGGCTCATTAATTTAGCAACCAAAAGCATTACCGACTCTAACAGCTGGAACCTCCATCTCTTGAAGAATTGAAATCAAAATTGGATGCCTTTCTAAGAGAGAGGGTATAGATCAACCACAAGTTACTGAGCTTGATGCAGGAATTATTTTTTGAAATTCTATATCCTTTTATACAAGAGGTCAGACTAGATGAGAATAATGGTCCCTTCTGGCCTTAAATTAATGTATAGAAGCATTTTCTAGTAGCAAAACTACTTTGTTTAAATCAGCGCTGTTTATATAATATGACGGTGGTACACAATTCAGTTGGGACTCAAAAGCTGCCTTTTTAAAATAGTTCATTTGTGTGCTTCTCTAATTCCTTGTTTTGACCAGGATTGTAAATGGAAATAATGCCATACTGCTAGAAAGGCTTTAGGCATTTCTAAATTTACCTTAACTAGGTTGTATTAGAAATGCTGCATGGCAGCCTGGTATCTCCAATGCAGTGAAGCTCAGAGCTGTATGTAAAAGTGTGTACAATAATTTGTGCCTTTCTTGTGTAGGCATTATATATGCAAATTGCATATTGGCAAATGGAAATAGAAAGTTTGTATAAACAATTACTCAATTTACATGTGCACTTATGGTAACCATTTAAACATGCAATGGTACACAGTGGTACTGGTTTGTATATGGGTCCTCAGGACTGTTTCTAACCCCCCCTCCCAATCTGTAACATACCTGACTGTGGCCTTGGGGATTAATTAGTTAATTATTATGTAATGCTTTAAGGTTCTAAAGTGCTAAATACTATTGTTTAGCCAAATTTAAGAAGCTTCTGATTTTAAACCAGGAAAATTATATCTGGAAGAAAGTGCATGCTTGCGCACACAAAGTATAGATATGTTTAAAAAATATTTCTGCTCGGACATAATATAAACATTATGTTTTAAATTACTAACATCTGGCAGCAATAGGCCACCTTCCTAGTTACTTTACATCTATAACCAAGTACCCAAGTGACCATTTGTAATTAACAAGGTCATTTGATTGTGCTTGTTTGTTGAACTTCCAGGGCCCATTTAATTAAAGACTAATAACAGTGATTATTTCTAATCAAGGGAATTGCTTTTTTGATAGATACTATATCCTGTGCTTTTCATTGCCAGGAGACACCAGACGTCTCTTGTTCTGCATTGAACTACTTTTATGATTGATTCTGTGTATTATTGTGCTATTTAATAATTTAAAGTGATTTAATCTGACATATCAATATTAGAGAGACAAGGTGCATGAAATAATCTTTTTTCGGACCAACCTCTGTTGGTGGGACAGACAGGCTTTCAGAAGCTTGAAAGCCTCTCTTTCACCAGCAGTGGTTGGTCCTATTAAAAGATATTACCTCACAGACCTTGTCTCTCTAATATCCTGGGACCAACATAGCTACAGCAACACTGCATATATCAATATTATCATTTTTAGAATTGCCACCACCAATTTAAAAATTTTAAAAAGTCACAGAACAAAGCCTTTATTCTAAAGTTTTCCATTTCAAAGTCAGGATGTTTTTATAGTCCCAGACTATACTTTTAAGCATTTAATAGTCTGGCGAAGGTTATAAATCAAGTGAATTAGGTGTGATTTCCCCTTCCTAAAGCCATGCTGATGTCTTTAATTGAGCAGTGCTTTTCCAACAAGCGGCTCTTTGTGACAGTTTAAAACCTTTAATTCATAAACCTTTTTACTGAATATATAGAATTTTCAAACTAGTTTTTAAAGAAAAAAAGCTTCTGCATAAATTATGCATTTTTGCTCATTTATGACCTTGATCTCTCTATACATATTGACATATTTACACACACAAAGAGGAATAATGTCCCCATAGTTTTATTTCATGGTGTTGACCTAAAAGAGCCAATAATAGTAGGAACCTTAACAACTTTGTGTCTTTGTTTCATGTGGGTGTCTTTCCTATGTTCAAAACAGTTCTTTGCTTAGCCTAGGGCTTGGAAGGGGAGAATCAGTAAGACAGAAGACATAGAAAAAGGGATAAATGTGCAACCAAAATGTTTCAGTGGTAACATGTCAAGTGAAATTAAATTCCTGAATGAATAAAAGAGCCAGTTTCTATGGTATGTGATAGAACAGTGGTTCTCAACCTTTTTGGGCTCAGGACCCATTTGCAAATGTGTTATGACCTTTTATGTCACAACCCACTGAATAGTCTCTGGGTGGAGGCCCAGGGGTGGTTTCAGTTGGATCCTGACCTCCGGGGAGGTTGGGCCCTGCCCAGCACATACCCCACAGTAGTGGCTCCTGCAGCTCCTGTGCTGTGGGGCTGGCTGGGCTTGGCTCTCCGCTCCGGACATTGCAACCTCTAGGGTTGTAGTGTTGCTCAGTTTTGGCCCCACACACCTGACTGGACCAAATTTGTGTGAGTGGAGCTGTGACCTGGCTCATGGGGTTGCAGTGCCACTCATTCAAATTTGGCCTACCCAGATTCCCGTAGTCATGATGGCTGGGCTAATCCTGAGTGATACTGGGACCCGAGAGGTTGCAGTGCCTGGAGCAGGCAGACAAGCCCCACCAGCCCTGTGAGATGGGAGCTGCCACCAACCCTCTGAAACATTCTGGTGACCCAATTTTGCTTCCCGGCCCAGGGATTGAGAAACCCTGTGCTAGAGGATGGGAGCTTTATCTGAGATCAGTGAAAGTCTTACATGGCTTGAAAAGCCCATGCAGCATGAGTAATCACACATGCTTTGGATATCCATCTTTTCTAACAAAAAATTGGTGGGGGTGCACAACTATTATTGGGTCATATCCTGAAGTGCTTATGTAGACCTTTACCAGGCTAAACTGCCATGGACATCAATGGGCAATTTACCTGAGTAAAAATATTAAAGCAACCTTGTAGTAATGTGATTTAAACACCAGACTGTCAGACCTATGTTATTACTACCATTCCTAGTCCCTGTCTCTTGTTTCCTGGGCTGGCAGGGCTGGAAGTGGTGTGAATATACAACCCTGTGACTCTAGATGTTCAGAAGACCGAGAGGGAGCACCAAGTGTATTGCCCAATACCAGCCCCTTCATCCAATTAGGGTGGCACTGATAAGTTCCAAGTCTCATAGGAGTCTCATCTAGTATCTTTCACTGGAGGAATGGTAGCCTCCTGAAGATCTGGTGAGTGCTGAAAGTTGAGGAAAATGTATGTGACTGGGGAGGAGAGAGAAGGAGATGGATTCCTCAGGGACATCAGAAAATTGGTTGAGGGGAAAAAGCTGCTGCTGCTACTACTGCTACTACAACGGCTTGTGACTACTTAAGGATCAATTCTGGCACAACTCAATGTGAATAAGGGTGACAGAATCTGACCCTCAGTAAACAGAAAATGCCTGCTAAGAGGAAACAGACATAGCGTTGTTATATTCAGTAGGCACTCAGTGTTGAGCCTTGAGAGAAATGCAGCCATAAAAAATCACCACGCCTAAAGTAAACCTATATAAGATGCAAGGAAATGTAAATGTGTAAACTCATCATAAAAATTACCTTGGAAACTTAGCCTAGAAAAAGGCATCAAAGATGGTGTCATAACTATAAAGGGAAGGGTAACAGCTCTCTGTGTACAGTACTAAAATCCCTCCTGGTCAGAGACTCCAAAATCCTTTTACCTGTAAAGGGTTAAGAAGCTCGGGTAACCTGGCTGACACCTGACCCAGAGGACCAATGAGGGGACAAGATACTTTCAAATCTTGGGGGGGGAAAGGCTTTTGTGTGTGTCCTTTGTTTAAGGGGTTGTTCGCTCTTGGGACTGAGAGGGACCAGACATCAATCCAGGTTCTCCCCATCTTTCTAAACAAGTCTCTCTTATTTCAAAATTGTAAGTAAAAGCCAGGCAAGGCGTCTTAGATTTACTTTGTTTTCTCAACTTGTAAATGTACCTTTTACCAGAGTGCTTATCTTGTTTGCTATACTTTGAACCTAAGACAGAGGGGATTCCTCTGAGCTCTTTAAGTTTGATTACCCTGTAAAGTTATTTTCCATACTGATTTTGCAGAGATGATTTTTACCTTTTGCTTTAATTAAAAGCCTTCTTTTTAAGAACCTGATTGATTTCTCCTTGTTTTAAGATCCAAAGGGGGTTTGGATCTGTATTCACCAGGAGTTGGTGAAAGGAAGGAGGGGGGAAGGGTCAATCTCTCCTTGTTTAAGATCCAAGCAGTTTGGATCTGTATTCACCAGGGAATTGGTGAAAGGTTTCTCAAGGCTTCCCAGGGAGGGAATCCATCGAGAATGGTGGCAGCGGGACCAGAGCTAAGCTGGTAAATAAGCTTAGCAGTTTTCATGCAGGCCCCTACATTTGTACCCTAAAGTTCAAAGTAGGGATACAGCCTTGACAGATGGTCTCTGATGCTTATGGGCAGAAAAATCCCCCTAAACTGTAAGTATACATGGAGCATATTTGTTCAAAATGTTTGTGATCTTTACCTTGGGTGCCTTTCTAAAAAGAATGCTGTAGTACAACCAGAATTAGGGACTTGTTCCAGGAGCCACTTCATTAAATTTTATGCAGGAGATCAGACTAGATTACCATAATGATCCCTTCTGGCCTTAAAATACATGAATCTGTGAACCTGCAATTCTCCACAATTCCCACAATTCTGCTCTTATTTACATATCTGGGTGTTTTGCTTCCTAATTCACCATACATTCCCTTGTACTGCGCCTGTCTTCTACCTAACTCCTCCCTTCATAGCCTTCTCCAGTGTTATCCCTTTTACCTATGACATTCATCTTTTTGTATGCGTGACCACTGTCTTTATTCAAATTCTTAAAATATACTTCTGCCATGAATCCTTTGAGTGATAATTCACCACAAATACACCTTTAAAGAGGGGGGGAAATTGCAGTTCTTGATTGTGGACATTCTCTAGCCAACTGGTATTGTGTTGTCTGTCTGTTTTGAGCTTTAGACTGCAAGTCCCATGGGGGCAGGAACCAAATTGTCTGTTGTGAACAGCTTCAACCACATGGTCAATACGCAATAATATGCATCACATAATGATTATTTAGCACAAATGATGAAGAGCTTCTGACCCACCTGGCTAAAACAAAATTGCACATGCTGTTGAAGAACTTGCTTTAAAATTAATTGTAAACCAAAGATTCAGGCTCCTAAAAAATTGTATATAAATGTTTAGTTAAATTTAATATAGAAGTACTGGCAATCGGAACTCGTCAATCTCTAACAGATTCAGTTATAGCATTGATTCCTCTTGAAACAAAATGATACCCATTTTGTGAATGAAAATAAATCTGACTGCATTTACTTTCGACTTAGCTGACTGAAGTCACAGCTTGTTTGGTGCAGCAATGTGAATGTTCAAATAGGGCATAATTCTGCAAAGTGCTGATGGCCAGATTTTTAAATATGTTTAAGTGTCTAAAGATGCAGATAGTTGTCTAGTGAGATTTTTCACGAGTGCCTAAGCAGCACCTAACTACCAGTGATCCCCATAGGTGCCTCTCTGTATCTGTCTCAACACCTTTGAAAATCTGACCCTGAACGTCTTTGGTTCTCACAGATTTCAAAGAGGCTGCTCAGCACCTTTAGGTATTCATCATTTTTGCAGGGTTGGACCCATAACAAAACAAAATATTTGAAGAAATATTTAATTCTGCTTTTCAGCAAAAGCCATTCCTTTGCATAATCAATATTTTACCCCACATTCAAATTACTTATCTACAGCCATTCCCTCCAGTGAAAACAGGGATATATCCAAAAGATGACAGCAGTGCTGAACTATGAATCACTTGAGATAGTGTGATGGGAGGTGTACACACCAGCCATGATAGGGTTAACAAGGGCCTGAGATACCAATTAGGTTATCTGGCTGAGGGGAAGGTGGCTGGGATGAGGGAGGGCATCAGGAACAAGGAGGAAGGCCGGGAGGAGAGTAAGCCCTGAGATCTTGCCCTGGGGTGAGGAGTCTGGCAAGAGGCTAGAAGCTGTAAAGTAGTAATGGGGAATGCAGTAGGCTCCATGGTAAACCCAGAAACAGGCAAAGGATGAGAAAAAGGCTGGGTAGGAAGGAGCCCAGGGAAACAGCAGCAGGGATGGGGACTCAGGGATTGCTGTTTATAGGGTCCCTAGGCCAGAACCTGAGGGTGGGCCCAGGTTCCCCTGCCAGCCACTTGTATAGAGGCACCGTGCTGGGGCTGAACACCATGCTGAGAAGGCATTTGGACAGTGGCCCTGTTGGACTTCGCAACCCCAGAAGGGATGGACTAAATAGTCACTTGGCTGGAGGGCCAAGTTACAAAAAGAAAGACCATTGCAGAGCAAGCAGAGAGCAGAAGGGAGCACCCAAAGCCACAAGAGCTATTTTCCCAGATTTAGACACACAGAGGCACACTAGTAGTGAATGGGAACCCTGTTACAGGCAGTAAAAATATTTTTAATGCTGTGACTTATTGAAACTTTATGTAGCGTCAGGGTGACCAGATAGCAAGTGTGAAAAATTGGAAGATGGGGTGTGTCAAATATCTGGACTGTCCCTATAAAATTGGGACATCTGGTCACTCTATTAGCGTGATAGTAATAGCAATTATATTCATGCTGTTGGCATATTTCCCATAAATGTTTTTCAGCTATCAAGTGCCTAAGCTTCACTTGGCCATTTAATTGCCTCCATAAAAACTTTTGTCTGAATACTCTTCTGCAATCAACATTATCACTAGAGTCATGTGTAAAACCTGTTCGGTTTCTGTCACTCTTTTAGTGGGTTTGGGTTGCAGAAGCTTGAACCTCATGAAGTTTGTTTGAAGTTTCAGGTTCACACATCTGAAACTTCCATGTGAAATTTTAATTCTATCACAGTGGAACTTGCCAGTTTTGCAATGAAATAGTACTTGAATACGTTAGTTTATCCTTCCCTTTTAATAGCTTTCAAAACAGCAGTATCCATATCATTTTCTACTAATCAGCAGAACAGTAGTATCCAAAAATTTAATTGCCTGCAGTCATTTAATTATAGTGCATGGTTAATTAGACAGTCAACAGGGACAGAAGAATTTATGAATACTAATTTCCAATTGGAAGAACCATCTTCTTTTTTAAATTTAGCATTTGCAATGATATATTGCCTCACTACTTTTTTGTTTTTACTTTTTTTCCCCCTCTCATTTTGGGGGGTTTATTTTTATCCAGATTATACCTCCGTTCACAGATGTGTACAAATACATGTATCATTTCTATTGTGTAAAATTTTTGCACATCTGTTTTGCATAGTAAATGCTACAGTGTGATACATTGCTTGATTGACGAGGAATATCTCATGCAAAACTTTCATTTGTCTTTGATGCTTAGGATTGTAAAAGCAGGTTCCCTTTTTTTTCCTCCCCACATGTGTGAGTAGCATGAAGCAGACTTTCACAATTCCAAAACCAGCTGGCTTACTTCCTTCCCCACACTACTTTGTGCAAGATAGTATATACTTATTTTGCAAGATATTAATTTACATATTTGCATGTGCCATTCACACAAGCATCCTATGTATTTGAATTGAGGAGTTGCCATCACCATCCCAAATTCTCTCTTGGACACTGTTGGTTTGTTGTCCCAATTCCTGTAATTAGTAGCAGCACATCTCTATGCCTACTGGATTAATCTGCTAAGCATCCACAATGTAGGTCATTCCTAATTTATTTCAAACAATTCAAACGTTTTTAGTTTGGATTTTTCACATATTCAGAAAGAACTACCCCAATGCTTTCTCGGAGACTTACTTTTGTAGATGAGTTTCTAGAAATATGGGTTAACCATATATCTGGTCAACACATAACTGGTTAGAATTCACTTAATTCAGAATGTGCCAGCTCTCCCATCCGTAAATTCATCCCATAGTACCAAAGTGTGGGGTTTTTTTTGTTTGTTTTTGTTTTTTTTAAACCCATACGTATTGGTTGTTACCTACCCTCCCACACACATCCTACTCAGGCTGAGGTGAAGCCTGTTTGACAGTGTCAATGGTTTCCAAAATGCAACAGTCTAGACTGGCCTCCTGACATAAATCTAATTTGGGAAAAGATGATTTTGTAGATCCTCAATAGGATACCAAATATTCTTCAAGATTCCTTCTTACTTTAAAAGTTCCATGGAGGGAAATATCAAGTTAGAGAGCTCCAGAAGCTCTAGATTTTGAAAACTGTGAGCCAGATAGAGCCAAATGTACACCAGCTCAAGATCTTGCATCTCTACTGGATTATATTCAGCAATCTCACTTCAACTATTTCTACCAGTTTAAAAGATTTGGCCACGTTCACAGATTTCCTGTTCACAGGATGTGGAGAACTGGTGAACACTTACATTGATAGAAACTTTAAGTAAGACCACGATACTTGCATAGGCAGAATAACGTTGCTGAATTGTGACAAAACCATTAAAAAATAAAGTATAAACATGTTAAAGAAATTCAGTTTATATTATCAGACTTTTTAAAAAAGAATCTGATATCAGAACTGTGCCAAATATGAATTATATTGGCGTTCTTAATAAAATAAGACTAATGTTTTTCAGAAATTCTAGAAATTGGATTTTGTACAGTGTTCAGTTATATCTTTATCGAGGAATGTAATTACAGCCTAAAGAGTGAAGAATTCAATAGTACAATACATTTTTCTCCCAGTGAAGCTATGACCCCTTATTTCATAGACCCTGAGCACTTTGGTAAATATAATCCTTCTTTAAATTAGTCTTGATTTTAACAGACTAATCTTCTCCTTTAGTGTAACTAAAAGAGAACAGCCAATTTTAAATGAAACAATTATTCATCAACAAGTTAGCAACATAGCACAAAGCTACCTGTAGGGATACCAGATATCCCTATATAAATACCTGCAAAATATTGGAGGTTTTTTAAAAACAGGTTGGACAAACACCTGTCAGGGATGGTCTATGTTTACTTCACCCGGCCACAGCACAGAGGGCTGGACTCTTAACTTCTTGAGGTCCCTTCCAGCCCTATGATTCTATGATAGTTTAAGGGCTAGGCTCAGTATCTTCAAACTTGGCTGCTTTAAAATTAGGCATCTAAAATTCATAATTAGTCATCTGAGTAAGTGGCCTGATCTTTAGTCAGTGGTGCTCAGCACCCTCTGCTCTTATTGACTCTAATTCTTAGCACCTCTGAAATCAGGCTACTTACTCAGGTACTTAAAGGTAGGCACCTAAATCCGTATTTAAGCACCCAAGTTTGGAAATGATGACCTAGGGGCCCTCAGCAAATTGAATTATTGGCAGAGTATCACACAATTCTGTCTCATTGTAATTATACACCTCTCAAAAGTTATTTTCCATAATCATGGCTACAGACTAAGTAAACCATTGTACTTTTGAGAGTCACTAGTAGGAAAAGGCACAGTCCTTGGAGGTGTTGAGCACTTGCATCTCCCAATAATTTACATGGAAACTGAAGGTCTCATTAAAAAGACTTCACTAGTACCTTTAGAAATGGCGCCCAGAAAAGAACAGGACAGTGCATCTTACTCAACCCTGCTCGTGTTAACTAAAGAATATTCTTCTTCTAGAAAGATTGTATGGGCTTATTGTTGTTTCTAATCTGAACACCTTCAGTGCATTTCTAGGTCAATGTCAACTGTTACATCTGTTGGTGTTGATACTCAGATACAGGTTTGTCATTTTAAAGTCCGTATAGAAAACCATTCATTAGGTAAAAAAGGGCCTTCTGAAGCTTTTGAATTTTAACATAAAAAGGTATTGATCTATGGTAGAAATTGTACAATGAGAAACAAATCTATTCCGTTGTGTTTAGTCATGTTTACTTTTTAGTGGATGAGCATGTATAGAAATAAATGTCCTAGAAAATATGTATGTCTTCCTTCAAAAGAAATATACACGTTTCAATAGATGGTAGTATTCATAGGTGCCATGTATGCATGGCCACCAGATTTGTATAATTTTTGGTGGTGCCCAGAACGGATCCAAGCAAAGCCGTGCCGTCCTGTCCATAGGATGGACCAGGGCAACTGCCCTGAGCCCCATGCTTTGGGGGGCCCCGCGCTCTGCCCCCTCCCCACCCCCGTTCCACCCCTTTCCCCAAGCCCACGCCCTGCCTCTTTCCAGCTTCCGTCCCCTCCCCCGAGCGATGCTGGTGGGGCAGGGTGGGGTGGGCTAGGGCTGGGTTGCTCACTGCTGCCGGCACCATGCTCCCCACTAACCTCCAGGATGCCCTGGACTCCACGTCCCCCTGAAGCGTGGGCCCCCTCAAAGCGCGGTAAACCCAACCATTGGTGGAGCCAGGCCCACATTCCTAAATATTGGTGGAGCACAGGCACCATGGGTCCATATAACTCGCCGCCTATACGTGTATGTGTATTATTTTTATAGGTAGTGACATTATATCAAGCATTCTTAAAGCTGTCATTAAGCATGCAGTGTCTGTTGTATGTGGTTGTGCAGGATAATGTGCATGAGAAAGCATGGACCCTTTTCCCTTTCAGTGTTGTTAACTGATGACCTAAAATGAGTATGTTAATGATGATGAACCCAAACACAAATAAACATCTGATGGCTTGCATACGCTATGTAATGCCAGTACTCAAAAGGGGTACTAGTAGCACAAAGGGACTTA
The DNA here is from genome assembly GCF_028017835.1 of Emys orbicularis. Taxonomy (NCBI): domain Eukaryota; kingdom Metazoa; phylum Chordata; order Testudines; family Emydidae; genus Emys; species Emys orbicularis. The sequence continues at coordinate 84,474,047 of NC_088687.1, read as the reverse complement.
GGTACCTAAGTTCAACATTTGGTACCACTGGCATTTACAAAACCTCTGCTCAGCTGCTGCCTAATCCTGTCATCACCTAAAGTTCCCAGGCACTTACATTTCCATGTTTGAAGACCTCTTAGTACCAAAATTTTATCTGCTGGGCACACAGATGGCCACTGCAGTCCTGATATCACCCAGTAGCTTGGCCCCTTCCTTGTTCCTAAGTCCCAGTGGGATTCACAAACTAAGCCTTTATCCACCTGTCTTGTCTTTGGGGGTCAATCCAGTAGGTGTGCTCTGAGCACACACAACCCCACACAAAACAGGAGGAAGAAGAGGAGGAAGTAGTGCTTGCTTGCCTTATGAATTACCCTAGTAGTTAGGGTACTCCCCTAGGAGATAGGAGACCCATGTTCTAGGCCTCTGAATGGTTTTCTAAATTTAAATCCCTTAGTTATTTAATGATCCTCCATGTTTTCAAGTATAACAGAAGTTGAGCATGGCATCTGGAAACTGAGATGCTTGCAGGTCTTTGTGTCAAAGATACAGTTTGTAATAAACACAGAGTCTAGAAGTATAATAGCCCTCAGAAAATTACTTCACAAGCAATTGAGCATACAGGATACGTTGTCTGTGTGTAAAGAAAAATAGAGGTCAGAAGAGATGCGGTAAGTTAATTGCAATCGGTTAGTTGTCTATTCAATCATAAATCTGATCATTCTTAATCATTCCCAGAGATATGTAATTAAGTGTATCATTGTTAAAAAGTTGAAAGCAATTAGATATTCACTTACAGCCCTTTTGGGATTTAGAAATAGAGTGGTACTATGGCTGTGACAAAAGTGGGAGAAAGGGACCCATTATGTTTGTTAGTTAGGTGCTTTTCTTCAGCTATATGAAATTTTATACACATTGAGGAGTGAATTCTCAGACCCTTACATGGGGTTCAGACTGGAAATCCCCCTTTCCCTTAAAATTTCTGCAGTAAGCTAAACACAATTAGTTATGATAAGGGACCTTTACATCACCTCCTAAACTACTGGATTTTAGAAGTCAGACTACAAGCATCAGAGAATCTCATGAATAATTTATAGACCTGTATTCTCAGAACAAATTACTATTCAAATTTTCAATTAATACTTCAGGGGACACATGAATACCATAATACTATATTGCTCATTTTCCATTTCTTAGGACACTATTTACTGATGGTTATTAGTGCACTTGACATAAAGTGAATTTAAGGAATTGCCGTAGTCCCTCTTCATATATTTTTGATTCCAGATGCAAATTAACACATAGTTATAAATGATTCATTAGTTCCCAACTGTTTAACATAGTATTGTGTGTACTATATGCATAAAGGAAGTAATAGCAGAATAAGAAGAGAGAATTCTTGCTCTTGAGATGCGTTATCATACTGCTTAGTTCTTTGTATTATAGGAACCAGTTTGTTTGGCTTTCATTTACAAGCTCAAATAAATTACTATAAAGCCAGTTAGTAAGCCAATATGCTTTAATCCATAAAAGATCTGTGTGTTTGCAAACCAAATTATTTTAGGAGAAAAGTAACATGCAGAGATAAGTATTAACTTTCTTGGCAAACTACATGTTTATGGACTAAATTAGATTAGCAAATGTTTCTTTTGCAAAAGCATTCAATGTGCCAGAAGTATGTCTACAGCTGCCCTCCAAAAGAATACTACACAATAATTTACATATTATTAATTGAAATTACTAAAATAGCTCTAAGACTTTCTGCTAAATATCTTAAATTAGATCTTGTTCTATTGACATCAATGGGATTATTTACATTAGCAAAATTTAAATATGTGCATAAGTGCTTGTAGGATTCGGGCCTTAGATACAAACATTTCTCCAGGTAAATGTAATCAGCCTATCCACTTTCCTAAACTAAACAAATCTGCAAATAAATATTTCTATGAAAACATATATAAAAGGTAATAGCTGGTGTGTTTTCTAAACTTTATCATTTAGTGCAATAAACTATGAAGTATAACTCTATGCTCTAAAACAATTAGAAAACAGAACTCCCAAAATATAACCACTTGTAAACAATTGATGTGTTCCTGTGGAAACAACTGAAGATTTATTGTATATTCTAGTGTAAGGCAAAAGTGATTTTCATTAGTACATTTCCTGTTTGCGATTATAAATGTCTGAATCGTGGTTATCCCTATATGAGCAGTACACAGAAATGGGCAAAAATGGCCTTGAGTCTTGTCACCCTTTATCAGCTATTTATCTAAATTCAGTTGTTGAGAGGAATGCAGCCATGGATCTCTCTGCATCCTGTGTGACAGAGGTAATATTTTTAACTTGACAACATTGCACAGTTTTTTCAGCAGGCCAATGGATATCCGCATGAAAGATAATTTAGAAACACCTAAGAAAGAAATGTTAGAGTAATCAGATACTAATTACCTGCTTATGTTCCTGGATGTTTAGTTATCCAACAAAAGGACAAAAAGTTCCAGTGTCCATACTGTCAGTGTCTCTAATATAGAGACCCATTGTTAGAATCCTGGTGGTAAGGGTTCCATCTTAAATTCCCATTTAATTTTGTATTGTTGTTTCATTTATTTATATTCTGATAGTACTCGCTGGATGTTGTGAAAGGAGCAAGACACATCATATAAATGATTGGGGGTGGAAGTGCTGTTGAAAAGGATCTGAGGGTTATAGTGGATCACAAATTGAATGAGTCAACAATGTGATGTAGTTGCAAAAAAAGCTAATATTGTGGGGTGTGTTTTGTCTCACAAAACATCCAACAGATACTAGTGCTATATATACATATATATATATATATATATATATATATATATATATATATATATATATATATATATATATATATATATATATATATATATATATATATACATACACACACACACACACACACACACACACACACACACACACACACACACACACACACACACACACACACACACACACACACACACACACTGCTGTTGTTCTGGTGGCTTATGAAACACAGAAGACAGTGAGGGCCACAGTAGAGGGCTCTCAAACTATTTAAAGGGATACTACTTTATTCTATGCACTAGCCAAAGGTGCCAATCAAGATTGGGAACCTGTGCATTGGGTACAAGCACATAAGAAAATGCAATTCCTGCTGCAAAGAACTTGCAATTTAAATTGCAACCTAATGCACCAAAGGATTGTAACAAACAAATAATAGGCTGGAAATGGGAGAGGCAAATCTGTATAAGAATTATTACTCAGGCCCTCACCATTCCAAACACTTGCTTGCAACATTTATACCACAGTGTTTTCCCTGTAAATCACATAAGCTACCTAAAATGTGTTTGGTTCATGCATCCTAAATTTAAACATCTTCTGCCACCAAATATTTTCACTTCTAAATTATGCAATATAAGGAACATGCTATCCATGTACAACAGAAGTGCCTACTTTCAAATCACCCTTAATAGCTTCATATACTGCTGTCTAATTTTACCTGGAGTCCCAGTGATGTTTATTAACTGGTGACATCTAGGACTGAACCACTTGGGGGACATTATATGGCAGTGGTTCTCAACTGATTTTACAATGTAGGCTGCTGCAGACCCGGATCCCAGAGCTCGCGGAGCTGGGCGGCTGCTCCAGACCTGGACTCCGGAGCTCGCGGGGCTGGCTGGGAGCCCTGGAACCCTGCTGCGCAGGGTGGTCTGGCAGCTCAGACCCTTCTGCACTGGGCAGCTGGGAACCCGGCGGACCCTGGGCACGCGGGCCGGCTGTTAGCACACAGCTGAGCTGGGCTGCAGCTGTGTGCTAATTAGGCCACATGCAGCCCATGGGCTGCTGGTTGAGAACTGCTGTTATATGGTACGTTCTGTGGTGGGCTGTTTTTATTCATACAGTACAAGTAAGAGTCATTTGGCCATATTAGGGCTCCAGTCCCATCTGTGCTCTTCAGTCCTCACTACTGATGCTGTTTTACAGACACTTCCTCTGTGTTGCCAGTTCTTGTGATTTTTATCACAAGCCTCATAATACTTAGTACTTTTATTCTTTTTGAAGCCCCAGCTCCTGGATTCATATGATTTGTGAGAATCTCAGCTTTCATTTACTCCCCCTCTCCCTTCTTCCCCCCTCTTGAAATCTGAGTTTCTAACCCATGTGAGATTGGAGAAAAAAAAGCTTGAAAATGTAAACCCTAAAAAATACAAAAGCCAAATAAAGAGAATCAACATTTTTTAAAAAAAAAATCTCATTTTAAAGCCATTTTCATGATTTGGGGGGAGAGGGGGCTCCTAATTCATGATTTTTGAACACTTCCATTTGGCAGTACTGCTACCTATTGTATAATTGGTATCAAGGTAAACACTTTTTTATTTTTAACAATAAAATGCTTTAGCTTAGGCCTGGTCTACACTATGACTTTAATTCGGATTTAGCAGCGTTAAATTGAATTAACCCTGCACCCGTCCACACAACGAAGCCATTTATTTAGAAATAAAGGGCTCTTAAAATCGATTTCTGTACTCCTCCCCGACGAGCGGAGTAGCGCCAAAATCGATATTGTCATTTCGAATTAGGGTTAGTGTGGCCGCAATTCGATGGTATTGGCCTCCGGGAGCTGTCCCAGAGTGCACCATTGTGACCGCTCTGGACAGCAATCTGAACTCGCATGCACTGGCCAGGTAGACAGGAAAAGCCCCACGAACATTTGAATTTCATTTCCTGTTTGCCCAGCGTGGAGAGCACAGGTGACCACAGATAGCTCAGCTCATCAGCACAGGTAACCATGCAGGCCGATAATCGAAAAAGAGCACCAGCATGGACCGTACGGGAGGTACTGGATCTGATCGCTATATGGCGAGAGGATTCAGTGCTAGCAGAACTTCGTTCGAAAAGACGAAATGCCAAAACTTTTGAAAAAATCTCCAAGGGCATGATGGAGAGAGGCCACAATAGGGACTCAGATCAGTGCCGCGTGAAAGTCAAGGAGCTCAGACAAGCCTAACAGAAAACAAAGGAGGCAAACGGTCGCTCCGGGTCAGAGCCGCGGACATGCCGCTTCTACGCCGAGCTGCATGCAGTTCTAGGGGGGGCCGCCACCACTACCCCACCTGTGACTGTGGATTCCGGGGCGGGGATAATCTCATCAGCTACACCTGAGGATTCTGCGGATGGGGAAGAGGAGGAGGAGGAGGAGGAGGAGGAGGACGAGCTTGCGGAGAGCACCCAGCACTCCGTTCTCCCCAACAGCCAGGATCTTTTTCTCAGCCTGACTGAAGTACCCTCCCAGCCCTCCCAAGCCAGTATCCAAGACCATGACCCCATGGAAGGGACCTCAGGTGAGTTTACCTTTTAAAATATAAAACTTGTTTTAAAAGCAAGCATTTTTTAATGATTACTTTGCCCTGAGGACTTGGGATGCATTCGCGGCCAGTACAGCTACTGGAAAAGTCTGTTAACGTGTATGGGGATGGAGCAGAAATCCTCCAGGGACATCTCCATGAAGCTCTCCCGGAGGTACGCCAAAAGCCTTGCCACAAGGTTTCTGGGCAGTGCAGCCTTATTCCGTCCTCCACGGAAGGACACTTGACCACGCCATGCTTGCAGCAAGTAATCTGGTATCATTGCCTGACAAAGCCTGGCAGCGTATGGTCCCGGTGTTTGCTGGCATTCAAGCAACATCCGTTCTTTATCTCACTGTGTAATCCTCAGGAGAGTGATATCGCTCATGGTAACCTGGTTGAAATACGGGAACTTAATTAAGGGGACAGAGGTGGCCGTTCCTACTGGGCTGTTTGCCTGTGGCTGAAAAGAAATCCTTCCCTGCAGTTAGCCAAGTGCAGGGTGGGGGGAATTGGCCCTGAGCTTTTCGCGTTTGGCTAGCAGGGATCTTCCCTGTTACCAGCCACGCGGTGGGGGGAGGGATAAAGCGATCATCCCAGAGAATTGGATGGGGGGGTTGGTTTGTTTTCTGCTGCTGAAGGTTAACAGGAAAACCGCAGCAGTCAACGGGCTTTGCTTGGTATGTGGGAAAGGAGGGCGCAGAAGCCGAAAGACAATGGCTTACCATGGCTGCATGCAAGCTGAATTCTGTTGCCCGGACCTGCGTCTGATCTCTAACACCAAAGCCACAGGCACTCAATATTAAGATGGAAAATGCGACCTTGTACTGAAATCACATGTGCAATGTAATGTGAATAGTGTTGTTCACCGTGAAAGAGTATAAGCATTGTTCTGTAAAATGTATCATTTTAAAAACTTCTCTCCTTTTTTTCAACCCTCCCTCCAGCAGCTGCAAATTTTTCAAGCCTCCCTCCTCCGTCCCGAAGGCTATCTCAGATAAGGCGGCGTAGAAAGAGGACGCGAGATGACATGTTCACGGAAATAATGGAATGCACCCGCAATGAAAGAGCTCATTTGAATGAGTGGAAGGACACGGTATCTAAATTTAGGAAAGATGCCAGTGAACGTGAGGTCATGAGGGACACTCGAGATGAGAGGTGGCAGGCTGCAACGCTGGGGCTGCTGCATGATCAAACAGACATGCTCCGGCGTCTGGTGGAGCTTCAGGAATGGCAGCAGGATAACAGACAGCCGCTGTATAACCTCCCTCCCCCCTCACCATGTTCCATATCCTCCTCACCCAGACATGTAAGAACGCGGGGGGGAGGGGAGGCTCCGTGCACCCTCCCACTCCACCCCAGTGAACAGCCCAACCAAAAGGCTGTCATTATATTGAATTTTTTCAGCGGCCTTTTACTTCCCTCCTATCCTCCTCCCAAACCTCACCCAGATTACCTTGTTGGTTCGCTCCCTATGTTTATAATCACTTAATAAAGAATACATGATTTTTAAACGATAGTGACTTTATTTCCTTTGAAAGCAAGCTGGGGGAACGGGGAGGGTGGGTTCCTTACAGAGAATGAGTCAATAAAGGGGGCGGGTTTTCATGAAGGAGAAACAAACAGAAATTTCACACTGTAGCCTGGCCAGTCATGAAACTGGTTTTCAAAGCTTCTCTGATGCACAGCGCTTCCTGGTGTGCTCTTCTAATCGCCCTGGTGTCTGGCTGCGCGTAATCAGCAGCCAGGCGATTTGCCTCAGCCTCCCACCCTGCCATAAAGGTCTCCCCCTTACTTTCACAGAGATTGTGGAGCACACAGCAAGCAGAAATAACAATGGGGAGATTGGTTTGGCTGAGGTCTGAGCGAGTCAGTAGCGATCGCCAGCGACCTTTTAAACGGCCAAATGCACATTCTACCACCATTCTGCACTTGCTCAGCCTGTAGTTGAACAGCTCCTGACTCCTGTCCAGGCTGCCTGTGTATGGCTTCATGAGCCATGGCATTAAGGGGTAGGCTGGGTCCCCAAGAATAACTATTGGCATTTCAACATCCCCAAAGGTTATTTTCTGGTCCGGGAAGTAAGTCCCTTGCTGCAGCCCTTTAAACAGATTAGTGTTCCTGAAGACGCGAGCATCATGAACCCTTCCCGGCCAGCCCACGTTGATGTTGGTGAAATGTCCCTTGTGATCCACAAGTGCTTGCAGCACCATTGAAAAGTAACCCTTGCGGTTTATGTACTGGGTACCCTGGTGCTCCGGTGCCAAGATAGGGATGTGGGTTCCATCTATCGCCCCACCACAGTTAGAAAATCCCATTGCAGCAAAGCCATCCACTATGACCTGCACATCTCCCAGAGTCACTAGCTTTCATAGCAGCACCTCAGTGATTGCTTTGGCTACTTGCATCACAGCAGCCCCCACAGTAGATTTGCCCACTCCAAATTGATTCCCGACTGACCGGTAGCTGTCTGGCGTTGCAAGCTTCCACAGGGCTATCGCCACTCGCTTCTCAACTGTGAGGGCTGCTCTCATCTTGGTATTCTGGCGCTTCAGGGCAGGGGAAAGCAAGTCACAAAGTTCCAAGAAAGTGCCCTTACGCATGCGAAAGTTTCGCAGCCACTGGGAATAGTCCCACACCCGCAACACTATGCGGTCCCACCAGTCTGTGCTTGTTTCCCGGGCCCAGAATCGGCGTTCCACGGCTATAACCTGCCCCATTAACAGCATGATCTCCAAAGCACCGGGTCCCGCGGTTCGATGGAATTCCATGTCCATATCCTCATCACTCTCGCCGCCGCGCTGCCGTAGCCTGCTCCTCGCCGCCGGGTTTTGCAGGTTCTGGTTCAGCATAAACTGCACGATAAGGCGCGAGGTATTTACAATGTTCATGACTGCTGTCTTGAGCTGAGCGGGCTCCATGCTTGCCGTGGTATGGCGTCTGCACTGTTCACCCAGGAAAAAGGCGTGAAACGGTTGTCTGCCGTTGCTTCCCTGGAGAGGGGGGAGGATATACCCAGAACCACCCATGACAATGTTTTTGGCCCTATCAGGCATTGGGATCTCAACCCAGAATTCCAATGGGCGGAGGATACTGCAGGAACTATGGGATAGCTATGGGATAGCTACCCACAGTGCAACGCTCCAGAAATCGACGCTAGCCGCGGTACATGGACGCACACCGCCGAATTAATGTGCTTAGTGTGGCCGCATACATTCGACTTTATACAATCTGTTTCCCAAATTCGAATTATATAAATTCGGATTATTCCCGTAGTGTAGACATACCCTTATAAAATACCAAAAGTGACAGGGTTGGATAGCTCAAATACTTTGTATGTGGTGACGCTTTTAGCTCCTAGGTTGTTGACTCAACTCTAGCCTAGGACAGTGATGACTAAAAGCTATTGCCAACTGATGGCCATTTGGTAGATGTAATCCAGTCCACAGTGGCCACTCCAGGTGCTCAGATACTAGGGCAATGAGTGTGATAGAAAAGTCCTGCACAGAGAGGGTTGAACGAAGATTGGTTGGTGTGATGTAGGGAAGCTTGCAATGCTATTGCCCATGCTATACCTGGCAAGCCAGAGGGCTTCATTTTCCAGAATTTGTTGTTACACTGAAGTGTGTCTTTCACAAATTTATACAAACAAAATTTAAACATCTATTTAATTATATTTAAAATGGATTAATTGTTAAACTGCTGAGAGAAAGCATGCCAGCTAACCAGCTGTAATTGGTTTCAGCTCAATATAACATTATCATGAGTTGGTGATTAATCTGACATTGTGCTCTAAATAGAAATGACAGACACATACAATCGAAGCACAGAAGTGTCTGATAGCATTAGTAAGATGTGTGGAGCAGTAGTGTGAAGACAGGTTTCTATATCTTGCCATTCCACTGAGTTGCAAGATAGCAGCAGTTTCTCTCCTTGTAAGCAATTTACTGACCAATTGCTTCTGATCAAAACACTTCATTAGGGTAAAAATCAATCATCTTAAAAGAAGGACTTCACAGACACCCCACCAGGTGAGTCACTAGCTTTGTGTGTGTGTGTGTGTGTTTGTGTGTGTGTGTGTGTGTGTGAGAGAGAGAGAGAAAATGGCCCCATCCCTAATGCAAAGCTTAAATATAAGTAAAGATTTGATATACCCTGTCAGTCAGCTTCCAGCATTGCTGATATCTCTTAGGCCTTGCCTTCACTGGGGAAAAAAGGTATGTTTTACACTAGTTCCTACCTCATACTGCAAACACAAGTGCAAACTGTCTTCTCTTCACTAGGATTTTACCTTGTTAGTTACCATGTGTTAGCTAACATGAGGTAAAGATGCCCTCTAAAGCTTCTGTTGTTCATTTTTCACCAGTCACCACCAGTGGTGCTAATGCATCCCAAAGGCAAGTGTTGAGAACACAGGTAGGAAATCATCAAAGTGGGGTTGGGAACCAATTCTGCTTTGGAGTGTGGAAGCTTAAATATGAACAAAGAAGTGGGAAGGAGGATTGGCTAACTATTTCAGGTACTAATTGCTATTAAACTCTAATGTGGTTTGAGGAGGGTGGATTTGTGTCTCCCATCTTTATTGGCTGTTTATGGATGCTTGCTTCTCCAGCTTTGTTTACTAGGCACCATTTTGGGACATCTTTCAAAGCCTACCCTGAGCAGTTCCCCTTCTTCTGGACCTCCTTATAATTGACTTTCTTTGGGTCTTCAACCCCTCCCACCCCCCAAAAAGAAACATATATGTTTTTACTCAGAACAACAAAATAGAAAAGTTTTTTAGAGAGCACAGCACTCTGCACTGATAGTGTGTAGTACTCTGAGAACAAAAACGGAGTGTTTATAAAATGGGGAGTGTGCTTAGAAACTTAAAGATGCAGCACACAGAAAACAAAAAGTGTCATAGTCTTGTAGCTAGAAACGCCACGGTGGGTTACAGTATTACATCTCCTAAATTTAGGGTTGCCAACCCTCCCGGTATCAGGCTCTCTTTCCTGGAGGCTACTAAAGCCAAACCAGGAGATTTTAGGTGCTAAAAGTCCGCCGGCCCAGTGGGGCTAAGGCAAGCTCCCTGCCTGCCCTGGCTCTACACCACTCCCGGAAGCAGACAGCACATCCCTGCAGCCCTGGGGGGGGAGGGGGAGGATTTCTGCGCATGAGAACTGAGACCAATGGGAGCTGTGGGGGGCAGTGCCTGCGAGCTGGGGCAGAGCATGGCACCCCCTCCCCCCCGCCCCCCCACCAAGGACTGCAGGGATGGGTCAGCCACTTCCAGGAGTGGGGCAGGGCCAGGGCAGGTAGAGAGTCTGCCTTAGCCCCATTGCACTGCCAACCGGGAGCTGCCTGAGGTAAGTGCCGCCCAGCCAGAGCCCACACCCCATCCTGCACCCCAACCCTCTGCCCCAGTGCAGAGCCCGCACCCAAATTCCCTCCCACACCCCAAACCCTTGCCCCAGCCTGTTGAAACTGAGTGAGGATGGGGGAGAGCGAGAGATGGAGGGTGGGGGGCATGGTAGGGGTATGGCTTTAGGGAAGGGGCGGGGGGACAGGACAAGCATATTTGGGTTTGTGCAATTAGACAGTTGACAACCCTATGTAAATAACAAGAGGACATAAACTGGAGAACTTAAGAAATTCATGATTTTTGCATGCTCAGATGTTTCTGAAATGGGACTGGAAAATCAGGGGTCAGCATAAATAAATATACTTTTATAAGAGTAAAACTCAGAAAACAGATGTACCTCTTGCGGGTGAGGCTGGCTTTATTTTCTGGTTCTGAGTCAAACTCTAAACACAGTTAAAAGACATTGCCCATGCTTTCACTCCTACGTAGATTGACCAGATAGCAAGTGTGAAAAATCGGGACAGATGTGGGGGGTAGTAGGCGCCTATATAAGAAAAAGCCCTGACTATCGGGACTGTCCCTTTAAAATCGGGACATCTGGTCACCCTACTCCTACGGTATGGGACACAAAGCTCAGACTCCACTTTCATAAAGCTCATGGGCTCTGGCTTCTAGGCACTAGCCATCTCTAGGACATGTTCTTCTGTTTCACTGTCTGCCTCTTTTCTCTTTTTAACCTTAGTTGGCCAGATTAAGGTAATGAGGCCAAATCTCTTGATTTACTAAATTACTGGTGAGGTTTAGCTGCTTTCTGCCAGCTTCAGGCAAACTGGAGATTGGGAGGAGGTTCTCTTCAGGAGTTCTATTCCCAGGCACCTTCCAGAGCCAGCTAGGATGAGGATTTAGTATTAATTCTAATCCCTTGGGAGTGGTAGCTGGCATTCTAGTTTATAAACCGATGGTTTATAAACATACCATCCATGCACAAGGGGAAAAAACATAAAAATAGGTCTACAGTATTCAAACACATTGCATTCTTTTGTCCTAGAGTCATGGAAGTTATATGTAGAAAAGACCTAAAAAGTCTGTCTCCCTTTTGTCCCACCAAAAACTACTTGCATGAAAAAAATCCCCCTCTCCTCAATGCGTGAGGGCTATTCCTACTATAGTTCTATTGGCTGCCTATTAACATGAGGATAACATTTTAACTTAGACCATATTTTAACTCTAGTTTCTAAAACTGTGCTGCACACAATTTCTTTGGCTACAGTTGTAGTTAAACAGTAGTCAGCACTGATTCAGGTAGTGATCAACGGCTCGATGTCTAGTTGGCAGCCAGTATCAAGTGGAGTGTCCCAGGGGTCAGTCCTGGGGCTGGTTTTGTTGAACATATTAATTATCTGGATGACCAGATGGATTGCACCCTCAGCAAGTTTGCAGATGACACTAAGCTGGGGGGAGAGGTAGATATGCTGGAAGGTAGGGATAGGGTCCAGAGTGACCTAGACAAATTCGAGGATTGGGCCAAAAGAAATCTGATGAGGTTCAACAAGGACAAGTGCAGAGTCCTGCACTTAGGATGGAAGAACCCCATGCAGTGCTACAGGCTGTGGAGTGACTGGCTAAGCGGCAGTTCTGCAGAAAAGGACCTGGGGAATTACAGTCGATGAGAACTTGGATATGAGTCAACAGTGTGCCCTTGCTACCAAGAAGGCTAATGGCATATTGGGTGCATTAGTAGGAGCATTGCCAGCAGATGGAGGGAAGTGATTATTCCCCTCTATTTGGCACTGGTGAGGCCACATCTGGAGTATTGTGTCCAGTTTTGGGCCCCCCACTACAGAAAGGATGTGGACAAATTGGAGAGAGTCCAGCGGAGGGCAACAAAAATGATTAGGGGCCTTGGCCACATGACTTATGAGGAGAGGCTGAGGGAACTGGGCCTGTTTAGCCTGCAGAAGAGTGAGGGAGGATTTGATAGCAGCCTTCTATTACCTGAAGGGGAGTTCCAAAGAGGATGGAGCTAGGTTGTTCTCCGTGGTGGCAGATGACAGAACAAGGAGCAATGGTCTCAAGTTGCAATGGGGGAGGTCTAGGTTGGATATTAGGAAAAACTGTTTCACTAGGAGGGTGGTGAAGCACTGGAATGGGTTACCTAGGGAGGAGGTGGATTCTCCATCCTTAGAGGTTTTTAAGGCCCAGCTTGACAAAGCCCTGGCTGGGATGATTTATTTGGGGTTGGTCCTGCTTTGAGCAGGGATTTGGACTAGATGACCTCCTGAGGTCTCTTCCAACCCTATTCTTCTATGATTCAGCTGCACCCATTGGTAACACCCAGCAATAGCTTTTTTTTTTTTTTTTTTTTTTCTCTAGTGAGGACCAGTCTTATGTGTGTAGTTCGTGCATTGCCATGGCTCATTTTCAATTCAGGAACTTTTTTTTTTCTTTTTTTTCTTTTTTTTAATGAGCCAGTAGAGCGGCTAAGCTCTGTCTCAGCTGGAAATCACTCTGCACATGACACAGATCCTGCTTTTCCTTTTTCTCCTAAACCATTCAGAATGACCTTTATAGTCAAATGATGAAACTGTTTTGAATCTCATATAGGCTTCACAGTATCTTGGTGTATGAGGATCTTGGCATTTCAAAGTAGGATATATATTCAGTGTCTGTTTAAAAAATATGAAGTGGATGCTCTTGAAATTGTTTTCAGCCCCTTACCACCATGCATCGTTGTCATAATCCAATTCTCACCTATCCAAATTTCTTAAACATTCCAGGTCTGACTTCAAAATTAATAAGACACACCAGAGTGGGATCAGAGCACAAAGGGGAGAGATTTTCTACACACCTTCTGCCAAATTGAGAAGTTGTGTAATATTTGCTATTGTTAGATTACCTAAACTTAATTTGTTTTTGAAACTGTGGTGCACAGCAAACATCTCTGTAAGGTTGGTTCTAGGATGTGATTTAGCGGTGTGTGCCAAAATCATTCTTCTTGTTTAAATTAAACATGTAGAGTTTATGCTGCCTGGAAGTCAGGTGACTGTAATGTCATCCTTTCTTCTAAAGCCATGCCAACTATCCCTTCCTTATAAAGCACAGCCCCATGAACTCTGTGAACCTGCAATCTGGGGCAAAACTCTCTAGATTTGTAGCACGCTATGACAGCAGCCTGGAAATTCTACATCAGCTTCATTTAAATTTAAGACATGACTATTTTAATTAATGAAATATGAAAGTGAATACAACGATCAGCACAATAGTAGCTTGTTTGTTTTGATATTAAATCCAGTTATTAATATCACATTTTCAGTTTTCAACATATTGCTGGACTATGTATTGACAATGTGTAATTACATCATGTCAGAGGTGAAGCTGAAGGCCTTTGACAGCTGAATTGGTCTTTTGTTACTTAAGGTGGTGGGGAAGCATTTTAATACTGTGGGATAAGCCTGTTAGTTGAATTCTTCTGCTAAATGATCATCAGTAAAAAGTTCACACCTCTCAGGGCTACTGTTTCAAGCCTCCTGCAGACTCAATAAAACAGCTCTGCATTAGTTTATACTTGGTTCATATTTTAAATGTTCTCTTCAAACCATGAAGGATAGAAACAATTTTCTAATGAAAACTTTGATTCTGGAGTACAATTACGTGAAAAAAGGGTGGACAAAAAGTGGATGTTGTGGCAAACTCTGTGACTGCAGAGTGCAAGGGGGGCCCATTCTAAAGATGACAACATTTCCTTACAGATGTAGGATGTTTGCATGCTTAAAAAAACCTGAGTATTTTTAAAACGTAGTGTTAAAAGGCCAAATTCTGCCATCCAAAATAACTCTATTATCTTAATTGCAGTTACTCTGCATTTACAACAGTACAACTGAAAACAGAACTTAGTCCACAATTTGCAATAAAGAGAGAAATTATAGTCCAGAGTCTGTTTTCATCAAATTTGCATATCACTTCTTTCATGTTTAACTGTGAGTTCTCCACAAATTGTCTGAAAGGAGTTGAATGAGAATTGTGCAATTGAACTTTGTATTGTTGTGTAGGGTCTTTGGGGTTCAGGGTTATACTGGTCATGTGCTTAAAGAGGCTTGGGGGAGAAGGGACTGAAATCCTACTGAACTCTAATTAAGTAGAACTTTTATTGTTGTATTTGAGCAGATTAGCCACAAGCCCAGAAATTTGCAAGTGCTGCTTAAAATTTAACATTTTTGGCAAAAAGTGATATCAGTTTGCCTTATGAATAATGAGACATCTTTTGCCAGCAGTGCAATTTCATTATGTGAATCGTTCCTCTGAGCATTGTGGCGTTCAGGTTAATGCAATCAGTCTCCAGAGAAAATTCAGTTGCTAAGGGAAACTGAGGCCCTGCCTTCGTTCCTAGGCTAATGTGAATAAAGATGGAAGTGTAGATAATGTTAGCAAAAACTGCTTTAATAGCATACTAAGCCATTGTATAAAACTGAGGCAAGGGCCGAACTTCTATAAAATATGGAAGATAAAGAAAATCTTGTTTCAGCAAGTGAAATCACAACCAGCAGGTCACAGACACTTTTCAATAGATGCAATACATTCAGTTGCTCTGTTTGTTGTCATTAAGTTGTCTTCCCAAGATAAAAACAGCCCTGTGTGTATTGAATCCAGGAGGGCAGTTTCTGACTCGATTGTCAGAGAAACTGATGGACTGTATACATAAAAGAGAGCATATGGCAGGGTGTGCAACTCTCAGCCAATATCCAAACGTGCTGGGAGGCAGAGGGGTCTTGATGGAACTTAAAAACAAATATGGACCCATCCAACACCCAATAGAAAGATTCTTACTGACCTAAATGACAGTTCTTTGGGCTCCTTAGCACTCTTACGTATGTGTACATTTGATACACCCACAAAAAAACAACCCCACCCCAAAACAAAAACCTACTAGAATGTGGCACAGTCAATCAGTTGGTGAATAGGCGATATAGCCTTAGGAAAGGATTGTCAGTACCACACCGTGTCAGCCTACGTCTGCTCCCATCAAGTTAATGGGAGTTTTGCCAGTGACCTCAATGGAAGCAGTTACCCCAATGCTTGCTGGTTTTGAAAATCCTCCCTCTATTGTCTCTATCATATGTACTATGTCATAGTTCTGTTTGTCTTGAGCCAGTCAGATCACCACACGGATACAAACCATTTTACAAAATATATTATTTATCTAGTATTTAAATTCTCAGTCTTGGCTAGTGAATATTTATTAAACATGCTGCTTTTACCAAATGCTTTAATTCGCTGACAATTGTTATCTACCAACCCAGCTCCACTCCCCAGAAAAAGAGAAGTAAAAGCTAAAGATGGAATCTGTTTAGAATAATTAAGCATTCACCAGCAATGAGGGGACCAAGAGACACATCACTCTCACACATCTCAAACTGCCCTGGAGTATAAGACTATATAGTTCCCCTTCTAATAAGTTGTTGGAAGCGGTCACAACATCTGAACATAAAGCCTTTGTGACAGACCTGATTGGTTACATCTGAATGATCAATGAAAGTACTATACCAGTATGTTGACCTTAATGAGACATGGAACTGGGTTTGCAGCTGCTGCCAGTGCCTTTTGTCTTGTTAGAAACCTAATTTTCATCATTGCAGCTCTGACAGGTTCAGGTAAGAAGTTCTGTGGGAGCTATAATTTGGTCTCCAATTATTTTTTTGATAAATTTGTCTGCAGTTTTTGGTGGAGAGCCATAGGATGCATTTAGTTCAGTTTATATTGGTAGCAGATGACAAACTGTGTGCTCTGTGAGATTGAGTGATCTGTAAAGTCTCTGGGCCCCACTGAAGCCAATAGGAAAACTTCCACTGACTTCAGTAGGGTCAGGATTTGGTCCTCTATCCACCGCAGTGGTTCTCAACTAGGGTTATGCGTACCTCTGGGGATACGCAGAGATATTCCAGGGGATACATAACTCCTCTAGATATTTGCCTAGTTTTATAACAGACTACATAAAAAGCTCTAGCAAAGTCAGTTCAAACTGAAATTTCATACAGAAAATTACTTGTTTATACTGCTCTATATACTATACACTGAAATGTAAATACAATATTTGTATTCCAATTGATTTATAATTATATGGTAAAAATGAGAAAGTAAGCAATGTTTCAGTAATGTGTGCTGTGACACTTTTGTATTTTTATGTCAGATTGTGTAAGCAAGTTGTTTAAGTGAGGTGAAACTTGGGGTACGCAAGACAAATCAGACTCCTGAAAGGGTACAGTAGTCTGGAAAGTTTGAGAGCCACTGATCTACAGGATATAAGGGGCTAAATGCACCACTAGTGCAAGGGGGCACAACTCAATTGAGTTCCATTGCACTGCTTTTACCAGTAGTGAACTTGACCCAATATATTGAAAAGCAAATCTGCTAGATTGCTCTGCAGGAGTTATATAATCTTCATCTGAAGGCCCATCTCTGCAGAGAATTTCAGTGTGCTCTCAGCATGTAATAGAAATTACCACCCAAACAGGCAGCAGGAATCAAACGATAGGAAAAGACATGAATATCTATCACCGACATCGTGTCTGGTTCAACAGGTGTCCTCCAGTTCAGAAGCAGCCGAATCACCAATAAGATACACACACGATCTAAAATACTTTACTTGAAGAAATTTGTCCATTTGTATGTAAGTTTTTATAAGGTTGCGATTACTTTGGAATCTGAATACTTAATTTCTGTCATAGGCCCAATCATCCCATGAGTTGCGTGCATGAAGTTACCATTAAATCTCCATTGACTTCAATAGAAGTTGTATGCATGCAACTGATAGAGTAACCAGGCACCCGATCTTTTGTTTTCCTTTCTGAGAGTTCCCAATTTGGGAAATCTCCTTTTAGCTACAAGTTAATTGTACCTGAGGCTGTGGGTGGCAGGTGATCTATATATCTCTTTTACGGCCCCAATCATGCAAAGCATTTAAGCACGGGTTTAACTTTAAATATGAGTATGTAGTTCCAATGAAGTCTAAACCTGTTGTATTTTGAGCAGCATGATATAAAGATGTGTGTGTGTGTGTGTGTCCATGTATATGTAATATTTCCATTTGGGTACCTCATCTGGATATGTTAGTATGTTCTATTTATACTTCGGTGCTATTTTTGTTTGTTTTTGTTGTTGTTTTTTATTGAAGGACATTTCATTTCTTTTTAGTCCAAAGAGAGTGCAATCCCTAGAGCTTAGTGGTTGTTTTCTTATGTCTTATCCTTTCTAGGGTTTTGTAGGCATGAAATTTGTTTATGCTTCTGTGCTGTTTATTTCTATGGTCAGGGAAAAAGCAGGGCAGAGTCTATTGCAATGTATGTATCTTTTGATACTTTTATTCTGCAGCCTGT
The DNA here is from genome assembly GCF_028017835.1 of Emys orbicularis. Lineage (NCBI taxonomy): Eukaryota > Metazoa > Chordata > Testudines > Emydidae > Emys > Emys orbicularis. The sequence goes on along the minus strand of NC_088687.1, from coordinate 84,455,994 downwards.
GTCCCAGAAAATCAGGAATGCTGCTTAGGCTTACCAGGCACTGTGGGGGTTTTGTTTTTGTCTTGTCTGTTATGGTATCTTACTTTATTATTGACTCCCCCTATAATCACTTCTCAAAGCACGTACACAAGCTGTTTTGTATTGTCAGATAAATATTTTGTGGTACTGTTTGTCCTCCGCACCCATTTTCTGCCATGAACTTGCCTTTATGAGTAGTGCATGTACCTGAAGGCAGTACTTTCCTAATCCTGTTACTTGGATTTTGACAGCTCAAGGCTTTCCAGGGCATCAGCCACACCGTACAACCTGCTTTGCTGGCAGCAGTAGGTGCCTGAAAAATCCTTGTTTGTTTTCTTCTATTAAATATTTTCAAGGGGCAAAGTAATATTATCAATGGTTGAGTGACCTAGTCTAAAGAGAATAAGTGATGTGATTGAAACTTGTACAGAAAAAGGGAAGATTCTGAAGATCTTTGTTTATGCAGACTGTTTTCTCACAGACTCCTTTGTTAAATGATCTGACCATCTGTGATTTTTCAAAAGCATGTTTGCTACATTTGACAGACTAAATTTTCAAAAATGACCACCTATGCTACCCTTCCAAAGGCTAATTTTTATAGGTAAATCATGTCTAAATGGGTATTTGCATGGGAATGTACCTATTTTGTGTGTTCCAATGCCCATCTTACTCCCATAAAGGTAGCTTTTGCAGTTCTAATCACAAATCTTAAATGTCTTGGGGATAGTCTTTAAGGCCCACAATGAGCAAGAGCCTGGGCAGCTCACAGATGATCTCTTTCCAGTCCCCCATGACAAGTGTGACCGTTAGAGCTTGCTACTAAAGGAGTGTAGGGACAGGCCTCAAGCTTTGGAACTCTTTACAGCCAGAGATCAGAATGCTCATACGTTTTTAGCTATCTTTAGGGCACAATGTGTGAAGCATGTCATCTTGCAAGTTTTCCCTCTATATCTGTGGCAGCAGAATGGCCAACATCTGTCCTGAAACCAAACTTCTAGCCCACTCAATTATGCAGAGGAAAGAATGAAGGGAGGGGCTCTCTCTCTTTGGACACTTGTTATTAATAATTAGCAGTATAATATCAGCGATGGATACACAGACAGAGATGTTGTTTATAATACACCTCTACCTCGATATAACGCTGTCCTCGGGAGCCAAAAAATCTTACCGCGTTATAGGTGAAACCGCATTATATCGAACTTACTTTGATCCACCGGAGTGCGCAGCTCCCCCCCCCCCCCCCCCCAGAGCACTGCTTTACCGCATTATAGCTGAATTCATGTTATATCGGGTTGCGTTATATCGGGGTAGAGGTGTATATGGGCATCTAATGTGTGTGTGTTACCTGTTAATAGCTGCAGCATTTTAATTCTCAACTCTATCTTTGTTTACTGTTAGTAGTTAATAAAGTCCTGTAAGTGGAACCTTTTTCATGCAATTAGGAAGAAAATCTTAACCTAAAGAAGATGCACTTAATGAAGCTGGGAGCACAAGATATATTAGTAATGGCAATGAAAAAATATTATGGTGTACCAGAACTTTACTGAAAATCCACTGAATCCCGCTTACATTCTCTTTTGCTAGCTGCTAAGATGCAAAATTAAGCATTTTTTTCATTGACAACTGTGCTTTACTCCATAGATTACAAACCATAAAAACATTACTTGAATTTTCACATGAAATTCTAAAGGAAGATATGGACTTAATAGATTAGAAAAATGGCCTCTGAGTAGATAGACTATAGGTAGAAAGATACACCATCTGAAGTGTGGTCATTGCCACACTTGTGTATGTGAATATTTTATGTGCTGTCTTCCCCCTCTTCCTTCCCCTCCCCCCAAAAAAGATGGAAACCATAGTAGCTCTGCTATGCAATGAAGTACACAACAGCAATGCAAAGTTTTCAGAAAAGGACAGATATAATAACATGAAACTCATTTCTTAACAAGCTGTTCTAATTTTAATTATTACAGTTGCCAGAGAGAGGCTAAACGTGCTAGAAACATTCCAGTCTACCCAAACATGGGTGGTGGTCACAAGCTCATGGGCACAGCAGTTCATTTGCTGCCTGTGTCTGTTACTACCTGCTATGAAACCTGGCATGTGTTTGCCCTCGTGCTCAGAACTGCCACCCTAAAAACTGTACTTCCAAGAATGACGTTCATAAACTACTTAGCTGAGAATGTTGATTGGCCAGTGCTGTGACAGACTCACTGGTAGAATAGACCCCGGCACCACAAAGGCTAGATTAACATAGGTACACAGGCATTTTAGTGTACATGAGGCCATTCAACATCATTCATGCAATTCACTTTTGCAGTTTGTTAGATCTTCGTTTTTGTTTGTTTGTTTGTTTGTTTTTAATATTTGCCACATGAAAAGACTGTGCAGCAGGGTGCATAGTGTAAAATACAGCAGGAGCATTATGCAAACTTAAACTGACATATAGCCAGGCCTGCCATCAATGTGCCATGCTGCTACATACTCAGAGCTTGACCCTCCAAGTTGCTGAATACTTCCCGTAAGGTGCTGAACTCCCTCAGCTCTTATTAACTTCATTGGGAGTTGATGTTGCTCAGCACCTTATACAACATCAGAAAGGCCAGATTCTATGAATGAGTATAAAACAATAGAGACTTGATCCCTTCAGTGTAGAGAAGTGTGGGTTCTAATCTACTCAGTGTTTGAATTTAATTATTGTGAAAAATGCTGACGTACATTCAGAAGTGTTGATGTATCATGAATGTTTGAAAAACTGCCAGAATAGTATTTTACAATAATCATGAGGTGGTGGTTATAGAGGCCTTCATGATTGCTCTGTTTAAAAGCCTACATTGCCATGGACTTCTATCTCAACCATAAAAATTGACTCTGGGCTGAAACATGGCTTAGTGTCTCACTAAAGCAGCGGATTCATTTAGAATAGCAAGTACTGCAGGTGTGTAGGAAAGGCTTTGTAACAAAAGTCTTAAAGGATTACAGTAGATTTCACGTGGGTGGCAGCCACAGTGACATGATCTGTAATGACTGACAGAATCAGCACAATCTGTTACTTCAGAAAGTATGTGCATCTTTCATGTTGGGTGCAGATATGGCTTAGAGCTGTCCCTATGCACCATGGGGAGGAAAAGCCTGGCACTTACACAGTTGGGTCCTCAATTAGATTTTTTTTGTTCAGTACGTCGGAAGCCACCCAGGCTTCAGACCATTTTCTGTGAACATCCTTATCTTCTGTGAGGAGGGCTATGGCATGAGACCAGAAAGATTTTCTTGATTTTTTTTTTTTTTTTAGTTGGTGGCCAGGGTGTGTATTCTAGGTCATGGTGGAGCAGTAGTGAGGTATTTGCCATAATCTTTATGTTCTCCCTAACTGTCACAGCATCTCATTGGATGTGCATACTTACTCCATAGATGGAAAGTGAGGGACTCGCTGGACTGCAGCATGGAAAACATGGCTACCCCTCTGCTCTAGACTGAGTAAGAGACCAGTTGTGGTCATGCTGTTGCTTTCACTGTTCTACTATTGCCATACGAAAGATTACTTCAGTAACCCAATTACAGTCTAGAGTCAAGAAACCATGGACTAACCAATTTCCTACAGAGTACTGACTCTCAAAGATCTCTTATAGCCTTTGGCAATAAAATATGTTGCGAAAAATTCATAGACATTTATAGGCTAGATTGCAGCAACATATTCACATTGGTGATCATTACACCATAAGCCCTGTGACCCAAAGCTCTAGAGGGGAAGGAACTTTCTGCCTCACCTATTGATGAACAGAGGAGAGTGTGGCTAGAGAGATTTATTTGCATAGGCTTTCTACCCAGAATTCCTTAAGTGACATTTTCTGAATCACCATAACTGTACACAAACCAAGAAATGGTTGGGTATTAGAACTGAACTGAAAAAAAAAAAAAGACGGGAAAAGGATTCCTAATTTGTGGTAAAGACTCTGCTCAAGGGATCTATAGTTAGGCTAGAAAGGATTTGATTTTTATTGGTAAATGTTAAGTAACATTCACTTCACCATCCACACACAAACTGATTTAAAAAAAATTCTATCGATAATAGAAATTTACAGGTAGGCAACGTTTTTTAAAAAATTGCTCAAGAATGTATTGGAATTTGATTTAAGGATACTTGCTTTGTATATTTTTGACATGTGAAGTTTACAATTTGTGTTTTAACAGTTACAAAGCTTTAATTTGTTGAAATTCAACATCTATTGACATTAGTTATCTGACCTCCCAATAATTTCTGCAACTGTGAAAATTTAAATCAATAAAAATAGGAAAAAAGCATTAAAATCATCATTTTTCACAACTGTGAATTTAAATGGATAAACATAGAAAAAATTATCTAAAATAAATATTGATATCTATTAATTATGCTAAAAAATTCTGCCAAGCTTATCTATATGCTACTGGTTCCCTTCCGTGGAGGATCCTGCACTATTGGGAGGACTGTGGTGGGAGATGGTATAGAGAGAGGGCACTTTGCTGAAGCCACAGAGGACAGTAACGGAGTAGGGTGAGCTCTGGGGAGGCCTCTCCTACTCTCATTAAATAAAGCTGAAATTCCTATGGCTAGGCTGGGTGGTGGAGGCTCAAGACAGGACCAGGCAGCACTTCCAAATAGACTGAAGACAAGCCTGCCTGAGTGCACATCAGGATTCTGGGACTATGCTATGCACTGACACCAAACTGTGTGAATGAGCTTTGGTGGATGGGGAAAGTGGAAGTGATGTGATAAAGGACATTTGCCTATTGGATGTTTGTGACAGCAGGTGGAGTTAATGGAGTATGATCAAAGTTACTATGGGAAAATGTTTTACATATCATTCATATAGATTGTTGCTGTATCTTTTTCCCCCCTAATAAAATTTTCTTTGTTTCATACACAGACACTGTGCTTGCAAATGGGGAAGCTATTGCCTATTAAGGGTGTCATGGGAGGGTATTTAGTGACTGCAGAAATTCTGCATGGGCACTTGGGCCAGTGGTATTTGTTAGGTAGGTGTTCCTCTTAAAACTATCTGAACCTAGCCTTTGTGGCTGCTGACGACAACAGGCAGAAGGGTTACATAATAAGGAGTTCTAAAGTGCTCTTTGATATGTCTTGTATATTTAGATTAGTAATGTATGTCTTTCTCTCACACATCTGATTCTACCACCAGGAAAAAAAAAATAACGTAAGTGTCTCAAAGGTTCCCACAAAAATCATTTTCTTCTATTTCCTTTTTCCCTTAAAAAAAAAAATCACAATCTCAAGAAATTAAACTTAAAAAAAATTAATGTTAAGTGCTTTGCATAAAACTAGAAATGCAATTAAATTCAGAGTTGAGGCTGAATTTCCATCCTTAACTCACTCTGTGTGCGTGGGTATTGTAGGCTTGTCCAAACAGTGGGTGGTGAGTTTTTCATATCATATGTGCTGCTGTACCTCTACAACGGGGTGGTTTAAAGTAGGAGTCTAAAATGGTTATGTAAAAATTACTCCTTCCTTATCAAATCTGTTCTTTGTGTTACCCAGTCATCTCTGCTTGCTTTAGTGATACAAATACATTTTTTCCTACTTTTTACTCCCATCATCCCTGCAGAACTAATGCTACTCTGGGAGGGTAAAATTAATTGAAATGTTTTTGGCTCACATAATAAAATTGTTAACTAAATTCCAATTGCATTGATACCTGTACAATGCCATTAACTTCAAATTATACCCTCAGTTACATCTATGCTGTTCCACTAAAGCAATAGGTAATTCAGGGCACAGTCTAAAGACAATGAGGTTGCAAACTGAACTGAGAGAAGCATTTGGCCTACAGAATCTTTGGCCCAGATTCACAAAGGTGCTTATGTTTTGGAATGCTCAGTGTCGTGATTCCTAATTTTTAGACATCTAGAAAACCACAGTCATGACACTGATTCATCAAGCCTGAATTAGGTACCTATGCTTTCTACACAATGAATGGGCAGAGAGCAGCCTCACAATGTGAACCATAAGAGCCAGCATGCTAGGTGCAGAGCCACCTAAACTAGCCAATGGGAGATGTCCATGGCAGGTTGGCTAAGCCCTGCCCCTCACAGAGAGGCGCTTATCTCTGCTAGCAATCCATGAACCAGAACCCGTCTCCTGGAGTCAGAAAGTTTAGGTGCCTAAGCTGTTTTTTTGTTTGTTTTTGTTTGTTTTTGTTTTTCAGGAATGAGTTAGATGCCCGCCTCGCTCCACACAAAAATGGATGGAGGAGCTGGTGATGGGGCCCACCTTTATAACTTTCATCCCAGTGGTTAGAGCACTCACCTGGGATGTGGGAGACGCTTCTGGCAGAGAGGGGGAGAGTTGAGTCTGGGTCTCCCACATCCCAGGTGAGTGATCTAAAGACCTGGGATGAAAGTTTAAAAGGTGAGCTCCATGACCACCAGCTCCTCCTCCAGATTTTAAAAGAGAGCTGATCAGGGAGGCAGCCTCTGAGTACGCCTACTGGATTGGACTCTTCATGCAACACTGGGGGCAAATGCCTCTCCTCCCTGGGTTCATGATTCACTCTGGAACTTAGGTGGGAGATAAACAACTCGATGCCTAGAATGAAGAATCAAGAGAATTTCTTCCTTGAAAATTTAGGCACTAAGTGAGTTTAGGCACCTACAGGTTCAGCAGGAGTTCTGTGGATTGCAGTAGAGCCTAAACATGAGATTTACATGCCTAACCTGGGGTCTATGTGACGAAGTACCTTTGTGGGATCCCACTCTTTGTAACTAGTTATGCAAGATTTAGAGAGATCACAACTTTGTTTTCAGACCCCAAGGTGAGTATGCAGAGTCGGCAGTTAGGAAAATCATCCTTTTACTGGTAAACTGAGCAAAGTTGATAGGAAAATCAGTGAGACACAGTAAATGCAGAACCCCACTATGCAGTTCTTACAGAGCCACTTCTCACAGTAAAACTCTTCTGTGAGTGGTTCCAGTCTTCTGTCAAAATGTCCTTGTCTTTATCTGACAGATTCTTGATTAATTTAATTATTTTTATTGTGATGGTAGTTTAATATTTTACTAAGGAGCTACAGCTTTTAACAGTGGTTGTGGTCAATTTTCATTAGAATTTTAGTAACTTAAAAGAGGCTCTTATTATCTCGTTTCTTGTACAATGATAAATTCATCCCTAGGTATGTTTTAAGCTTGTCAGGTTTTAGCTATGTTACAGCTTTTCATAGCACTACTAGTACAAATGATCTCATTCTCTCGACTTGATGATAATGGAATCCTTTTTATAACTTGAAAGGCAGCTGCTTATTGATAGGGTGGTTAAAATTAACAGCAGCACAAGCGGTTACCACTGTGTTGGCATTGCCTTATCCTGTAGCACCAAGCAAATAGAATGGAAACAGTGCAAGAATTGCTATTGAATAAGGTCATCTATGAGGCTGCCTCTCATTCAACCTTTAGAGACCTAGTCTTACAGTGTTTTATTTCAAAACAAAGTCTGTATTGATTATTGTATATAACTTCAAAACGATTCATCTTATCCTAAGGCAGAAAACAAGGCCAAAATGCCTGTTAGACCACGCAGTCCCATGTTCACAGAACAAATACAGTATAGGCAGCAAGTGTCCATGCAGCACCCTCCAGAACAGCAGGAACCAAAGATAAGTTGTTTGGTGTCTATGGCCTTTCTTCTGAGAGAGGAGAGCTGAGCAGTGCCAGCTATGGTAGTGGTTTTGGTAAAGGGGTCCACTAGGATCTGGGTTGAAACCACTCACTCCTCTTTCAAATCCACCAGGGTTCAGTGATCATACCTCTTAGTCACTGCTGACTTGGGCTGGATTTGTGCTGACAACCTAGATGGGAGAGGGTCAATAACCTGTTACCAATCCTTCAAGCCAATTCTACAATTCATTTTAAAGTGATTCTCCTAAGAATTTACAAATCCAGGAGCTTGTCAAATAAGGGAAGGCAAATGGGTACGCTTCTGTATTTACCGTGAGTTTCAAGAAATGAATAAAACACATGTACCAATGTAAAGCTGTAAAGTGAGGAAAAAGAAGGCACTTAATGGTTGATAGCATGTTTCTATTGCTCCGACCCATTACAACAGCATTTCCCTCATTTCCACCAACTGTCTTGGAAAATGGATGTTAAGTGCATCTTCAGACATCTATCCACAGTGTTTTACTGCCTAAGTTTCTACATTTTATGCCCACCACTGTGGTATCTTAGTTGACATGAAATTGTGAAAGGCAAATTTGACACTGCACTCCTCTAGGATTACTGAGGGGAGTAAATTAATTACGGGACTTGGAGGTCAAATAAAAAGAAATCATTGATTGGTCTTGTTCTTACTATGCTGAGAGCGAGAAATTATAGATGAGGTTAATGGTGCACTTCAATTAGGAAAATTCTGTGTTCAACAAGAAATTTGAGAAGATGATCAAATCAATTAACAGTGGGGTATGAAGACTCTAGGGCTATTTGAGGGTACATTAGAAGCACTACAGAAGCCCAGTTATGGTGCTGTAGCTATGCTGCTGTAGTGTTGACACTTCCCACACTGATGGAAAAACCCCTTCAGTCAATGTAGTTACTCCACCTTTCCAAGAGGTGGTAGCTAAGTCAGTGGAAGAATCCTTCCATTGACCCAGCCATGTCTACACCAGGGTTAAGTTGACCTACCTATGATGCTCAAGGTGTGAACATTTTTCACAGCCCTGAGCAAGATAGCTAGGTAGACCTACATTTTTAGTGTAGACCAGGCCCAAGTCCCTCCAAGTTGCAGAGGTCAAGGGCCACAACACATACTAATACTTTTAAAAATCTGACCTCTAGGGAAGAACCTGAACCTCAGGGATTAAGTCTTCCAGAATATGATTTCTCAACGTTTGTAGTTTAACTTTTATATGGTGAGCTAGACCGACAGCTTGGGCTCCCAACTAGCATTTGTTTAAGTGGGACATATCATTCTACCTTCTACTGGAGGTATGCACATTAGAGGTGAAGAAGCTCACTGAGTGGCTTTCCCCTCCTCTCCAAAACTGCCTAAAACAGACAGAAATTTTTCATAGACTATAAATCATTAATGTTCATGTGATCTCAAAGAAATGACAATGTCACTTACTTTATCAGTAGATCTTCACTGAGTATCTTCTTATTAAGGTGCAAAATGGAAATTATATTGCAAAAATGTGGGGAAAGTTGTACCATTTGGGGTATACTTAATGGGTATAATGCACTGAAGGGTGACAGGAGTGATACCCAATCCAAAAGCTGCATTCCTGCCTAGAGTTCTTGTGCTATTTAATGTTATTTCAGAATGTATCATAAAGACAGTTTTTTAGAATGCTTCATAAAATACAAGTATGGCTGTGTTCATACAGTGCTTGTTAAAAGATGGCTTTTGTTGGTACATTTATGCACTGGCTCTCCAGGCAGTTTTCAAAACCAGCTGTGCTGCAAGAACTGAAAGCAAATATTTTTAAATGAAGATTCAGCCTAGCTGAGGATTTTAAGAGCACAAGACAAGAGAAATCATCTTCCTTTAGCATATTAAAGGGATCAAAAAGAAATAGCCATTTGTTAGACATTCCAAGGTTTTGGGAGTAACAAGTCAGCTTTACAGATTCCATTAACACATTAAAAAAATAAGTCATCTTGAAGAACTTTTACCTGGTCTGGAATGTGGACAGAAAGAATGTTTTTCCTGGAGAACAAATGGTTTTAAAGAAAATCAGGGGAGAAACAAGCTACTCTGGGGAATAAGAGGATGGGTGATTCCATAAAACTGACACTTTTTTCCAAAGCTTGGCGAATTCGCTACTCTCTCATTTGCCAGCCTTTAGCATCCTTGAAGATTCTTTAGATTTACAATTTAAATTTCATGTCATTGGGATACTCCCCTAAACCTGAGAAAGATCTACTTATTCAACAGGCCCACCTCAATTGACTCTTCAAAATCTTATATTTAGAGGAGAGAATACAGTATCAATATGCCTTTAACTGTTCCATCATTGTATAAAATCTCATCTCATCAGTACACTAGACCTTTGACAACCTCACTATGTAAAACTATACTAAGCTACTAGTTGTTAAAACCAGTGTACAGTGGTGGGGGAGAATGGAAGCCTTCATGGGGAAAAATGGGGCGAAATCCTGGCCCCACTGAAGTCAATGGGATATATGCCTTTGACTTCAATGGGTGCAGAATTTCATCATAATGTTTTTGCTGTCTCACTTCTAATTTTTCACTGGTTTTCAGATTATGTGGAAAAGTCTGTTTCTGCAAAGAAGTAAAACTTACCTCAGGATCAAAAACATGCAACTCTGCTTTTTAAATCTATTTTGGATATTTGGAAGGTGCCTATTGCTACAATAGCTATTTCTTCACTCATTAGTATTTGGGAAGTAAAAAATGGTAGTTTCAGGTAGTTTTACGAATCTGCTACCAACAGAGAGAAAAGATGTATGGAACTGTTAGTAACAAGAATTTTATTGAAGAGTTAAAATATATACTAGGTTTATTGTAAGTCAACTGATACTTTGTGCATTTGGTGGAAGTTTTGACAGAAATCAAACCATTAATAATTTGTTCTCATACCCAAAAGCATCTAATTACCTGAATGAATATCTGAGCAATAGCTCTTTCCTAGACCTTGAAATCAGAATTATAGGCTTTCCGTTTGATTTCTGAATTTTAATATATAACTTACAAAAAAGGTATTGTAATGTGACCTCTGAACTTGACACTCCCATCTTTAGTAGATATGAACCAATCAATCCATTGCCATTTTTACTATTAACTTTTCTGAACTAAATTCTTCTGATTCTCAGGTTAGCATGTTTATATGCACATTGTCCTCTACTGCAAAGTATGTCAGACCTGTCCAAGTATGTCTAATCATGTCACTCCCTGGCAGCTACTAAGGATATATGCTATATAGCAGCTGAAGGAGATTCTCCTTCATTTAAGGTTCTAGATTCTAGGGGCTTGTAGGATTGATTGATTGATTGATTTTAGCAAAAGCTTCTGAACTGTGTGTATTCTGCATTATCAATTGTGAAGTCCTGTGCAGCTATAATAATAAAAATCGTTGATGACTATGACTCCCGATGGGTGGAATAATTAGTGTCATTTATCTTAATTGCATATGCTATTTATTCCAGATCAGATCAGGACACCCTATAGGATTCATAGTTGCACAAAGATCTTTCACATATGGACTTTCAGTTACACAAGGATTTTTTGTCTGAACCAACTATGAAAGTCTTGCACAACTTTCAAAACTCAACTGGAAAAATTCTGTTCTCAGACTGTAATGAGACAGGGGACTATCAAAAGACAGCAGATAAGCTAGTCAGAATGTATATTAGCATCGGTACAGTACAATAGCCCTTCATTAGACATAAATATGCCTTTTTAATTGTACAGGTTTATTTTGAGAATAAAATGCACTAGAATCCTGTAATAGACAAATTAAACATCTCAGCATATCTTTATGTGGAAATTGGGTTGTGGGTATGATTCTTGATTAAAAATACAATTTGGCATACATTTTGAAACTACCTGGATAGATCTGCACCATAATCAAGTAACAGGTGAGGATTATAACTCAACTGAAAATTACTGATAGTTTCAGGCAGAGGTTTAGCCAAGCACACAATGTACATAAAAAGATCAAACTTTACAAGTAGAGAGATATGTGTGAGTATCAAGAGAGATTCTATTTGAAGTTGTTCATAGCGGACAGTAACATGAAAACTGCCACAACAGATCTTCTTGATGTTGTTTTTTGTCCGCCCTAATCTTTGCTGTTCTCGATACTAAAAACAAAGTTTTTATGGTCTCTTGCTCTTGCTGCATCACAAGGGCTCAAGTCACTCACTGCTCACCGCACAGTGAGAGACTTCATCAGAAGGACAAAAGAACATTTTATGATGCTGGAGAATGTGATGCTAGCATAAAAAAACAACTGTTTTCAGAGTTGGCAGCTCCTTTGAGCTAATTAAGTTTTGAAAATAAAATCCTGGTAAATGAGCCCATAGGGTGGTGATTGCTGCTCTTGCACTAAGAGTCTATGGACAAAAGCTAAAGGATGAGAACAAAGGATGAAATTGAAAACCTGCAAAATGTGCTAAGCAAGTGGACCAAGTAGCTACTGAGCAAACCATGGCATGTTTGCACCTAAAGGTATTTACATAGTTCTTGGGTCACCCCGCTGGTGTTCCCAGAATTGTGAATTACTATCCTTCTCAGCCCTAGCAAGTGAGAGCTTTGCTATTGCTAGGCTGTGTCCACTCCTGGACACACCAGCTTGTCTGCTCTGTGAGCAAACTCTTCAGGACTCTGCCACTCCAAACCTTGCCTAGCAGGTAAATCAGTAAACCCCAGTTCCCAAGTTCGTCAGAGAAGTCTTTCTGCAGTGCACAGCTCCCTCTTCCTGTAATGCTCTCAAAACTTTATGAAGTTTGCTGCTCCTTTAAAAGACAGTACACCACAGATTATTACCTTAGAGTGATTGTTAACCCCAGTTATTTCAATCAAAGCACTGAGCTGGTTTATAGTAAAGGTAAATACATCTATTAATAAAAGGACACTGGTTTAAGTGATATCAAATATAAGGAATAAAGAGAGAAATGGTTACAAACAAATAAAAGTAAGACTACACTTCTAAGACTTCAGTCTAACTTACCAAACTAAAGTCCTTTGTTCAAAGACGTCTTTCTCACCAGCCTTTCTTCCAGCATGGCTGACCAGTTTGTTAGCTGGCAACCTTCACAGAGCTCAGAGTGCTCAGTTCCTTTGTCTCCTCAGGTGAAGGATAATGTACAGGTTCAAGCCCCTTCTCTTTATAGTCTAGTAAACCTTTGAAATCTATTCTTCTGAAGGTCATCTCCAGATAAAGTTCCTTTCCCTTGCTGGGTGTAAAAGCCTTGTCCAGTGTAGACTCCATGCTGGTTCTTCCCCCAGTGGTGTGTGGGGTGTTTTGCATTGCGCCAGAAAAAAAGTCTCATACATCTTTAAAGAGTTTTAAACATTTTGTCAAAATCTGGATGGGCCAGAACAGGCTTTTCTAACAAGATTTTGTTTATCAAAACCCTCTTGATCAGCAGCCAGAACACCACTTGTTTGGCTTTATCTTTTTGGTGCAAATCTGTTATTGCAGATACAACCTTACTGAACCCATACAGAAATCAGCAGTAGTAGTTAACCAAGCCTATGAGAGATTGGACTTGCCTTTTGGTCTGAGGCACAGGCCAATTAATAATACCTGACCCTTTGAAGGGAGAAGCTGAGATTTGACCAACCCGTACCCACATCCCAAATAAGGAACTTCGGCTGCTCCAATTTTACATTTAGAGGCCTTAACATCAGACCTACATCTCGGAGAATTCACAGTACAATTCCCAAGAGTTGATAAATATTGCAATATCATCAACATAATCTCTTGAAAAAATCTTGTAATCCAGGGGTTCTCAACCTTTTTCTTTCTTAGGCCCCTCCAACATGCTATACAAACTCCATGGCCCACCTGTGATACACCAACTGTTTTTCTACATATAAAAGCCAGGGCTGGCATTAGGGGATAGCAAGCAGGACAGTTGCCTGAGGCCCCATGCTGCAGGGGCCCCCACAAAGCTACATTTCATAGGCTTCAGCTTCAGTCCTGAATGGTGGGGCGCAGAGCCCTGGGCTTCAGCCCTATGCAGTGGAGCTTTGTCTTTCTGCCTTGGGCCCCAGAGAGTCTAATGCTGGCCCTGCTTGGCGAACCCCACGAAACCTGCTCGTGGCCCCCCAGGTGGCCCCAGACCTCTGGTTGAGAACCACTGTTAAAATCCATTTAACATTTGATGGAGCCACTTTTTGGAGGCTGGTTAAACACTAATTAATCCAAAAGGTAACATTTTGAACTCCTACAGTCATATATCAATAATAAAAGCAGATTTATTTTCTGTGCATTTTCATATAAAGGTTATCTGCCAATAACCTTTCACAAGATCAAGTTTTGCTCAAAATATTTTAGCATTTAAGATATCAAGCATATCGTCACCTCTGGGCAATGGATAAGCATTTGGAACAATGACAACGTTGAATTTTCCTTACGCACTGCAAAATCTTAGTGTTATCGTTCTTAGGGACCAAGAGGTGATGCGCAGGAACTGTCACTCTTTAAATCACACCCATGTCCAGCATGTTCTGTATCTCCTGTATGACTGAACTCTTGCACCTTGCCAGTGGTATGGTAGGCCCAACTTGTGCAGGCTGGGATCCCACAGTGATGATTTTATGGGTCATCACTGAGTCCTCCCTGGCTTAGTGCAGAATACATGCTTGCAGTAGAGACATACTTCTGCTTCTCAGTGTGCGTTAACTCACTGCATACCTCAGTGCATTCAAGTGATGAGTCATTTTGGCATCCAGCCCTCAAATCCATGAGTTGATGTCTCAATTTCCTCTTCAACACAACAAACTATGTTTACCATTGCTTATTCACTATTATAAGCTTAAGGTTATTAACATGTATCGTTTGTGTGGCAGCTTTACTGTGAGCTCTTTTTACATATGTGCATTCATTCACCCTTTTTAATCACTTCTAAAGGGTCCTCCCATGAGTTTATGCATTTTGTATTTTTTTCACAGGGATTGGCAGCAGCACAGAGTCCTTTACTTCAAAAGAGCATTCACAAGCATTTTTATCAGACCAAGCCTTTTGTTTGGTCTGGCTGTTAGTGAGGTTAATTTGAACCACATCCATTATGGGTCTTAACTCTCTTTTCTGAACCTTCATATATACTTAGTTACAGATTCTTCCTCTGTCTCAGTTTCCTCTTTCCAAGAGTCTCTGAGATCCAGAGGTCCCCTCACTTTTCTTTCGTATAGAAGATCAACTGAGGCAAACCTGTTGATGCTTGGGGCACTTCTGTATAAGCAAATAACAGATAGGCCTGGGCCCTCTTGTTTGCAGACATCCCCAGCATTGACCTCTCCACCGAACCATTTGTCTCTGGGTGATACGAGATAGCCTTTAGTTGTTTCACTCCACACGACTTCCATAATTCACTGAATATCTGGGACATGAAATTTAACCTATGATCTGATAAAAATCTCCTTAGGGAAACCCACTCTGCTGAAAATAGTGAGTCAACTTCTACATTAGGTAAAGCCACAACCTCCGGATGCCTACTGGCAAAATCCAGTACAGTCAAGATTCTCTCGTCTCCCTTTTGGTAGGACACAGCATAGGGCCCACAATGTCCAGCATGGAGAAGACAGCATGGAATGCTCAGAACTATATCTGGGGATACATTTCAAAGGTTGACTGGACTATAGAGAGGAGGGGTGTGAACCCCTAAGTTATCCATTACTTGAGAAGCAATTAGCACCTTGGACTCTGGGGGGATCCTCCTTTTTTCATGTTCTTCCTCAGGGGATCTGCTAGTGAGATTCCCAAGAGGGGATCTATTTTGGGGAAGTGAGTGCCTGGGCTCCCAACCACCCTCCTTTTTCCCCAGGGGTAAAATAGGGTCCCCCTTTACACTGAGCTTTTGCCCCTCCCTTTGGGTTTTGTGCTCACTGGGCACCTTCACTTGTACAAGGCATCAGCTAAATCTGCTGCTTTTGGGACAGAATCCAGGGGTTTATCCCAAATAACTTGCCTGATCTCTTCCGAAGATATTCTAAGGAACTATTCCTGCACAAAGAGCTCAAACGACTGATCATAATTCTCTGCCTCCTTCCACTTGGCCCATTTTCTCATCAAATCGCACAATTTATACGTATGTTCTCTGACTCATCATATTATTCATTCTGAGATCTCTTGATTTTACTCTCTACACTTCAGGAGTAATTTGAAACCTCTGCAATACAGCCTTTTAAAACTCGTATTTCAAAGCCTGTTCAATTGGCCTTTTATTAAATATATTCAACACTTTACTAGACAGCTTTGCTATCAGTGTGGGGACTTTTTTGTCCTCTGGTACTTTATGTACTTTTCATAGCCTTTCAAAAGTGATAAGATATCCTTCTATACAGACAGCTTTTGTGCATGCAGGGCACAACTTATCCCAGCTGGGTGTTCCTTGGGTATGATTGATTATTGCTTGATTGTCAATCCTTAGTCCCCCCATCTTGATTTCATGGTGGCATTCCTTTTCCCTCACTTCCTGTTTGTGTTGGATTTGAACCATTTTCAGCTGCAGTCTCTCTCCAGCTCTAAACTCTGGGACCTCAGATGTATCTCAGGAAGCCATTTGACCTCTGTGAGTAGGTTTTTCAGCTCATCTGGCCTTTTTCCTGTATAGAATATGCAGTGATCTGAGTAAGATTCTCTTGTGTTCTGGTGTTCTGAGTAAGATTCTCTTTGCTCATCTCATTCTTGCTGCTGTTCTATTTTCTTGTACCCAAAATAAACAGAAAATAATAAAACTGTAACCTTTCTTGAACTAGAACCAGTTTTCCCACTTGAGAATCACTTCAAGCTATTATACCAGTGCCTGAAGTGTAAACCTCAGTCAAATGGCAAGCTGTGTGTAAATTCTGTTTGACTACACCAATGTGATGCCCTGCTAGGGTTCCCAGAAATGAGTTACTGTGTTACCTTCCCAAACTCAGCAATAGCAAACCTCTCAGTTGCTAAGTTGTGTCTCAGCTCCCTGACACACCAGCTTCTCTGCCCTACCACCAAACTCTTCATGGCTCTGTCTGTCCAAACCTTGCCTAGCAGGTAACAATCCATAAATTGAAGCACCGTGACTACGTGACTTGCCCAAGGCCATACAAGAAGCTTGTGGCACAGCAGGGACTTGAACCCAGGTCTCCTAAGTCTGGGTTAATGCCCTAGCCACTGGACCGTATCAGCTTCTTAGTATACTATAGTAAATATCTCATCCTCATCCCAGATCACCAACTTGTATAATCAGTTGCTGCACATTCTATACACATGGCAGTGTGTGCTGCACCCTATATCTGAAACTCACAGGGCCACAAATTCTTTAGCTTTAAAGGCATTGCAAACAATTGAGCGGAAAAATCAACCTCTCCCCACCCCACATCCCCAAGGGAAGGCTCTTACACATCTACATATCTGCATTCATACCTCAAAAGCAAACATGTCCATCCAACTCTGCACATGTTGCAAGCCTGCTAAAATTAGCAGCAGATTAAAAATATAAAATTTATTGTGCTCCCCCTCTATCACTAGAGCCAGGGCTTCTGGAGCAATCACAAGCATACTAGCAGTGTGTGAAGTCTATAATGCTTACATTACTTTGTGACTTATAAAATAAGTGTGTGCGTGCGTGTGTGCATACGTGTGTGTGTATATATTTAATATATATGTATATATCTGAATTAATAAGGTTTGGTGTGGCCTAGATGGAAGAACTCTTTAAAATTTCACTGAATATGAACCCAAAGCTTAGCTTTGCTTTTGACTTCAACATGAATCTTAGCCTGAACAGACCACCGCCTCAGCCCATCTCATTAGAATTCAGTGTGTATGCTTAAGACATCTGTTCTACAAGCAGTGCTCTCTCTCTCTCTCTCTCTCACTGTCTCTCCCCTAGTTCTTCCTAAATGCTTCAGTGTATGAGTTTATTTAGAGTGAATAATGGGGAATCTCTCCTTTGATGTGTTAGAACATTCTAATCGTGTTCATTATTCTAACTAGCATAAATACTGTTACCAGGACAGTAATCTATTGCTTAAGGCTAATCATCCATTGATTAGCACCCAAGAAGCCAGTTAATAAATCACATCGTTCCAAGGGCATCTATTGATTGATTAATCAAATCTACAACTCTTGTGATGGTTTGTTCTTGTGCAGTTGAAAAATGCTATTTCATGTGCATGTTAATATTGCAAAATACACATCTAATATCCTAAAAAAACAATTCTATTCAGTTAGGAGGGTATGGGCACCCTGTCCTGCTTTTCTGAGCCTCAGCCTCTCGGCCCTACTGCCTCCTTTCCCTGACTTGCTTCACGAATCTTCATAATATAGTCAAGTGCTGCACTGTAGGATCTGTGAGCTGTCCTAGTTAACCCCTCCCCTCCTATTATGTGTGTTGTGATAATTGGGCCTAAAGGTCTGCCCTAATTTGTAAGCTCAACTGGTGAAAAAAAGGTAAAGGCTCATGAATTGTCTCAATGATTTGTTATCTAAAACTGCTTAAGTAAAGATGTGAGAAGGAGACAGAATGTGTTAATTTAAAGAAAAGGTCCACTGATACCTTTTAAGATTATGATGGGTAAACAAGAGGAGCAGAAATCAAGGAACCAATTGGTGTGTCAGAAATTAGGCCTAACAGATGGACAAAATAATGAAAGGATGGATTTTTTCCACCTCTTGCCTGTTTGGGGCCCTTAAAGAGAGACTTTGGGAGAGAGCAGATTAAGAACTTTTACCATCACCATGGCTGCAGTGGAAGGATTGTTGCTGAGACACCAGACTTTGGGGGTGATGCTTGACCATCATCAGTGCACCAGAACCCAACCTGTTGCATTTGAGATCCTGCTCTTTGCTCTTTTCTTTCCCAATCTTCCTCCTGCCCCCGCATCTTCCCTCCCTCCCTCCCACTCCTTTTCATCTGATTCTGAAATCAACTGTACTGCCCAGCACCTGCAGAGTAAGACAAGATATCAGTTCTTCCTAGTGAATGAAAGGGACCTAACCAGACCAACCAGATGTCCCTGATTAGGAAGGTAAACTGGCCTCCAGAGTATCAGCTGTCCTGGGCATCCTGCCAGCCTAAAGCATCCATCCGTGACTGACTAGCCACTCTGTATCCACACTGTATCAACAAAAGCCATATTTTCCCCATCTTTACCATCCATCCTATCTCTTCATCATAGAAGATTAGGGTTGGAAGAGACCTCAGGAGGTCATCTAGTCCAGCCCCTTGCTTAAAGCAGGACCAACCCCAACTAAATCTTCTCTCTCTCCTGCCTTAGACAAAACAGTCAGTCACAGAAAAGTGACTATCATTCTGAATTCAAAATTAAACAATAGAACTATCCCTTTCTCCCCCACCAAAAAAGTCTGTTTAAATGAGACTTTAACCAATATTCACTGTCTCAAAAAATAGTATAGGTTTTAATTTGCTTTTTCGTAATCAATTTCAGTTTCATTGCTTTTTACCTTGTTTTGATTCTTTCCTTTTTGTGTGTTTCAATCAATAAATGTCTAACCTTCGGTCTGAATCTTATGATGTTTGCCATGGTATTAAGCAGGCTAAGCTCTCTCTATATCAAACTCTAGACCTTGTTTCGCCCTGTTTAATGTTGGACAGTAACTGGGTTATGTTACAACATCTTTGGTGTGTATAGTCCAACTAAATTAATACAACTGTGTGCCCCACCTCATTCCTTCTACCTCCACCTTTCCTAGTCTTGATCCTAATTCTTACTCTCCTCCTCCTTCCTTCTTAATTCTGTTAACCCTCAGTAAATCCCCCCTCCTCTTTTTCCTTAGTTCTCTCTTGTGTGTGCGCGGGTGGGTCCTTGTTCTGTTCAGTGGGTTTTTAAGGGTGCCTAGGATGCAAAGCAGCCAGTGAGGGTTGCTGTTTGAGCCCTTTAACGTCTATCTCCTGGTTCTAATAATTCAACCAACACAACTCAGTTTGGATACTTGGAGCAGCCCTTGAGAATCTTACACTGTAACATTATTAGGACAGGGGAAGTTATCTTCATATGCTTGAAGAGAGCTATGGAGGATGAGGGAGATACCTAGCTATATGTTTTTATGACTACTACATGTACCTCTATTACCTATATGATATTACTTGGCTGGAGCTGCTAGTAATAGCAAACAGGAAATGAAATCATGACAGAGATAAGATCTCCAGGGCAAATACTAAGAGCCCTTAAGAGAACAGTGATTGGGCTATTAACTGGGAAATGCCTACCTTCCCAGCTCCAGCCAAGTTAACAGGGTTGTTTTTTCAGGGCTGGGGCCAAAAGTAAAAGGACACTAAATGGTAATAAATAAATACATCCTGCCTTGAGAGACAGGAGGGTAAGTGGGCCATGACTGCTGGAGGGAAATGCTGCAGGATAGATAAACCAAGACCCTGAAGTAGAGCAGCCTGTTCGTTCCAGCCCCAAAGTCAAGGTACCTGGGCTAAGTGGAACTTACTAAAACTTGGATGGAACATATACGGTTTAGGTAAGAGCTATGGTGTAGGCCTTTTGTTTTAATCCTTTTATCTGCTTGTTATGTACCTTTGGGTAAATAGAAAATGTTTGTTTTAAAACACTGTTTTAAGTCACTTTAATTAGCCACTTGTCATTTCCCCTGAAAGAAAGTTGCCTGCAGTGACCAGCCCAAATTAGACTTGCTAAAGGAGTCATAGTTGGTAAATGGGAGGCTGCAACCAGAGATCCAGTGACAAGAGCTTATCACGAAAGGGGCCCAATCAGTTTGGGGCTTTTAGGTGCTAGCATAATACAAATAATACAAGCCGCTGGATACTTCTCCAAATTCTCTGTGTGCCCATCCCTAAGACCACGTCCCCACTCTGCCCTATTGGCGTGCTCAAGGCAGCCACTGGGCACTCAGACACCAGCTTTGAAAGTCCCCTTGTCATCCAACTCCCATTTGAGTCCAAATGGCTACCTACTGCCAAACTTCTGAAAGTTTTTGCTGCTACAGCATTCTGAAAGCTTGGTTTATTACAAGATAAACCTTTTTATCTCCAGGACAGACAGTAGAATCCAGGCTATAGGTCCATAGTAATGGAAAATCTGCAGGCGTGGTAATGCAATGGAGTAAACCACCCATAAACCATGTTTTGCTGAGAGGTTTAGGGCCAGCAATGTGTCTCATAAAGTAGGTGGGGTCCAAAGGGATCAGGTTAGCCAGGAGGTGCATTGATTTAGTAATTTCCTAGGGCAATCCCATCAGCAGCAATCCTATGGAGCCCCAAATGGATTTTAAAGCAGCTTGTCTCCAACAGGAGCTAATTGCACCTGCAAAGTTGAATTTGGTCCTTAAACTGCAATATCTTTTCCCTCCTTTGTTTTTTAGCCCTCCCCAATCCTGCTGTTTGTACAGGTAACTCCTAGACCTTAAACCACATTATGGCAACTTAACTGACTTACAGGAAATGCACAGTTCATATACTTCATAGACAGAGACATATAATAGTGGTGATGAAATATCCCTGGTAATTCTATGGGAATCCTTTAGAATGCCTCTTATGGCAGAATACTTTTATATGCCTTGGATAGAGAAAATGGAGTCCCTTGAAAATTTCATATTTCATTTAGAAACACAGAACAAGAAAAACCCAGTGTGAGGAAATCCTACTCTTTGAAACACAACTGAGAGCACAACAAAAAGCTATCTAATTAATACAGATATTTAAACAAAACTGCTCTGCACATGAAAACAAAGCATGTCGCTAGTTAGTATTCTGATTTTGATTTTTACTAGCATGAAAATTTTTACCTTTTTAATCCTACAGAAGCGAACTTTCAGAGAAGTTAAGAAGGGTTTTACCCAGAGGATTTACTTAAGGATCATTTGATATGTTCCACATTTTTGGAGCAAATTCTGCCCTGAAATCTCCGGAACAACTGCATGAATTCTTCATGAATCTGTAGAGTGTGGGGTAAATTTTGAGATCAGTAAAGGGAATTTTTACCTCCCACACACCCTTTGAAAATGTTCCTCATAGCGAATAAAAACAAAATAATTATCAAACCACTGCTTTCAAGCTACTTCACTAGTATGTGAATCATGCTTTTCATATCCTATTCCCTCTGGTGATTTTAATAAGAAAATATTCAAATTTCAACTTTATGAATCCCAGAAGTAAATGTAAATGAATAAACTTCCCCTATAATTAAGATTAGATTAAAAACATGATGATCTATCTCAACTATTTGTCCTGAGTAAAATGTATTGGTAGTTATAGTTGAAGTTCTAGTACAGAAGCAGTGTAATAAATAATTGTGACTGGAGTCCCAGGGGCGCCACACTGAGATTGCTCAATCAGGGCAATCCCCAAAGAATGGGGCAGACAGTCCCCAAAACTGGTGGTTTATTCTAATAATTAGATTCACCAAGCCAGCAACAAAACAGCTTCTACAATACCTTACTGGTTACCTGGAAGCCAAAACCACAGCTCCCTTAAAGCAATCCATCCCTGGACTCCCACTCAGACAGTCAAGTCAAATATGATGAAGATTACTGAAAATCTTGTTCATAGTATAAAAAGTTCTTCCAATCCCAAAGGATCATTCACGTTGCCCACCAGGTCAATGAATATTTCAGATCTTATCCAAATACACGTTTACAGCCAATTCTTATTAACTAAACTAAGATTTATTAAAAGAAGAAAGAAAGAGAGTATTGATTAAAAGATCATTATACATACAGACTTGAATACATTTCTTAGGTCAGTTTGATAGTAGAGATGGTGAGTTTCAAAGTTGCAAAGAGTTCTTTCAGAATTAGTTCCATAGATTATAGTCAGATGTCCAATATCAGGGTGATCCAGACTGGAGCTGGAGACCTCAGTCTTGCGACTCAAACTTCCCCTGATGATGCTTAAGCAGATCTGAGATAACAGGATCAGGGCCCCAGAGTTCTTTTTATAGTTCTCTGGCAGCCTCTTGACAGCAGGTATTCCTTGGGTGAAGCATTGTAGCTTTGAAGTAGAATTTTCTATGTATTCACAGGAAATTAGTTGCATTCATCAGCATAAGGTAATTATCCATTAAACAGTTATAGACCATTTACTACAAACTTCAAAGAGAAATATAGACAATTATGTTGTTACACCCAAGCCTCATCAAAACGTTAATATTCCCTTTTGATCTCTGAATCAATAGAACAGGGGTTGGTAACCTTTGGCACATGGTCCATCAGGGTAATCCGCTGGCAGGCCATGAAACATTTTGTTTACATTGACCATCCGCAGGCACAGCCCCCTGCAGCTCCCAATGGCCGCGATTTGCTGTTCCCGGCCAATGGGAGCTGCAGGAAGCGGTGGCCAGCATGTCCCTGCGGCCCATGGCTTCCCACAACTCCCACTGGGCAGGAACGGTGAACCGCAGTCTCTGGGAGCTGCAGGTGGTCGTACCTGTGGATGGTCAACGTAAACAAAATGTCTCGCGGCCTGCCAGCAGATTACCCTGATGGGCCGCATGCCAAAGGTTGCCAATCCCTGCAATAGAACAGAGTGACAAACAGGAACTGTCTGATTACATTGTTAACTTCTGACAAGATATAAATAAACACAGACAAATACGATAATTATCTTCTTCTAATTCTCTAATAATGCAACTCTACATTTCAAAGCTCTAGTTTATCTAACATGGAATGGCCCTAATTACCATTTACATACTTTTAAATATGTCTCGAAAGGCTGGATTTGGGTCATGTAGCCTGCTAGTTGCTTAACCCTTTCTGGCTCAGTTTCACAATAATAAAATATGTATTTCCCTGCAGCCTTTAAGGCCATGTCTACACTACAGAGTTAAGTAGACTTAAGTTGCATTGATTGTCATAAACCACTGTAATTACATCGCTTGTGCATGTTCACACAATGCTCCTTGTGTCAGTGGAGTACATCCACAGTTGGTGCTCTATCACTGACAGAGTGAGCAGTGCACTGTTGGTACCGATCCCACTCTGCAAATCGCCATATTCTCTGACTAGGAGTTCTGGAAATGGATTGTAGTTCATGATGGGGGTGGGATCACCCCACCATGATGCAGTTTTCTCCATCCCATAATTTCAAGGTCTTCCGACTGTGTTTCGTGCCGTTTTTCAACTCCCCCTGTAAACGTTGCACCCATCATCTCTGCCTGAAAGCATGGATCCTGCACTGCTTGCCGGTCTTGTGATGAGAGTTATGAACACAATGTGGCTGTTTCTGCAGTATTTTATGAGCTGCGAATCTGAACAGGAATCCATAGTGCCTGCCCTGCTGTGTGCCATGAAAAGAAGCAATTCAAGATTGACGTTGGCATTCACGGAGCAGCGGCACACAGTGGCCTGTCGCTACTGGGCTCAGGGGAACAAGCACTGAGAGGTGGGATCGGATTGTGCTGCAGGTATGGGATGATGAGCAGTAGCTGCAGAACTTTCGTATGTGCAAAGACACCTTCCTTGAACTTTGTGCAGAGCTGTCCCCTGCCCTGCTGTGCAAGGACACCAAACTGAGAGCTGCCGTAACTGTGCTAGACACTAAAAATCATGGTCTTAATCAAGAGACTGGTGGTGATGGCAGCTGCTGCTGCTGTTTCTTTCTTTTTCATTATTATTATTATTTATTATATTATATTTATATTATTATAGAATTCTGTAACCCACTAAAGCCCACTTATTGTCCTATTAACAGGCCACTTTACCTTGAATTGCCTCTTAGAATATGTGCTATGTGCTAACTACTTATGCTAAACTATCTGCTTGATCTTGTATTTAGCTGTGACACTCTTGTACCTTTCCCAGACCTGAAGAGCTCTGTGTAGCCCAAAATCTTCTTTCTCACCAACAGAAGATATCACCTCATCCATCTTGACTCTCTAAAATGCAAGCTATCAGCCCAACAGTATGCTGTCCACAAGGAAGAGGTGTGGTATAGGTGATGGGGGTGTTTGTTTCTTGTGGTTGTTCAGGGCCTATATTTCATTCTGAAGGTGGTAAAAGCAGTGGTCATTCTCTTCTGATCTTTTTTCCAGTTTTTGTGCTTTTTCTGGTGGTTCTGGCCAGAGAAACAAACCAAGACCCATATAAAATCGTGTCTGTTACTTAGATTCATTATTAAGTGTTTAAAAGTTTACTATGCCAGCATTCTGGTGGAGTTTTTCTTTTCACGGTTGGCTTATTCAGTAAAAATCATAGTGACGTGAACAGCTATGTTTTCATTCTGGCAAACCTGTAACTATTGTGGTTTGGTTTTACAAGGACTCAACGTGGGCATGTAGGTATATAAAGTTTTCTAGACTTTCCAGATTACCTCTGCTTGTTTGTGGTAGCTATATTAAGATAACTTCCTTGTCCTCTTCAGATAATTCTTGCCCTATTTCTACAGCAATAAGAGGAATTAAAAAAAAAACAAGCCTCATCTCTCAATATACATCCATGTAAATGCAGGGGCATGCAAAACCTTGATCCTTAATGTTGCAAAAATGTGGGTAAAATCATGCAACAAAACTCCTTTAACGTGAACTTTTTATTCTTCTTCGAGTGCTGTCCTGGTGGGTGCTCCACTCCAGGTGATGGTACGTCCCAGCGCCGTTGATCGGAGATCTTCAGTAGCAGTGCCTGGTCAGGACGCACACGCTCAGCTGTTTTCTTGTTAGAGTCTGCCTGAGCGCACGCGTCCCTCACCCCCCTGAGTTCCTTCTCAACCGTCCTCATCTGAAGACAGGACTCGAGGCAGTGCTGATCCTCTTCCCTGGTCTCGGAAAGAAACAAGTACAAAGACATAGAAATAGTTAGTTAGTAACATCCCAGTTATTTCCCTTCCTTTAGAATAGTTACTTAGTTTAAAAACAAAAAACAAAACAAAAAAACTTCTTTTCCTTAGGTTTGTCTGCCGTTGAGACACTCTCCCCTGGCATTCCTAGTGCAAGAATTCCAGAGTCTTCAGGATTCAAGAAATGTGCTTCTTGTCAAGACTCTATGCCGAGGTCCAATGGACACTCATGTTGTGTGAAGTGCCTCGGCGAGACACATGTCCCTGCCAAGTGTGTCCATTGTACGAGCCTCAAAACCAGGGCTCGTTGTGACAGGGACCTGCGGCTGAAAATGCTCCTGATGGAGAAATCCCTACAGCCACCTATGGAGACAGGCAATGGCAAACCCTCTCCCTCATGCTCCCCGGCCAGGTCGGAACCAGTTGGGAGCATGGCTTCACCCTCTCAGGTGAAGAGGCAGGAAGCCCAACTGTCTCCGTGCAGAGACTTTCAAAAGGGTAAAGGGTCTCTTGCAAGATCCTTACCCTCAGTGCTGACAGCACCGAAGGCAGGCACCTCCGACTGTCCCAGCACCTCAGCCACGGCTCCTGCGGAGGGCAGAGGCAGGGACCCGACTTCCCATACCAGGATGGTCTCCTCGGCACCGGTCTCCTCCACACCGAAAATAGACCCGATGCCGACAGCGCGTTCTGCCCCAGTGCTGACAAGAACGTTGGCACCGAGGCTGCCTGCCACTCCAGCAGCAGCAGCGGACCTAAACAGAAGTCCGTGCACACTTCTGAGCACAGATCACGCTCAGCAGGATCACATCCCAGGGAGGAGCAGTAGCAATTCTTAAGTCAGAACGACCTCTCAGTCAGAGGCGTAGCGAGCGCCCTCCGTACCCTCCGACCGGAGGGGGCCCCGCAAGGAAGGGGGCCCCTAAAAGTGGCAAAATAAATACCGCATTCCAGTTTCTGCATTGTAAGGGGCCCCGCCCGGACATATGTTCGGAGGGGGCCACCGTTCGGAGGGGGCCATGTTCTTTGTTGCTACGGCCCTGCTCTCAGTAGCCCCTCAGCCTGACTCTCTGCTCCTTGACACACAGTGCTCACTCTTTGACCAGCCCCTTGCCCCACCTGATCTGACTACCTTTACTGACAGCGAGCCTCTCATGCAGCAGCAGGCGAAGTTCTCCTCACCTACCTCTCCTCCTCCACTGGAACCTTTTGCACCTCAGGTCACAGCTCACAACCACCAGCCTCAGTTTCCCTACTTCATCCCCCCGTGGGTGGCACCTAACTTCTCTTATCCCATGCCTTGGCCTCAGTGGTACCCTTGGCCAGCTCCTGCTGCAACTCGCCCTCATGCTTCTTCCACCAGATCACAAGCTCCTTCTGTGCCTCTATCTCCAGCTCCGTCTACTTCTAGAGCACCTGACCCCTCCGGGCTATGGACCATACCCTGATTCACCAACTCCTAACTCTCCATCGGCTCCAGTCAGAGCCCTGAGGCCTCCGCCTCCACAGAATGTGGACGACTTTAAACAATTCCAAGAACTTTTCAAGAAAGTGGCACTCAGCCAGGATATCCCTTTAGGGGAGGTCCAGGAGACACAACACAGACTCCTCAAAATTCTCCAACCCTCTGCACCCTCAAAGATTGTGCTCCCCATAAATGAAGCACTCCTAGAACCAGCTGACACCCTCTGGCAGACCCCAGCCTCTATCCTACCAACTTGCAAAAAGGCTGAACCTAAATATTATGTTCCTGCTAAGGACGTAGACTTCTTATTCTCCCATACATAACCGAATTCTCTTGTTGTGGATGCAGCGACACACAGGATGAAACAGTCGCACTACCGGCCCACCCCTCAAGTCAAGGACCTCAAACGCCTTGATCTCTTGGGCGGCAAGGTTTATACCTCCTCCACTGTGTAATTCAGAATTGCGAACTATTCTGCCGTACTTCCAAGCTATGACTTCGACAATTACAATAAACTCTTTGATTTTTACCTCCCATATCCCAGAGGACAGGAGAGCAGACTTTAAGTCCATCTCTAGACATGGCGGACACAGCAGCCCACACTACCGCAACTGTGGTGGTTATGCGCAAAGCTTCCTGGCTGTCTGCATCCGGTATCCCCAAAGACCTACAGACCAAAGTGGAGGACCTCCCCTTTGATAAGATGGTGGCCACATCAATGAGCAAATAACTGCTCTTTGCTGCCTGGGGAGCCTGTATACCAGCCCCCACTGCCAGAAGAGCAGGGCCGGCTCCAGGCACCAGCTTACCAAGCAGGTGCTTGGGGCAGCCACTTCGGAGAGGGGCGGCACGTCCAATTGCCACGTCAGCGGCAATTCGGCGGACGGTCCCTCACTCCTGCTCGGAGCGAAGGACCTCCCGCCAAATTGCCACCGCAGATCGCGATCGCGGCTTTTTTTGTTTGTTTGTTTGGCTGTTTGGGGCGGCCAAAACCCTGGAGCCGGCCCTGCAGAAGAGCATTTGAATTTGGGGAGCAGGTCTTACCCTTACCTAGCAACACATTCTCACACTCCAGTGTGGGGAGTGGCCATCTAATATCTTTCTCTTTTGCCTCTGAAGAGCGTAGAAAGGGTTGGAGAGGGATGATGTCTACCGGGCATCATACACCCCCAAAAAATGGTTACTGGCCTTTGTGGGTATGAGCAGGACCTGTTTGGGTGGGAGGAGTGGTGGATTGGACCAGAGGCAGGGCCTAAAGGGAAGGAAATATGCAAGAATTGTGTTCTCAACTATTTCCTTCCCCAAAGCCTAGAAGTAGGAAGGGGCCCCCTGTGGTTCTGGATTAGTATTCTTTACAAAACTGCAGAGAGCAGCCTGGATCCAACTCACCAGTCCAAACCAGCAGCACGCTCCCAAACCTGCAGGGGGGGATGCTTTGTATTCTGTTTCAATTTGGACCCATCTATAGTAAATGCTCTATCTCCTCATCTCCCCTCCAAAAATAGCAAACAATTAAAAAAAATAGAGAAGTGTATCTTTGAGAACATGTGTCAATTTTCCATTAGCCTAAATCTAACCAGTAGAAGCATTTCAAAAATAAATGCTTGAATTTGCGAAACATAAAGCTCTGGCCACATGACCAGTTTTAACTCTGTTAAATTCCTTCACAATGGTTTTCTAACACGAGGTCACAGCACTTGCAGACACAAAGTAAAATCCTGGCCCCACTGAAGTTCATGGCAAAACTCTCAGTGACTTTGGAGAGCCAAGATATCACACTGTAGAACATGGTTTGCAAAGCATATGCCAATCCTATGAGAACTAAGAGGAAAGCAAGGGGCTGAGGGCTAAGAGGGAGATTTTCAAATGTGCCTATGTGACTTTGGAGCATCCGTTCCAACAAGATCAATGGGACTGGTGCTCCTAAATCACTTACCTGTTTTTCAGAATCCCACCCTTAATCTCTACCATGCTGTAATAGGTCACCTACTACCTGGGGACTATGCTGACTTTACTAACATGGTTCCTGCAGGAGCCAGGTAGCTCTTCGCTAGAGCAGACACCTCTTAAGTTTTATTTTTGGCTCAAGGACATGAAAAAATTGGCAAATGTATTTATTTTTAAAGTATGGTAGTGATGATCTTCCTTTTATTTATTTGGGAGGTAAGGGTGCCACAGACTTGCATTCATCAGCCTGGGTTTGATGGCTTAATAAGTAACTCAACAGGAGACAATAGTTATCCCAAACTTGATTTAAGCTGTAATCAGATTTCTGGGTCTTGCTGCATACTTTAGTCATATTAAATATAAATCCATTTTTAACTAGCTGAGTTATACAGATTGAGCATGGCATTAAACTGGAAATCATTGCCCTACATTACCAGAGACAGTATTGGGTAGTAGAGAGACCGTGGATTTGAGAACCAGGAGCTCTAGCATCTACTGCTGTCTGCCACTGATTTGCAGAATGGCCTTGGGCAAATTACTTAAACTCTGTCTCCATTTCCACATCAATAAAATGGAGACAATACTTAATTACCTTCCTCACAGGAGCATTTTGAGGGTTTAATTAATGTTCATTGTGCTTTGAAGAAGTCACATGCCTATACAAGTGCTAACGACTTGTTGCAAACTTAGCCTACCTAGAATCCTATGTGGTCACCCTAAATAAAACTGACCTGATTTTTAAAGATGTTAAGCACACACAACCCCCATTCACATCAATGGGAGCTGCAGAAGCATGGGAAACTCCAGGTCAGGCATCTGAATATAAAGTTGGGTGTCTAAAGTTAGATACCCACATCTGGAAAAAGGAAACACATGTACAGACACATACTAGCAAATAAAACATTGTTTGCTTTTATTCATGTCCAACTGAAACCTTCAGAGATCTAATCAAAACCAGAAAAATGCACAGCCAGGTTTCTATCTAGTTTATCCTGGATGGTTAAAATGTGTGTAATTCTTATAGCTGTCAAGAGCAACCTTACTAATATAAAAAGTGGCATAGACACCTTGTGCCTTTAACACCGATTGTCATCTCCTCCCCAATTGTTCTCCTGTCAGGTAATTTAAACAACCATATGCTTATCCACTGATTTTGGTGCCAAGGTCTGCTTTTTTTTTTTTTAGCCTGAATAGAAATTAAGCTGTTCAAATAGTACATTACTATCAACGATTTTGCCTATCCTGTTTCACGATCCCCTGTGAAGAGGACCAGATGGAATCAATTCCTGTTTGCTCAGACACATTCAGTGGAATTTAAATAATCGGTTGCTAATTTAGTATTTTGAAGGGTAAAATTGCAGGCCTGCCCCATGATGAAGCTGCATGCTGTGCTACTGTCATGTTCTAAAATAAGCAGAAAACCATCAAAGATATTCTCCCAGGGAAGAGTAATAGAGCTAGAGAGAGGAGTTTAATTATGCATTGGACCCTCATAGTATCCAAATTAAGAGTAGATATTTTATAGAACAAATTACTTGAATGCTGCCATGTTAGAGAGAGCCTGTTATGAATGCTATGATATGTTCATGTTGTTTTCAACAAGTTTATGTATGCAATGATTGAGCTCTCCACTTAAAACAAATGCTTTTGGCTTGGTCACAAATGCTCTTTGAATCTCAGTTGAACAGAAATAAGAACAGTGCTTCCATTAATGGGTATCGTGTGGCAAACTGTGCTGTGATAACTTTTTGCAAAAACATGAATCAAAGTTCACAGTGCACTCTGTGAAGTTTGAACAGCTCTATACATTATACCCAGGCAAGAAAGGGAACAAAACCAACAAGCAATGTGTATCATAACTACTAGTTTATTTAAGATAATTATGTTGCTCCTTGGACATTTTGCTATCTTAAAGGTTCAATAATCAAAATTGTGTACATTATCCATAGGGCACATATATTTGATGCTTTCTAGCAAAGGTGTTCCTAGAAACATGGAGCTATTAGACATCCGAGAAGACTAGTACTTTGGATACCAGTCTGTTTGCCACATGGCTATTCACCATTTTTGGAAGGACCTCTTCCCAAGAGTAGTAATCTAAAGAATTTAAAGGAATGAAAATGGTAAGTGGCTAGTAGTGTTCCTGGATATGCTATTCTGCAAACATAGCAGAATAGCTCGGGCAGTACTTGTGAAATGCTGTCCTTTGATATTGTTTGGAGCACAGTGCTGCGTGTATGTGTAAGTAACAGGTACTCTGCATGCTGTCAGCTCAGAAACATTTACATTTTTCCAAATCCTTTTAACATTTTTTTTGTGGATATATTCAATGTGTAGAATAAAGCCTGCTATAAGCTCTAGTATCGCTGCCATAATTAACTTGAGTGCTTACTTGGAAAACTTACAAGTTTCAGTTCTAGTAAAATGAAATGCACTTGCACCATATTACATGGGGAGGAAGATCCCAGTAAAGGAAACTATAAAATCAACACATTTAAAAGGGAAAAAAATGAATTAGTGAAGTATTTTATTAAACAAATAGTTGATCTGTGGATTTCAACATTCAGTGTCACAGAAAATCATTTGAGGCCAATTGTTTAATAGAGGGGCGTGTGTGTACACACACACGATACATATACACATGCATAAGAGTAACACTTATGGCTATGCTTTCTATGGTAGGTTGAAAACTTATAGGGGTATTCATTTTCATGCAAAGCCTACAGCAATTGCTGGTAGTTCTCATGAAGGACAGGATATCCTACTTGTCAATTCAGGATACCAGGCTAGATGGACAAATGGACTTCTCTGGTATGTTATACAAACCTAATACAACATCAGTTAATATATATATTTAGCGATAAGTATCCAATTGTAGTAATACAGCATGATCATTGTCTTTAAAAAGTGAGTTCTACTGGCAAGCAATGCGTTCCAGATGCTGGGATGATATTGTTTTTAAAATATAATTTTTCTACTCTTTTGGTTTACAAATGTTTTCTTACAGTAGTCTTTCAAGTTAGACTCACACATCATAAGGCCAAAAGGGACCATTGTGATCATTTAGTCTGACCTCTGTGTGCTGTTTTGTGTTCAGTGTTGAAAACTTTGATTATAAGTGCTTAGAGTAAAGGTAGGCCACACTAAAATCCTTTCTGGGAATACCTTGATGGGAATTCACAACTGAGTTTGAATTTTGTGACTCAAATCTCACTGCTTTTAAAAGCAGCATATCACTTGCTACTAAAGGTCATCTGATAAACCTTTAACCATTGACCTTTATCTAAATTTCTGTCCAAGATGAAGAAATTACCTTACCTGGTACATTACAGCTTACCTTTAAAACAGTCACCTGATGTAATGTGTTCCTCTGTAAGGCCAGTTTGACTTCAAGCCAAGGCCTGTATGTCCTTTGGTCATGGATTTTTTTAGTGGCTGCATGCCCCAGAGATGGGATGTGTAGATAGGGAATCGGCTGCCTCATGCAGCCGGCAGAAGGTGACGCTGACCTTTCCTACAAATTGCTAGTGACTTTCTGTACCCTTCCATCTCCTTCTTTCCACCTCCTGCAGGGGAACAGATACTCGTAAAGACCAAAAATCATATTTTACACCCTGTCCATAATGTTATGCAGGTGGCACAGTATAAACTTATAAGGTAGTTTTTTTCATAAAGCCCTGGCAGGAAATATTCTGGAGAGGAATTTTTAAAAACTCATCCTCAGTGAAACATAAACGTCAGCTAAAATGTTCTTTGGACTTGAACAGTTATTTATTGACATAACATTTAAATACTATATTAAGCACAATTAATTAAGAAAAATACATTGCACTTTCTGTCTGAAGATCTATTACTGATTTATAGACATTAATTGGTTTAGTTGCACAATTCCCCTGAGTGATAGGTTGATAAATATCGCTAACTCCATTTTACAGATGGGGAAGAATTAGGTTCATATAAATTGTGACTTTGCCATAGAGTTGCTTTGTCACCTTAAGCAAGACAGGAAAAAAAATCCAAGTCCTTTGTGCTAGTCACAAAGAGTACTGTTTTTCAAGAGCTCCTATGTTGCTTAGGAACTTATGACCCGTTTTCAAATGTGACATAGGAACACGTGGGTGTGAAAAGCTGGGCCCACAACTAATGACCTCAAGAGATTTGGTTATACGATGTGTACTAAGTACCCCCAGTATACAAGATTTGAATTCATGTATTCATTCAGAAAAGAAGATCCAGTGCTTAGAGCATTAGTTTAGGTTTTGAGATATCTGGGTTCAATTTGCTGCTTCAGTGGCTTGCATTGTGCTGGCTGCTGTCTGTTGTAACCCCTCTCACTTGGGTCACTCATATCACGTAACATGATCTGAGAGAAAATATATGCTGACCATGGTTGGCCAATGCAGTGGGTGGAAGAACTGCACTGACTAGCAGCAAATTCTTCCATGTCTTGGAACAACAATCAACAATCTGTTGTGCAATAGCCAGCTAAGGAGGGTTTTTTTTTGGGGGGGGGGGGAGTTTGAGGCCATTTAGAGCAACAGATGAACAGCTTATGAGGGGTTCTGCCATGATGGTCTGGTTCTGTGTTTCGCTCCCTTTTGATCCATAGTTTTGGTGGGTAGCAGAGCCTTACTGGACCTAAAATCCTTAAGCAGTGAGGCTCCTGGATCTACAGATCCATATATTATGCAAATCTCTCATCCTGGGGCCCTGACCCTCAGACTGGTATATGTTGTGTTTGAATCTGCCTCTGGTTCCATCCTTAAGATCTCACTTGCTTTTCCCCTGCTTTGAAGTACTTTAGTTACTATGGAAACAATGTCACTGGCTTGGGCTTCTAAATCTTGAATATATTGAGGTTTTAGTATGTGTTTTCTTCCCTCACTCATGCACATACACTATCTTCTCTATTGCTCCTACACTATACTTTGTCTGCGGCCAACTCCAAGAAATGGTGCTGAACAGTCTAATCATTGCCATTTCATAAAGCCAAATACTGGGATACTTGAGTATTTTGTTCATGTTCGTGCTGGAAACAATGAGATTGCTTTCCTTGTAGTGCTTCTCCTGATAGGAATCTGGCCTTATTCAAATCATATTTGAGGCCAAAGAAGAAAGTCCCAATATTTTCAATTTACGTTTATTTTTAAAAAAAATAGACACGTTTGGACCTGTTACATTTATACCAAATACAAGTACAGAGCCCTTTCATTTAACGTGCCAATCAAATTGTTTCTGTTGTGAATGTTCCAGATTGCAAACTATATGTAAAATAGAAGGATTTGGCTGCAATTTTTTTTTTAAACATCCAATTTCACAGTGCCTGTATTGTGTCTAGCTCTATTCAAAGACGCACAGAAATTAGTTAAGCTAGAGGTAAGACTGATGACAGTTACTTATGGCTAAAAATAAAACGTGTTTTTTTTTTTTTTTAATTCACACTTAAATTTAAAAGAACCCCCAATCATGCTTACAATGGAAAGTAAGTTTGAACCTGGAAGTCTCCATAATAAATTGATCAACTGATATGGCACAGAAACTATTTTGTAGGCACCATTTTTCAACAAAAACTTGTTTTGTGGGGTGCCACTTCAAAGAACGTAAGCTACCGAAACTGTGACGTAAATGCTGTTGTTAATATTGTTTGATTAAGAAGCTTGTGGAATGTGTTAGCATTGTTGCACTTTGTGGAACAAAAGGAGCAATGACCTCTTCATGAAAAGAATGTTGTGGATAAGCTGATTGGTACCTTATCAACTTAGTTATTGTAGCTATGCCAGCCAGACATGTTCGCATTACTTAGACATGCTGTGTGGTGGTATTTATACTCAGACAGAGGTGTTTTAAGATTGATCTGTGACCTCATCTGGCAGAGGTAGCTGCTGCCCATTCCTTAGAACTGAGAATAAAGTTTAATCCCACCTTTGAGAAATTCACTCTCTTTTAAAATGTCTCCTCCACAAAATACTTTGGAACCATGTTGAAGCTAGATAATAAGGATCCTATTATCATTATAAGCTACTGTTTTGCCTTGTCCGGCAAAGAATGTTAATGAAAATACGTTTCATTGTTATATTTATTTGGCACCTGTACACTCACTCACCCACCTGTTCTTTAGGCTAATGATTAATGACTGCATACTTTGTAGCTGATACTGTTCTTTAAAATATTTTTGAATTTTGACTTGAACTGTTGACTAGTATTTTTGAAAAACACAGCACAGGAGGTTTGAGTATAAATTGTGAGCATCCAGAAAACTCTGGTGCGCTTAAAGCCATGTTTGTGCAGGAGGGAAAATTTCTAATATAGCAGTTAATCAAAAATATCCTTTAGTTAACTTTCAGAAGTATTAGTCTGATAGGACTGGCCCAAGAAGTCTTCTATCACTACAAATAGCAAAGCTTCCAAGTTCTGAGCCACCATTATGATGATGTGTCTAGGAAACTGCTCTCTATTTTGAGTTGATTGGTTATCATCTTGTTCTTTGTATCATGCAACTCTAAAGAAAAGAAAAAAAATTAAAAGGTGAGCAAATGGGGACCCTTTTCTGTGTTAATCTCTTTCTTCCATACTTCCTGTGGCAGTTTCAGTGAAACTGGAATGGTAACGAGACAGATAAATTCAAGTAATGGGTTGACAGTACAAACCTGTGTGAGGGGAAGGAACACACTAAAATGTCCAGCTACAAAAAAGAGGTCAGGGAGTCACAGAAGAGGATGGAACTCAAAAAAAGGGTGGACAGAGGAACAGGAGACAGGAGATCATGGCTAAGGAAAGAAAGACAATGACTGGTGAGCATGGAATTAAAGGGAGAGATGAAAGGACTGGGAGTGCTGGCACAGTAAGAGAGAAAAACAGGAGGGTGAGATGAATGGGAGCTCATTAAATGCATCTTTCTGTGTCTAACATAATTGAGTAATGTGTCATTCAGTTATTATAGGTCAAATAGTTTGTGTACCTAACATATTGCTAGTGGAAAAGTTTTCTCCTAGATTTCAGTTTTCTCATTTATATTATCCATGATGTACCATAATAAAGAAAAAACTATGCAAAAACCTGTTACTGAAAAATCAATACAATTTTCATTTAAATCTTTTCCTTTTACCGTTAACTTCTCCTAGTGTATTCAGGTGATGGTAGCACAGTCGAAGAAAAGTCCCCTCTTACAGAATGGATCTGTCTTGCATATCTGCATTCCTTCATGGACAAGTGCAGAATCTAAAATAAGAGTTCCAGAGTGTAGACTTCTTCCTCATTGAGCAGACATGCAATTTGGCCAAGATTTGAGGAGCAGAGAGCGAGAACTAGTCAGAGTGCGCTGAGTCTCCTGCCATCTTATCTAGCACAAGGTACAAATGGGAAAATTAAGTAGGGAAGGGGCACCAGGCCTTGCAGTTTTATTGTATTGTCTATTAAAGTTAGATCCTTGAATATGTATAAAAATGAAATGTTTGTCGTAGGTGGGATGTAAAGAATTCAGCAAAATGAGCAAAAGTTTCTTTGGCCTCACTATCCCACTAGTCACTGGTAAAGTCACTTTGAATGCAGCTGACAGGATAATCAGGCACTTTATTTCTGGGATTTTGAGATCACCACATAAATCTC
This sequence comes from Emys orbicularis, assembly GCF_028017835.1. NCBI lineage: Eukaryota > Metazoa > Chordata > Testudines > Emydidae > Emys > Emys orbicularis. Next base: position 84,419,543 of record NC_088687.1, on the reverse strand, counting down.
AAGTTGGAAGAGCAAATAAAGAATCATGAGTGAATTGTCAGGTCATTCCACCCAAGAGAAAAATCTAAAGCTTGCTTGATCTCTTCCTGAAAATGGATTTTGTAAAAAGTGTATTTTGTACAAGAAATTATTTCAATCACTTTAGTAGACTCATGCTGCTTCCTTTTCAGACAATAATTATTGCAGATAATATCTAAGGACCAAACTTGGGTCATGATCTCCATGTATATTGCCCTCAACCCATGTACACTGCTCCTATGGTTCAATGGATGTTATAACACCGATAGAGAGTACTTGCATTCCTCTTTGTGGATGACCTATTACTTGCAGTCTAGCAAGGCTATTGTGCTCTTTCAGGGACATAAAATATTTCATTTATGAATCCTCAGTGGTATGTATGTTTAATATAGAGAAGGATCCCAAAGCTCTTTACAAACTATGCAGGGATCACTCCACCCACAACTGAATTAAAATCACTCAAATGCAATAAAATTTTAACAGTGCACTGCAACACATTGCAACAGTTTAGGACAGTAAATTAAGTGGACTATTTCATATCCAACTGAAACTGCAGACGGAACTTTAAATAGACAGAATATATTTACCCAGCTTGTAATTTTTCTGGGTTAACACACATACTTATAAAGAGGACTTCAGTTTAACATCTCAGTTGGAAGACTGCAACTCTAGAAACAATGTCCTATAGTTCCATCCAGTCATATTGGTTGATTATTTCCTGCAGCATGTTAGTGTACTCTGGAAACCTCCCATCCAAATAGTGACTTGGACCAACCCATCTTATGCCTGATGAAATCATACTATAATCAATTGGTGTTTGCAGTGTTATTGTAGTTGTGTTGGTCCCTGGATGCTTGAGAAACAAGGTGGGTGAGATAATACCTTTTATTGGACCAACTTCTGTTGGTGAAAGAGACAAGCTTTCAAGCTACACGGAGCTCGTCTATCTTGTCTCTCTGTCCAGTGATTGAGGTGTACATTTTACTAGCCCAGTTTTTCTCAGGACAGGTATTCAGTTCCATGTTACTAAGAGAAGATTGGGTAGAAATGTAGCTGAGTCATTTGTATCTGACCTTTGATGTAGGAAGTGTCCTGTCCCAAAACTGTGTGTGTTCTCCCTTGTTTTTGTCCTACAACAAGATGAAGTTGGGAACTGTGGTAGTGTTAGCCTGCCCTGCTAATCTTCATATTTTCCATGCAAACTCAGCAAATACTTGTCTGGCTTCTGCTAGAACTATCACGATTTAACTGTCCTTGTTGACTTCTGTTTTCATGCAGATTATGGCCCACGTGGTTTGACCAGGTATGGTTTCTGTATCAACACCATACATTATACAGTAGGTCAGCATGCTCAATATCACTATTGGGTTGGGTTTAGAGGTTAAAGGAATGAGAACTGCGCGCGCACACACAAGATGCTTATCTTTTCTAAACTGAAGTCAGGGCATGATTGATTCTGGTCCGGCCAAGTAGATGGCTGGGTTTCAGGCATCTCTAAGAGAGACTCCTGAATAGCCAGTGGGCTACTCTGTCAGTGGCCTAGTGGGACATGTTTTCTTTTGTCCTTTACTATGTATATGGCATATCCTGAACCATCTGTCCCCATACACAATACATATGTTACAGAGTAGACCCAAGGTTAGTGAGAGATGAAAATGTTGAATATCAATCATGCTCCATATCTGGTGGGCTAACTCGTACAGAATTTTAGACATAATGGAGAATGTGTGAATGAGAAGAGAAGCATCTGGATGAAGCTTCAGACAAGAGAATTGATGACTGATAGATATGGAGAAGTCTGTAGAGGACATAGTACAGATGGTATATGCCCCTTACTTTATTATGAGGGATATCTCTACTATGCCAAATCTATAATTATGAAGAGAGTGGGGAAATATTTTCACTAATTTTATTTTTCCTCTGCTCAACATAATGATTTCGCAGAGATCAAACTGAATAACAAACATCAATCTACGTGGCTGGCCAGCAGAACTGATACATCCCTTCTACATGTAGTGGGGCAGGATTTGGGGGAGCCCACACAGTGGGTGGACGACCTCTTTGCACCGTGGAGCCCAAATCCATGGAGAGTCCTTGCTTCTACACAGTGGTGATTCTGGGACAGATTGAGGCTGGTTTGGTCTGTCACTGTGTGGATCCACAAGCCTTTGTCCACCCTGTCACGTGCATGCAGGAGTCAGAGGCTACTCCAGCCTTGACATTGAAGTAGCAATCACACAATGGCCTGATCTCAGAGTTGCTTCCTCAATCTCAAGCCTCAAAGGAGCTCCCCAGTGCAAACTGCAGCTACTTGGACTTTGTGTTGGTGTGATAGTATTTTGGCCAGTCAGGCAGAACCTTACTTTTATAATGCTAATTTTATGAATCTATATACATTCAGACATAATGCACATCAACAAAAGACAGCACAGCCTTTCTTTGGGGCTTGTCTATAAATGAAATTATTCCTGAGTAGTTATTCTAAAGTAACTCCATTTGTGGACACACTTAATATGGAATGAGTGCCTTGTTTCTCTTTATCTTAATGCAAAGTGGATTAAGCTAAGCAGGAGCAAGGCACTCCTATTTCTGTAGAAGAGTGCCACACATGGAGTTATGTAGGAATGGTTGTTGTGCTTTAAATTCATGCTCAACCTTAATTGCAAGTGTAGACCAGCCCTAATTTACTTTTTTTCCATATTTGGGGCTACTGTCAGTCTGCACAGTGCTTCTAGCTATATGGTGGGGAATTTGGTGTTTTTCAGATGAGCAATATATTTGGATCATTTAGTAGGACCCCCTCACGTTTTTCACATTATCCTGAAATAAAACATTGTCATTGGCTTTGGTATCAGAACCTAATCTCTCTTGAATTTGAGTTTCCCAATTGACCCTGTTGCACTTTGGCTCTATTTCACCAAGCCAGCTCAGTGTCATTATTCTGAATGTGATGGTGGGACAATTATAACTAGGACATTTTCTTTCTCATGATGAATGATCCTAGTCAGACTTTAAAGTATTGCCTATATCAATAATGGAGAGTGCCAGGATTTTATTTTTTGGAAATATTTTCTGTTTTTTCTCTTTTAACGATGCAGAGAGAGATATTCCTGTGTTCAACAAATTGATTTCCTTTGTAACCATGGTATTAATCACCAAAATTCACTGTAAGCAAGAAATCTCAGCTATATTATCTTTGGAAATAGCTATAATTTTTTTTGGGGGGGGGGGGAAAGAGACCTATGAAATGTAATGAATTTTGCTGGTCTTTCTATAATAAAAGTACAATTTCTTTTCTTTGCCTTGGTTTAAGCTATACTAGGGGGCATTCTTTTCTGAATTCAGTCCAGCTAATTGATTTTAACTAACAAATATTGGATCATTTTAATTGTTTTCTGCAACAAAGTCAAGAAAGCTACTAAATATCCCATCTGACATTCAGAGAATAAAACAAAATGAATACCAAAGTCATAATATTGTCCTTCTAGAATGAAAGGGACTAAAGTAACTAGGGCACACTGTTATGAAAAAGGAGTCTTAAATCATTCACAAGTGTAGGAGGAGGAATTTTGGAGACTTCTCTAGCCTTTGCATCATCCTCAGAAACCTGAAAATCTCAAGATTCCAAGAAGAAAAGGGAGCAAGACAACAGATCCCACAGATGCTCATACTACTTTGTCATATTGGCAAGAGCAAAAGGTATCTTGCTCCCTAAGGGAGATCCTGGGAAAGTTCTAGAAGACACGTCACAGAAGACCTTGGAAAGACACCCTAGTACACAAGTCCAAAGTAATCAGAAACCGTCTTTTGGAGATGATTATTGCATCCTTAATGTATTGCACTGATTGTGCAAAATATTATAGAAAATAAAAACAACGAAAAGTCTGATGGTACCTTGAAGACTAACAGATTTATTTGGGCATAAGCTTTTGTGGGTAAAAACCCCCACATCTTCAGAAGTTTTTTACCCACGAAAGCTTATGCCCAAATAAATCTGTTAGTCTTTAAGGTGCCACCTGACTCCTCGTTGTTTTTGTGAATACAGACTAACACGGCTACTCCTCTGATTATAGAAAATGGGGCTTTTCAGATTGTAAGAGTTCTTGTGCTGAATTTTTCTTGGCATTCCCACAGACAGACCCTGAAAGTGTGGCCTCTTCCAAATGGTGGAATGGACCCTTGTCTCAGGAAGTAATTCTGAGTTCAGGGCAGGGGTTGCTTCCTAGCTGGGGAGAAAACTGCTTTAGTAAGTGGCAAGAGGAGAATTACCTTTGTACCATCTGCCATTGATGAACAGATGTGGTTGCTACTGAGCTCACACCTTGCCCATTATACATGGCTCAGCCTGGCTTTGCAGACTCGCCAAGAAGCAGACTTTGAGGTCACAAAACAAGATGATTATGCTGTGGAACTGTTCTTAGGACACAAGAAAGCCAAACAAAGGAACCCATACAGATGCCCCTTAATAGCATACTAATTGAATATTTCTAAAAAATGTCTGGTCTGTGTAACAGGGTTTAGAGGTCTTTGTGGAGAGGGGATGCTGTCACTGTGAGAGACAGAAAGTGGTTCTGGTACATGGTCAGGTGTTATAAAGAAGCTCATGCTGCCGACTAGCATTAGGACTGACCCCAAACTTCCATGAGTAGGGTGGGCTAAAGCTCTATTTCTTCATTAGAATTTTTCTGCCTTCCTCTCACTACCATATTTTTTTCTGCCTCTTTCTTCAGTCTATCCTAGGCAGAACCCAACCCACTGTTGGATGAGTTCTAATTTCATTTTCAAACCCACAACGTTTGAGTGAGTGTGACTCAAAACTCTCTTACTCCTAACTGGCAAGGGGATTACAGGGATCTCCTGGGTTCACCAAAGAGTGACATATGAGGTCTCAAATAAAAGCCAGTGTCACACTGGTCATCAGTATCATCGCAAAATTCATGTGTAAATGCTATGTAAGTAGTTGTCTACACTGAAAACTCTGTTCCTGAAGTCTCTGTCTCGGGACTGGTCACCAGCGAAGGTGACAAACAGATTTTTCTGTCAGACAAGAAAGGTTTATCTATCTGGCTGTTTAAATGTAAATTAAGTATTATATATTTCACAATGGATCCTCTCACCAGTCTGAATTGAATGTTAATAAAGGACTGTGAAAACTTCATAGAGAGAAAAGTAACAAGAAGAAAATACTGGGGAGGGAGGAGAGGTGGAGAACCCGATCTTGAGGTGCACATCAAAGGTTTACTTCAGTATATTTGAGAGAGAAAGAAAACACCTTGTCATCCTTCACCTAGGAAGTAAATGGACAGCAAGTTTACTTCATGAAAGCGGGATCTCAGCCAGACTTGTTTGAAAATGCTGGAAAGAACATTGGGTGAGATAAGCTGCTTTAAACAAGAGGATAACTTGTTAGTTAAGCCTCCAGAAAGCATGTTATGATTTTATTTTATATGTAACAATTTGTTTCCAATATATTCTTACTCACTGTCACTTGAATCTATGCTCTCTTGATAATAAATGTATTCCTGTTTTCATTATAAATACATCTAAGTGCTGTGGTGTTAAGCAAAGTCATGATCCTGGGTTGAATCTTAAAAGTTGGTGTGTACTGTTCCTTTGAGAATAGCAGACCAGGTAATTCTGTGCACGTTCAGTCGATTAGGGGCTGGACCATAGACATGGACTCCATAGGTGCTCTGGGGTGGGAGCACCCACAGGAAAAAAAATAGTGGGTGCTCAGCACCCACTGGCAGCCCTGTGGATCAGCTCCTCCCGCCCAGGGCCTCCCACCCGCCACGGATCAGCTGTTTAGTGGTGTGCAGGAGGCACTGGAGGGGAAGGGGAGTGGGGGAGGAATGGGGGTGGAGGCTTGGGTAGAGCAGGAGCAGGGTTGGGGCTTGGAGGAAGGGGCGAGGCCTGGGGCAGAGCTGGGGTCAAGCACCCCCAGTATCTGAGTAAGTCGGTGCCTATGGGCTGGACACTGCAGGGGCTGCGCTGAGGACTTTGGGGTTGGTGTGTGCATGTCACACCAGAGAGCAAGGCCTGTGGAGGCCTGGAAGGCACTGCCTGTGCTGCCAGAGACTGGCGATTTCCGGGCGTGGAGCCACAGTAGGCACAGACAAGACTTCCTCCACACCAAGAGGAAGTGGTGATGATGTGCCTAATAACTCTGGGTACCCTTGGGGAGTGTGTCTGTGGATTTGAAGTTAATCAAAGTTAGCTAATGTACTGTAACTTTAAGTGTTAAAAATAGCAAAAATATCCAAAATGACATAAATGCCTCCTTTATCCATTGCACAAGATACAAGAAGTGAGATCCTGCCCCTGACTGAAGTCAGTGGGAGTTTTGCCGTTGATTTTAGTGGGGCCAAGGTTTCACCCAAGAGGTACAATTGATGGGGAAACCTCAAGATGTTCAAAGATTCTCTTTACTTCAGATAAGAAGCTTCAAGATTGGATGGTTAAGAGAACTAGCCTACGTATTCTGTTGTGCAGATCAGGACTGGAAGTCTTACAAAGGCAGGCTGTCCCACAAGACTTTCTTGTGGTTTTGTATTTGATCATTCTGGCAACACCATGAAAACAGCCTTTATTACAGTATTTTGGTGACTGTTTCTAGTCATAGCTGGTTTGGTTTACATTCAGATTTGTTTTAGTGATAATTGGGAATCCCGGGGACAGGGAGGAGAGTGGGGGGCATGAGAAGATGTTTTCTTGTTTTATTGGAACCACTCATTCACCTGGAAGAAGCTTTGTTCTGAAAATTTGCTATATTTTGGTTAAACTGAAACTTTACCTGAAGTATTCATTTGGGGCATGGTGGGGAGAAAGCCTAGTATATCAGCGTTCTATACTATATGATAGGCATTAAGGCCAGAAGGGACCTCCTGCACATTCCAGGCCACAGAACCTCACCTACCCACTCCTGTAGCAGGCCCCTAACCTCTGGCTGAGTTACTGAAGTCTTCAAATCTTTCAGGTCACAGAGAAATCCACCTTTTACTCTAGTTCAAACCAGCAAGTGACCTGTACACCATGATACAGAGGAAAGTGAAACCCCCCCAGGGTCTCTGCCAATCTGACCCCAAGTATGGAAATCAGTTAAACCATGAACATGTGGGTGAGAACCACCAGTCAGACACCTAGGAAAGAATTATCCGTAGTACCTGAGCTCTCCCCATCTAGTATCCAATCTCCAGCCATTGCAGATATTTGCCAATAGCAGTCACGTATGCAGCATACATCGTTGTAGGCAATCTCTTCATACCATCCTCTCCATAAACTTATCAAGCTCAGAATTGAAACAAGTTAGTTTTTTGCCTCCCATCACTTCCCTGGGAAGGCTCTTCACTCCTCTGCTGGCTAGAAACCATCATCTAATTTCAATCCTAAACGTATTGCTGGCCAGTTTATATCCATTTGTTCTTGTGCCAAAATAGGCCCCTAACTTAAATAACTCCTGTCCCTCCCGGGTGTTTATCCCTCTTATGTATTTATAGGAAGCAATCATATCTCCACTCATCCTTCTTTTTGTTAGGCTACGCAAGCCAAACTCCTCAAGTCTCCTCTTGTATGGCTATGTGATTTCATACTTATTTTTGTTCTCTTCAAAATTCAGTCGCAGAGATCTGAAAACAGATCACTGATCTATTCCACCGTTCACATTAATGATATGCTTGATATCGTAAAACATAAGACATTTTGTTGCGACGAGTGACTGCTGTGATGACAAGATAGACAGGCCATTGTGGTAAATCATTACTTCATAAATAAGATTCATAACTGGCAAAGTAATGTCAGTAAAGAAAATGCTGAGCCCCTCTCTCAATATTTCCCCCTGCTATAGCTTCATCAAAGGACATGGCCTCCTTGTGGATCAAGTGTCACTGGAATCGATCTCTGACTAGAACCTTAAGGAGGACATCAAAAAACAGACCACCTTAAGGCCCACATGATAGCTGACTGTGTAGTAGGCCCACTTCAGAATTTGTTGCTCTTCCATTCTAATAATATGTCCGTACAAGAAAGCTGCTGAAACTGAACCAGTGCTGGGTTTCTTGGTTCAGCATTGAATATCCTCATTTCTGATCTTGTCCTGCAATTTGATATGGAGCAGCTGATGAAGACAATGAGAACTGAAAACCTTAATCCAGTGTTCTTCAGCTTTTCTCAGTACCCATGTTTCACTTCCGTACAATAGAGTTGGTATAAATATGGTTCTATAGATCTGCAGCTTTGTAGCAAACTTGATGTCATGACCATCGTAGAGAGACCACTGGGTAAACTAAGGCACTCACAGGCCCAAAACTTGGCAGCAGCTGCTGCTATACAAGTGTCCACAGCTTTTGAGTATCATCCAGTACAGTCTGAGGCTGCCTAGATATTTAACAATTGCCACCTGCTCAGGGCCAGCTCTGGCTTTTTGGCCACCCCAAGCAAAAAAAAACAAAAAACGGGGCGGCCAGAATGGCAAAGCAAAAAAAAAAAAACCTGCGGCGCGGCAGGTGGGACCGGCTGCAGGGGGAGAGGGGGAGGGAGCAGGCGGGAGAGAGAGAGAAGTGGGCGGCCAGGGCTATAGCAGGGGCGCTACCACGCAGCCCCTCCCACTGCGCCGCCGCCTGCCGCGAGGGCTCCGCTCCAGTCGGCGGGGAGGGAAGGAAGAGGGCGCTCTGGTTCTCCGCGCCGCCGCCCCCTACAGGGCGGCCGGAGTGGAACAACAACAAAAAAAAAAAGCGTCCGTGCCGCCCTAGGATTGGGCAGAATGCCGCCTCCAACAATCTGCTGCCCCAAGCACCAGCTTGCTCAGCTGGTGCCTGGAGCCGGCCCTGCATCTGCTCAATGTCCCATCTGGACGGGTTAATCCTGACCTGGTTGTAATCTGGAGCTCAAGGTTGCTTGATGGTAATGCCAGGACCTTAGTTTTATCTGGATTATTAACCAAACCAATGTGCACTGCTTCTTGCCCAACCAGATCAGACATCAGTGCAGCAATTCACCAAACTGATAAAAAAAAAAACCAACCAAAAAAAACCCAGAATGTCATTGGCGTACTTGAGATCTAAAAGCAGAATGTTCAGCTCAGCGCCCCCAACTGCTGCCTTTTCAAGCTTATCCATCAGCTAATCAGTGCCAATACTGAACGACGATGGTGACAGAATGCAACCTTGCTGAACTCCTGTGGAGACGGGAAACCATGCTGTGCATCTACCATTGACTAAATCACAGCTTTCCATTCCATTATAGAGCTCTTCTGTCAATGACACTATCTTCCCTGGGATGCTGAGTCACCTTATCAGATCCCATAAACTCGCTCAATGCACTGAATCAAAGGCTTGATGGAAGTCTAGAAAAAGTGCTCTAACTACAGTTATAACTACATTTTAAGGGACTTTTATCTATTTCTAGAAATAAGATAAAATGTACCACAGTTAGATTTATGGCAGTGTTTTGATGCTGACTGTAATTTTACGTAAATATATTACCGTGATTGATGCAGTAGAACCAGACTAGTACTGCAAGGAGATTATTGCATATATATATGCAATATATATATGCAATATATATATATATAATATGAAAAAGTAGTACAGAATTTTAGAACTGTTAGTTTAAAATGCCTTGCTGCTTTATTATAAGGGTAATTTGGAGGTCTTCTTGGAAAATCCTATAAACTTTTAAGGAGAAAATAGGATCAGTGTTTTCTACTCCTTTTACCATGGTTTTGTACTGTGTATGAACTGCCTGCCTTAGAGGCAAGTTGGCTGTGATCCACATGATTATATTTAAAAAGAGGGTAACTTTCCTTCAGTTCTTTTTTCCTCAAATGCCCTCTAGCAAATGTTTTTTGAAGTGATTTTGTGGGTATTTTATTTAAACCCACACATGCAGTTTAAAAAGCTCTTAAACTGTCTCATTATTGTATATGCTCTGCACAATCTATATAGTAACACCTATCAGAACACCTTCACAAGTTATCTGATGGAAGTAACTATGAAAGCAATTTCTAATTCAGAGATGTTGCTGCTAGGAACTTGAAAATATGTAGAGCGAATAATCAAACAGGTGCAGGAGCTGTGAACAAGTCTGGCACTGTGTAAAATTAACTCTAGTTCTGCAGTGTTCCAGTTTCCTTTGGAAACAGATATTATATAATGTACAATTAATTATGATAGTGTTTTGCATTATGAGACCTGTATTGTGTAGTGGCAAGAATGTGGGTCAAACTATAGGATTCTATTCCTAGCTCTCTCACTGACTTCCTGTGTGACCTTGGGAAGAATCATAATCTGTGTTTCAATTTATGTATCTATAAATGATTTCGATATTTACCTACTGCCCTAGGAGCTGGGAATTGAATAGCTCACATTTATAAAGTGCATTTAAATGTTTTTGTAAAGGTGCAAAGTTAACAAAGTACTTCCATTTTCATTGTAAACTGAGAAACCATGTTGTCTATCACAGCAACCCAACTATCTTTGCATGGACATTTTTTCATGTAAGCCTACCATGCAAGTTATTAAGGAAATGGAAAAAGGGTCAAAAAGCTCTCTAATTGTGCTAATGATATTCAGGCATGTTTTTTTTATTTGTTTTTCTATTTGGATATTCAATTACATCCAGGAATAATTATAGCAATTCTATATCAAGAAGGATAATTTTATTTTCCTGTAATTGCTACTTAACTGGGATTTGCTCTTGTGACATTTGCTGTCCTTTGGTGCCAACTGCATTTGAAACTTGATACAGTTCATATTTATGTTTTATGGCTATAAAGGCAATTTAAGAATACACTATAATTAACAATTATTATGGTTTTTAAATGTGGAAGCTAAATTTTAAACTTGTGCTGTGTGGAAAAACAATGAATAAATGAATGAAGATGATCTTTGGTGAGCTAATTTATGAAGGCAACCAGGAATATAACATACTACGTTGGTGAAGGAAGGTGTATAGTTTTGTAAGTGCTGTAACTCATGCTGGTCTGAGACAATTGGAAGCTACTATTTGTGGAGGAAAAATGGCAACTGGAGGAGGAGAATTACAACATTACATGTGAGGTATCTCCCTTGAGTTAAAGCTGTGAGTAATGCCTGCCACTTATGTCTTGAAAGTGAGATGTCATAGCACACTACTAGGTAAAGCATGAAGGAACAGACACCATTCAATGTCTGCTAGCTTCTTTCCAAACTGTGGTGGATTTTGACCCGAACAAATGTCCACTAGGCACAAGTAGTCCCCCTGAGGTCAAAAATGACTCTGTACTTTGGATGCAAGTCTGCGCTGTGCCTCTACTTGGGGCAGCAGGGAAGTTGCATCACAGGGAGGGGAGGGGTGACAGAGCAAGGCCAGCTAAGGTACCTTTAAGCCATCCTTGCAGTCTCTCTTATCTGGACTGTTCCAGAGATTGGAGAGGCACTGCAGCATAATTTAGACAGCCTGAGGGCCTGTCAAAGTTATGGCAGCCTCTCCAGGCTGCCTGAAATCTCTCTAGCATTGCATGCTGTGGTTGTGTTCTGAGGCTTATCCCTACAGGCCCCCTACACTTAGGGTTGGCAACTTTCTAATCACACAAAACTGAACGCCCCTTCCCTTCCCTGAGGCCCTGGGCCCCATTCACTCATAGATTCATAGATTCTAGGACTGGAAGGGACCTCGAGAGGTCATAGAGTCCAGTCCCCTGCCCACATGGCAGGACCAAATACTGTCTAGACCATCCCTGATAGACATTTATCTAACCTACTCTTAAATATCTCCAGAGATGGAGATTCCACAACCTCCCTAGGCAATTTATTCCAGTGTTTAACCACCCTGACAGTTAGGAACTTTTTCCTAATGTCCAACCTAGACCTCCCTTGCTGCAGTTTAAACCCATTGCTTCTTGTTCTATCCTTAGAGGCTAAGGTGAACAAGTTTTCTCCCTCCTCCTTATGACACCCTTTTAAATACCTGAAAACTGCTATCATGTACCCTCTCAGTCTTCTCTTTTCCAAACTAAACAAACCCAATTCTTTCAGCCTTCCTTCATAGGTCATGTTCTCAAGACCTTTACTCCATCCCCTCTCCCTCTGTTGCTCTTTCTCCCCCACCTTCACTCACTTTCACTGGGCTGGGGCAGGGGTTTGGAGTGAGGGAGGAGGTTAGGTCTCCTGGGTGGGGCCAGAAATGAGGGGTTCATAGTGCGGGAGGGGGCTCCAGGCTGGGGCAGGAAGTTGGGGTGTGTGTGGGGGGGTGAGGGCCAGGGATGAGGGGTTTGGGGTGCAGGAGGGGGCTCAGGGCTGAGGCAGGGGGTTGGGGTGCGGGAGGGGGTGTGGCCTCCAGGAGAGGGTTCAGGGCTGGGGCAGGGGATTGGGGTGCAGACTCTGGGAGGCAGTTAGGGTGCGGGAGGAGGTTCCGACCTGGGGCAGGGGCTGCGGGCTCCAGCCAGGTGGCACTTACCTCAGGTAGCTTCCGGTCGGCAGTGCAGCTGAGCTAAGGCAGGCTCCCTGCCTTCCCTAGCTCCCCCAGCTCCTGGAAGCGGCTGGTATGTCCAGCCTCAGGGACATGCCAGCCGCTTGCGGGAGCCGCACTGGGAGACTGCCTTAGCCCTGCTGTGCCGCCGACTGGACTTTTAACGGCCCGGTCAGCTGTGCTGACCGGAGTCACTAGGGTCCCTTTTTGACCGGGCATTCTGGTCAAAAACCAGATGCCTGGCAACCCTACCTACACTGAGTCTTGTGAAGGTGTCTCCAGGAGGCAGCCTTATGGCTATCTCCATAGTGTCTGCACTACAGAAATCCTCCGCTGGCCAGATGGTGATTTTAAGGCATCTTTACATCACTCCAGCCTTTTTACCCAGCATACAGGGGCTTGAGTGATGGTAAGGATCTCACCCTTGGTGCTTAAGTGCTTTGTTGGATTGGGACCATATTCAGGTTCTTATATTGTGCTTCTCACCATGCCTTCCACCTAACCAGTTATTCCACAACTACACAAAAAGCACATAGCCACTTTTGCCCTAGTCCGGTACTCCTTGTGTAGGCAAAACTCACACTGATTTGAATTGGAGGAATACAGGGTTTTGAGGAATACAGGGTTGGATGCTTAACATTGAATGCTGCAGATTGCATCCCATATGTGCATTCTTTAACCTAAAGAAAAAAAATTGTACAAAAGCCTTGTGCTTCCATTCTGGGTTTAAGATACCCATGGGCATCAGATCAAAGGATTAAAACTTGGATGGTAATGTTCTTTCATTTATTTACAGCGCAGCCTATATAAATGCTAATGAATGTGGTAGCAATTACAAATGATCTAATGGGTCAATGCATGAACATATATGGAGTAGAAAAACAACCTGATTCTCATTTTTCCTTACTGTGCTGTAAACTGAGAGCTACTCCAGTGGTGTCAGTGGAGCTACATCAGTGTTAAACAACTGTAAAGGGAGAATCAGGCCCAATATCCACATTATGTTATCCAGTAAAGAAAAAGTTACTGAAATGGTATCTTAGTGATGCAAAGTAATTTTCCTGTAATGGTCAGTACACACCAGTAATAAATTGTTCAAGTGGTTTAATGTTTCCCAGCCAACTGCTTTAAAATCAGTTGGAAAATCAGCAAATTGCTTCCCGTTCTGCTCAAAACAGAGCAGCACTGGACAGTAGTCATGGCACCAAGAATCTGTGCTTGGTAGCTGGAGACACTGTTCACTTGAAGACAGTTTGATCCTTCGCATCGGATGTCGTTGTTTCCTAGGGAATATATTGATAAATAAATATCAGCTAAGGACTCTTCCTCCATTCTGGAAAGTTAATGGAGAAGGTGAAAAATCAATAAACTAGGATTGATGTTAGAAATATGGTCAGTGATATCTGTTACAGCATCTTACTCAAATGTGCTAGAATGTGTTTGAAATCTGACACGTTGGCATTCTTTCTAAACACAGAGCATCTCTTTGTAGCAGTCATAAAAAGCAAAGGGCAAGCTGCAGAGTATTGAAAGAAGATCACTAGTCCCCCTGGTCCATTCTTCACCTTCACTATATAATTCCCATTGAAGTCAAACATTTGAAGTCAGCTGGAATATTTCTACCCTGAAAAGGGGAAAATCAGGTTTCTGGTGACAGAAATGTCTGAAATCAAACACATTGGGCCTGCTTCCCTGCTTGCATTCCACGGACAGATTCCCGGCGGGCTCCCAGTGGCAGAAGTGCCACTATGAGCAGAGGTGCAGCAGTACAACCTGTCTGCAAGTTACACTTCTCCAGAAGGTCTGGAGCTACTTGCTGTAGCCACAAAAGGGCATGGGGCTGACCTGGGAAATGCTGAGATTCATAGCACATTCTGAGCAGTCTCAGTGTGCCCTCTGGAAACTAGAATGGGATTTAAAACTGCCTTCCTCAAACAAAATGCATGTGGGAGTTCAACAATACCCCAGATGTCCTCTCTCAGGGTTATTCTCCTGTCAGCTCAGCTGCAGTTTGCACCTGCAGACAGGGGTGAATCTGACCCTGGTAAATGTTATATGCCACAAACTCTTATACACATTGTAATTAGATATCTAGAATTTTTGGGATGGAAAAATGTGTGTAATGATGTAGTAAATACAGTGTGTATAATTAATATATATTATGTAGATGTTTGGGTTTTTTTTAATAAATAAATTGGGATGAAGGGTACTAGGTATGAAGTGGTCACCGCTAGAAAGCCAATGTTTGCCAGTATTACAGAATTGTATCTGAGATGATGGTATCTCGCGCTTAAAATCACATTTTATCTGTAGATAGAAGTTTCACAATTTTAAGTATCGTTAGTCGCATGGGGAAACTGAGGCATAGTGAAGTGTACAGTTTTATCTCCTATTCTAAGTATAGGATATTACTGTGGTACCTTGGGTACAGTGGTTACCACTTAATTTTTTTTTCTATTTAGGATAGGAAAATCCACAGTATTAGTTAAACATACCAAGAACAATTTGTAAAGATTGTAATGGCTATTCTTGGTGGTAAATGGTTGTAAATGTTGACTTCTTGGTGGCAGACATGAATCGTGTCATTAGTGCATATCAGTAATTCCAAATTTATTTTTAATAAAGTGGCCTTTTAAAGGATTACTTGTCATAACTACATATTGCTTTTCGTATATTCAAATGTCCTCCATACTTAGATTGAGCCTCAAAGATACAGGACTGTTTTTTAATCAATGGTTTATTTTATATGACAATTTGCAAATAATCCCAGGCTAATAAAAGGCAATGAGGTTTCATTTCTTACAAACATTTTGTATAATGCATATTGTCCTTCACCTGCTTTCCAAAAATTCTGTGTAACACCAAAAGCAAATGGTAAAAATGAGACATAGGAATGTTTCCATAAAATGTTCAGAAATTAAAATAATGGCAGTACAGAAGAAAAAACCCATAAATTAAAATTCTGTGCTGGAGATCTGCACATGATCAGCCATGCTTGCTGGATAAGTCTGTTGGTTGTTGCCATGGCTACAAAAAGCCCGTGGAACCCAATGAGCTGTCTGCAGCACTGCTGAAAGGACCAGCCATTTTGCTTATGGAAAACAGTGTGACATATTATGCTGTGCTTTACCACAGAATAAACAAAAATCTATTCGCAGGAAACCGAAGAAACAGGCATATTAGTGAATAATGATTACAGCTGAGCATGCCCTCAAGATGCCATTTTGACAAGCTGGTGGCTGCTGCTGCCACGAGCTGATCTGAGAGGGTGGAATGCAGAGTGATAATGCTGCATATCTGCTAACAGCAGTGGAGTAGGATTTTTGACTTGTAAAGGCAAGGTTTCTTTGCAACGTTATCTCAACAGCTCGCTAGCTGCTCAGAGTGAAAGCTGCTGACCCAAAAGAAGGGTGTTGCCCTCTCTCAACATTGTTCTTGTGCACTGCTGTTTTATATGAGCAGGCGCTGCTGAAGAAGCAGGTGTGCAGTTCAGATGGGCTCTGTATTGTAGGCTGTACAAACCAGGTTTACATGCTTCCTATTAACAGATTGTTGGCTTAGGAGCATCTGCCTGTGGACTTATTCCTAGAAGGAGGCTACCGTACATCTCCGCTTATGTGAAAGAGGTAAGCATTTGTTTTGTTTTCAGTTTTGTAAATACCTTGAGCAAAACTTCATGCAAGTGAAACTGACCTACAAAATATTTACCATTAAAAGGTGACTTGGGCAGTGACTTGTTTAGAACCTTTTTTGAATTACACTGATCAATCATTTTACAGATTATTTGTGTCAAATATTGTAATGTACCCTTCCAAATATTTGCTATTTTGAAATAATTCATTTTGAATAGCTCACAAAGTCATGTATACACATTTTACCCACACACAATAGAGATTTTTTTTATCCTGCTGTGACCTGTATTGTAGGAATTATGTGGGATATGAAACATTATAGAATTTGTGACTATTTTATTTGAAAAACCTTAAAATCATTCAATCTCTTAGTATTGCAGTACATGCAATAATAATAAACTAGATTTAAACTGTCCAACTGCTGTTGTGCAGTATGTAGGTCATAATAGAGAGCAGGCTTTGCATTAGTTTTTATGAACTGCATGCCCTAATGTTGTGTTTGATTAGTTTCTGGTACTTGTACTGTTAAGAGTCTAGGTAATAGCTGCTGCTCACACCTCCTTTTCAAAGATATCATGCATTCCATGCTAGCACAGAGCACAACACACCCATTGTGTCCAACAATTTGGAGTTCAGGAAAAGAAAGGAAGCCCGCACTCCACATGGAGCACAAGTATAGTTATAGTATAAGATGGTTAAACTTCTTTTATTGCACAACCTCACTGGTATGCTAGCTGCTATGAGTGCTACATAAAATAAAAATGCTAAGACAAATGCACAGAAATATTTGAATATGATAGTTCTTGTGAATGGCTATGTGCTAAAATTATAGACTCTCAATTCCAAAATTAATTGCCCCTTGGCAAGTAAAACATAATCTGATTGACTGACAGTCTCAGAGGCAGACAGCAGTTATGTGGATTGAACTTGATCAATAAAACTATAATCCGTTGGCACAGCCAGTGATCTGAAAATGTTTAAGTTATATTAACCGGTAGCATTTCAGCCTCCGTAATCTAAGAACTCTCTTACTGAATACCATCATTTCTGACTGCTCATAATAACATTGAACATCTGAAATGGATTAAAACTATCCACTGACAACCCACCAGGAATTCTGATTCTTTATGTTTACACTTGTAAAATGTGTTAATGCAATGTTTGCATTATCTTGTATTTAACAGTTGTACAGATTTAAATCTCACTTGCTACCTCATATACTTAGACAATAGGACTGGGCATGAGATTAATCATTACAAATCCCAGTACATAATTACAAAAGTAAATTAGTAACAAGTCACTATTGTATAAGATGGTGCAGTAACTGGGAGCCAAAGTCCAAGAGGTTTTCAAAGTTAGGATGTCCAGCCAATGCATACAGAATTAAATGTTACATTTGAAAACACTGCTACAGAAATGGAAGTCTCTTGTCCACCTGCCTCCTCTAAATTATTCCTTCAAAAAAGCCACATCTTCCATGAATTATGAGTTTATCTCTTCACCAATAATTATCCCTGAAACACCTCCCTTACTTGAACTACTGCTCTGTGTTTAGTCTTGTAGGCATCCTACATTCTTTGGGGCAGGGACCATGTCTTTTTCTATGTCTGTAAAGTGCCATATACATTTACAGAGCTTTATAAGTATTTATAATTAACTGGATGTGTGTGTGTGTGAGAGATTACTTCAGCCATGTAAATAAGGGGTGGAGTAGGTGGAGCTTAATATTTGTAAAATGCTTTGTAAGCATCTAAAGAAAATGTTGTGGGTGGTCATGATAAATTAATCATGCAAAATATAAACATTTTTTACAATACAATAATAGCAGCCAGCAGGTGCTAGCACTTTCCAATCACAAAGACAAACACTGTACATTCTTCTAGTCAGGGACTATCTAAAAAGACAAAGAGAAATGAAGGCTGGCAGAATATAACAGTGTGATCACTTAGGTAATGATAGGCACGTGTCTGATTAATTACACATTTGTTGGATTTAAAAAGAAAAACTTAAACACACTAAATTTCTTTTCCACAAAAATTTATTCCTCATGTTTTTCCCCCACACCAGATCCCAGCTTTGCTTTCCCTCACACCAATTCCTGGTGTCCATATAATCCCTTCCTGCTTGACTTGACTTTCAACCCCCTCTATCGACACTGATGAGCAGTTTTGCTCAGGAGATGCATAAATGAAATAAATAAGTAGATGACTTAGTCAGCTAGTGCCTTGTAGGCGTTGCAGAAGAAGTGTCTATTCAGGAGGAATTTAAATGAAGAGAGGGAAGAACTGCAACTAAACATTATATGCAAATAGACCAAATTCTGTGTTGTGTGGATATAAAATGAGGAGAGAGTTCAATCTTCAATATAAAAATCAAATCAGGAAAACCACTGTTGAGTTTAGTTGCCAAAATGTGTCTCTAAAAAGGAATCTCCTTAGAAGAATATGAAGATTATATCAATTTGCCCTGAATGTTACATTTAGGGAAACAGTAGCAGAGCACATAGGAACTAGGGGTGAAATCCTGGCCTCACTGAAGTTAATAGATTTGCCTTTGACTTCAGTGGAGCCAGGACTTCACCCAATGTTTAAATCATTTTGCGTATCTGTAGATTGTGTGTCAAGTGACAGGAGCCATATTTCATCTGCAGTGGTGTCAATCACATCAATCATAATCTTTTCCCAATATGCTGATATCAAACTACAATAATGTATAGATGCTCTTCTTAGCAGAGTGAGCCAGAATGTCCCATGTGTCCCCATTAGTTAAGTGGTGTGGTCATGAATAGTGTAGTAACACAAAATAGAATCAGATAAATGAGTCCTTATCAGAAGTCCTTGTCCAAACATAGGATGCCATAGCCGTGGCAGGTGCAAGAACAACGTAAGGGAGGAAAACTGGGATGGCCAAGTGAAAGAGCAGAATCAAATAAGGGCAATCATTTGGTGTTTTCCAATTTGAAAACATCATTAGATTTGACCAGAACAATAATAACTAACAACAGGCCCCATTGTGGACCATGGAATACCGTAACATAGTGGGTGAGGAATGCACGTACCGCATCTTGTACACACGCAGCATAAAGAAATGGCTGCGTAGATATGTGAACCACAGTATGTTTGCAAACGGGGCAAAGGAAAGTGCCAGTATGAATGATGATGGATAACAGCACATGCATACAGATCAGTCTCAAACGTCAGTATAATAGAATCAGCACATCTGGCAAATTTCATACTGTGCAACACCATCCCTAGCCTAGTAGTATCTTCCTGTCCAATATGCCAATAAGAACAGGTATTTAATAAGACTCACCAGTGATGATGGGGTTCTTGAATTGGCAAAGTGTCTCAAATTTGATCATTGACCCCTATTTCTATTCCAGTAAGAGTGTCTATGTAATAATGTTGATTGAGGCATGATTTGAGAGTCTCTTCTAATGTGGTCATTTGAGTCTAAGGAGAGTACTGATATTTTCATCTTGTTGCATTGCCCTGTATAGATATCCTTTCCAATGTCATTATCTTGGTATTGTGTTAACATCTGTTGCACTCACTGCCAGCTACTACATTTTTTTATAAGAATATTGAGCATAATACATATATGTACAACATACCTTAGAAGTAGATTTTTACAGATCTTCGTTAGTGCACATTTTTACAACAAATGGCATCTAGACTTGTAATTGTCTCCCATTCAAAATGCTATAATAAAAGTACACCACTAGAGTTGGTCAAAAATTAGTGTTTTGTGAAATATTTTCATTTTCTCCCATTTTTTGTAAAAAAATTCAAAAAGTTCTGATTTGTTAAAAACTAACTCCCCAAACATTAAAGCTTCCTTCCCCTCTTTCTCTTTTTTTTTTTTTTTCTTTTTTTCTTTTTCCATTTTGTCACTGGAAAGGGGAAGGAGAGGGGGAAAAGTCTTTTAAAAAAAAATCTGTATTTCCCCATTTTCATTTTCCAAAATCTATTTTTCATCCAAAAAATTTTTGCATGAAGAATGTTGGCTAGTTCTACATGCCACAAAAATGTTTGTCTTGCTCTCTTTCTGTCAGTTCTGGAAATTAGAGATTTTAAATGCAATATATTGTAGAACTCTATCTGCAGGTAAAGTAAAGCAAAATGCTAAAAAGCACTTAGCTTAGTTTCTAAGGAATTATGTGATATAAAAGTTCATGAAGTATGAGAATGGGGGAGGACTATAAAGTGAGAGTAAAGAGAAGTAAACACTTAAAAAGAGTTCTGAGGCAGACTAGCAAGGAAAGTTTTGAATGAAACAACATTTTTAAATGACATGGTTCTTGAACTACAGTAAAACTCTGCTTTCAGTATTTTAGGACTATGAAATATAATATTTTTCTGTTCAAACATGTTGTGCCATGACAAAACACATCATAGCTAATGTTACTGTGAAACAGGAAATTCAATAACAAAGTGAGACTTTTCTTCTGTTATTTCCAGTTCCTCACTCTAAATCAGTTTTTGTCATCTTTTCTGAGCTTAGTCTGGATAGTGTTCTGGTTCATGCACTCTTAAAAACCTCACCCTCCTAACTCAATAAGGGGCTTCCCTTGAAGAGCACAGATTTGGCTATGACTAGAAGCTGAGTTCTGATGTCTCCAATGGAGTCTCTAGGCTGCCTTTTAGGATAAAAAAAAATTCTCTTTAAAAACAAAATATTGTTGCACTGTTTTTTTAAAACTCTGAGTCCCTCAGAGCTCAAAGACTTTGCAAAAAACTGAAAAAAAAATCTTCAGTCGTATTTTGGCCAACAGATTTGATCAGGTCAGTTTATCGTTTCATTAGATGACACTGATTTTTTTAAAAATCAGTGAATTAACTTTGAATAATGAAAACTTTATTTTTAATAAGGCACCATGTTTGTTATGTCTTGAATATTATTCTTCAAGGTGTACAAGTAATTTTGTTTTACTATTACAGATGTTTTAAAGCAATTAAGAAATCAGTCTGGCCCATATCAATCAGCCCCATAAAACATTGAATAGTTTATCAGCAGTCAATGGTTAGGTTATTTAGGTTGCAAGTTGTATTTTCTAACATACTCTTTCACTTTACCAGTACCCCCATGAAAAGGCAGATATGCCTGGGGGAAACTATGGGAAAGCAAAAGTGCTGTAGCTGCTGAGTAGAATCAATAACTGCAATGTTCATACCAGAAAATAAAGGGAACCAAACCCCTGTAGGCATATAAAACCGTGAATCAGTGTCTAAAGATCCATTAATGTATTGGGCCTACAATCCTGCTAACAGAAAATCAGCAGCTGGGGCTGAAGGTCAACGTAGATGGGAAGTCCAAGGACACTTCCAATCATTGTTTCAAAATTTTGGATGAAACACTGAATATATACCAGGTCCAATTCCCTGCCCAGGGTCTGCCAGCAGAATCTAGGTAATGGGACTCCAGCAGTGGAAGTTCAGGATGCAAGCCAGCTGTAACTCACTAGGCAGCTCAAAATTGTATAGTGCAGCTCATAAGGAGGACACAGTAGATCAAGGAAGGGCAAGGACAAGCTAGCTGTGAAATGTGCTTATTTGGTGTATCTCCTGGGCAGTCTTCACAGAAGGTGAGGGCTTTTACTTAACCTGAGACTGAACATAAAACTGCTGTAGCCCAGGCAGTACCCCTAGGGAGAGCACTGTGCCATATATTCCACTTTCGTGGAAAGAAGTGTGGACAAGTAGAAATACGTGAAAAGTTCCATGGAACATACGCTTAGTAGGCATAGATAAGACACTGTGTAGGATGTTTTGTCATCTTGCTGTAACCCATGCTGTAGATAGCAGATAGCAGCCTTCTTAAGTAGCACAGCCCTTTATTTCTACATCCATGTCAACAGTGGGTGACGAGGGTACAGAATGTACAGCTGTTTGTCTTGTGGTCAAGTGCTGTATGTATTTGCACCTGGTGCCAGATTTTCAAAGAACTTTAGGCACCTGGTGGGATTTTCAAAAGCACCTGAATGGAGTAGGTGCCTGACTCCCATTGATTTTACTAAAATGAATATCTGTGGAAGAAGACCTTGACAAAGGCATTTCTGAAACATGGTAAAATGACATAAAGCAATGAAATACTGCTATCCTTGAGTATAAAGTATACAGGGAAGTTGTATTAGGGTGTAATGGTGGAGTAGTAGGACTAGATTTAACACATTCTATAGAATCCAATGAGATTAATACATGAATGGAGTGGACTGGATAGCAGAATCTGTAGAGATACAAATCCCCAAAACTACAAGTACAAATATAGTGTCAAGATTTTTCTACTGACCTCCTGACCAGAAAAATAATATTGAGTCCATTGTATTAAGGGATATCAAAAAAACAACTAAGTCTAATAAAACAGTACTAATGGCTGATTACAACTAACCATGTATAAACCAATTGAATCTTAGAACAGATCAATGTTTAGAAAAGCAATTTTGACACCATAAAATTGCTTCTTGGAACAGCTAGTGTTAGAGCACACAACAGCAGTGGCTAGTCTTGACTGAGTCCTAAGTAATGTTGAAGAATTGGATCAAGAAATAATTATAGTTGATCTTCTGAGTAATACTGCCCCCAATATGATTAAGATCAACATGCTCAAGGGAGAAATCGTACCAAAACCTAGCATAGTGGAACTCAACTGCAGGAAGGATAAAGTTAAATGGGATTCTCATATTTACCATTTCTTATGACATGAGAACAAGGGAACTTTTAATCAAACTGAAAGGCAAAACATTTTAAACTGAGATTTTTCCCCCTTAACCTGTGGAACTCATTGCGACAGTATATCATTGAAATCAAGAGATCAGTGGAATTAGGATTGGGGGGGGGCATTAGGTCTCTAACTTCTATTGAAATTCAAACTCTCCTTAATCACCTTTGAAAACTCCAGCTTTAGATATGTATATAGATTGTGAGATCAACGGTTTCTTAACTATGATAAAATTAATAAGGGATATAAAACCCTTATGTTTCAGGTCATAAGTCAATTGTTAACTGATGAGAATTTGAAAGAAATTGCTTTATACCCAGGTTATTCCCTAATTGTCCACTACATTGTTTCTTGCTCTTTCAGCTGAAGCATCTGGTACTGCCCATTGTCAGAGAAAGTACACTGGACTAGATGGACCCTGGGTCCAATTAGGTACAGCAATTCCTATTTTCCTCTTCTTCTTGTCAAAATACCATGAAACCACTTAAGTATCTTATATATATATTTTAAAGAGTTATAAGAGCTTTCTGAAATTAGATCTCCAAAAGGACTCATCTCCACAATGAATAGCATAATATAAATAGAGGAGAGGGTAAACATAAGAATGGCCATAATTTGTCAGACCAATGGTCCATCTAGCTCAGGATCCTGTCTTCCAACAGTGGCAAATGCCAGATGCTTCAGAGGGAATGATCAGAACAGGACAATTATCAAGTGATCTCCATCCCCTGTTGTCCAGTCCCAGCATTTGGTAGTCGGAGGTTTAGGGACACCCAGAGCATGGGGTTGCATCCCTGACCATCTTGGCTAATAACCATTGATGGACCTATCCTCCATGAATATAACTAATTCTTTTTTGAGCCCAGTTATACTTTTGGTCTTCGCAACATCCCCTGGCAATGAGTTCCACAGGTTGATTGTGCATTGTGTGAAGTACTTCCTTTTGTTTGTTCTAAACCTATTTCCTATTAATTTCATCAGGTGACCCCTGGTTCTTGTGTTATGTGAAGGGGTAAATAATGTTTCCTTATTCACTTTCTCTACATCATTCATGATTTTATACACTTATCATATCCCCCCCTTAGTCATCACTTTTCCAAGTTGAAAAATCCCAGTCTTTTTAATAACTACTCTTATGAAAGCTGTTCCATACCCCTAATCAGTTTTATTGCCCTTCTCTGTACTTTTCCAATTCTAATATATCTCTTTTGAGATGGGATGACCGGAACTGCACACAGTATTCAAGGTATGGGTGTACCATGGATTTATGTAGTGGCATATTACATTTCCTTTCTTATTATCTTTCCCTTTCCTAATGTTTCCTAACATTGTTAGCTTTTTTGATTGCCACTGCACATTGGGCAGATGTTTTCAGAGAACTAGCCACAATGACTCCAAGATCTCTTTTCTGAGTGGTAACCACTAATTTAGGCCCTATTTATAGTTGGGATAATATTTTACAATGTGCATTACTTTGCATTTGTCAACATTGAATTTCATCTACCATTTTGTTGCTCAGTCACCCAGTTTTGTGAGATCCCTTTGTAACTCTTCAGTATGCTTTGGACTTAACTATGTTAAGTAATTTTGTATTGTCTGCAAACTTTGACACCTCACTGTTTACCTCTTTTCCAGATCATTTGTGTATAAGTTGAACAGCATTGATCCCAGTGCAGATCCTTGGGGGACCCCACCATTCACCTCTCTCCATTCTGAAAACTGACTATGTATTCCTACACATTGTTTCCTATCTTTTAACCAATTACTGATCTCTGAGAGCAACTTCCCTCTCATCCCATGCCTGCTTCCTTTGCTTAAGAGCCTTTGGTGACGGACCTTATGAAAGGCTTTCTGAAAGTCCAAGTACACTATATCCATTGGATCACTCTTGTCCACAAGTTTGACCCCCTCAAAGAATTCTAATAGATTGGCAAGGTATGATTTCCCTTTACAAAAGCCATGTTATTTCTTCCCGAACAAATTGTGTTCATCTGTATGTCTGATGATTCTGTTCTTTACTATAGTTTCAACCAATTTGCCTGGTACTGAAGTTAGGCTTACTGGCCTGTAATTGCCAGGATCATCTCTGGGGCCTTTTTAAAAAATTGGCATTACATTAGCTATCCACCAGTCATATGCTACAGAGACTGATTTAAGCAAAAGGTTCCATATCACAGTTAGTAATTCTGCAATTTCATATTTGAGTTCCTTCAGAATTCTTGAGTGAATATCATCTGATCCTGGTGACTTCTTATTCTTTAATTTTATCAGTTTGTTTCAAAACTTCCTCTATCAACACCTCAATCTGGGACAGTTCCTCAGATTTTTCACCTAAGAAGAATGGCTCAGGAGTGGGAATTTCCCTCAGATCATGTGCAGCAAAGATCAGTGCAAAAAATGCATTTGACTTCTCTGTAATGGCCTTGTCTTCCTTGAGTGCTCCTTTTGGACCTCCATCAGCTCCTCTGATTTTTTGGCAAGCTTCCTAATTCTGATGTACTTTTTTGTTGTTAGTTTTTGTCTTTTGCTAGTTGCTCCTCAAATTCTTCTTTGGCCTCCCTAATTATACTTTTACACTTGACTTGCCAGAGTTTATTCCTGTCTATTTTACTCATCAGGATATGACTTTCCAGTTTTTAAAAATGCCTTTCTGCCTCTAACCACCTCTCTTACTGTGGTGTTTAGGCATTTTTTTTTTATTATTATTATTATTCGGGGCATACATTTAATTAGAACTTCTATTATGGTGTTTTAAAAAAATTTCCATGCAACTTGCAGGCATTTCACTCTTGTGACTGTTGCTTTTAATTTCCATTTAACTAGCTTCCTCCTTTTTGTGTAGTTACCCTTTTTGAAGTTAAGTGCTACTGTGGTGAACTTCTTTGGTATTTTCCTCCCGGCAAGCATGTTAAATTTAATTACATCAAGATCACTATTACCAAGCAGTTCAGCTATATGCACCTCTTGGACCTGATCCTGTGTGCCACTTAAGACTAAATCAAGAATTGCCTTTCCCATTGTGGGTCCTGGGACAAGCTGCTCCAAGAAACAGTCATTAATGTTGTTTAGAAATCTTATTTCTGCATCCCATCATGAGGTGACTATATATCCTGTCAATATGTTGAAATCCCCCATTATTATTGAGTAGTCTATTTTTATAGCCTCACTAATGTGATCATTTCATAATCAGCATCCTGGACAGGTAGTATAGTGCTACTGCTGTACTCTTATTATTCAAGCCTGGAATTACTACCACAGAGTCTCTGTGGTACAGTTTGATTCATTTAAGATTTTTACTGCATTTGACTCTATGCTTTTTCATGTATAGTGCCACTCCCCCACCAGCATGACCTACTCTCGCATTCCTATATATTTTATTCCCTGGTATTACCATGTCCCATTGATATCATCATTCCACCAAGTTTCTGTGATGCTTATTCTATCAATATCCTCATTTGATACCAGGCACTTTAGTTCACCCATCTTAGTGTCTAGACTTCTAGCATTTGTATACAAGCACTTATAAAATTTGTCAATATTTAGTTGTCTGCCTTCATATGATGTAATTGAATGGGTCCTTCCCTTCTGAACACAGAGATCGCAATATATACCTTTGAGTGAAAAATTGTTCCATGTACATATTGCTACACTGTCTTCTATGCAGTTGCTCGCTTTGACATTTTTGAAGAGCTGAGTTTTGTCAGGTACTGTCTGCCTCGTGTCAATTATGTAGATTTTTATTTTTATTTTTTTGCTCTTTTGGAAGGATGTAGTAAACTTTTGTATGGCTTGATAATCAGCAGAATCCCAAAGATCCCATCATTGAAAAATGTTCAGTATGTCTCCTTGAGGAGGGGTCATTCATTACACACACACATCAATAGACTGCTGCTTCAGGGCTAGTCATGCCATTTTACAACATTAATTCCAGCCATCAACTGTCAGTCCAGGTTTTTAAAAGTTTGTCTATTCAGTTCTACTAAATTTCCAGTGAACTGCTGGTTCTCAGCCGTGAAATTCTCTCATGTAGCTCAAATCCATGGAAATTTCAGAGTATTAATTTTCATTAGGACCGACTGATATTTCCAGGGAATCTCTTGGGAAGTTAAGTGACATTAGCAATTGGTTTGCCATGAATATGTACAGTATTGAAGAAAGGCAAATCAAAGAAAGGAAAGTGCCACTGCATAATCATGGAGTGAGATGTTGACAAGTTTGACAGTAAAATAAGATCTAAAGCTAAGACTTTGCTGTGACATGCATTCAGATAACCAGGCAAACTGAATTTCTTAACAGACATATTTTCTTTAGGGGTCACTTTACAGACACAGGTATCTGGTAATCTGATCAGCACTACAGATTACCATCCAGACTTTAAACAAGCCCAAGGGAAAGGTTTTTAATTCCCCATTTGCATAGCTGCAGATTCACACATTCTCTGTTTTAACGTCATTTGATTCACACATGAATTTGCTAGCTGACTTATGGCCTTGCATTTGAACAAAGGCCAGATTCAGGACACATACTGTACTGTCAAAACTATTAGCCCTAAGAAAATGTTCTTTTGGAGATCTGCACCTGTTCTAGCGAACACATACCAGTGTGAGACACTGTTAGCATAGTGAAACGCTACCAACTTAACTGCTATAAAATATAGTCATCATGAGAATTCTACTATAGGACTAAACTGGTTGTAAAGACACTCACCCAAACTAATCCCTGGGGTAATTCATTGGTTACTGTTTCTAGTACTTAATATTTCAATAATTTTACATACATTTCATTTGTCAATTTGTAAATTAATCATCAGTCATCTTAAAACACACCACTGTACAGATTTGAGTGCTATGAGTTTGTACTCCAGTTAATAATGAGATGTCTTGCTATTTATTTATTAATTATTTGTATTGTGGTAGCTCCTAGTTGGCAAGATTCATATGTCCCTTTATGCTTCAATCACCATTCCAGAGGATGTGTGTCCATGCTGATGACGAGTCTGCTCGATAACAATCCAAAGCAGTGAGGACTGACGCATGTTCATTTTCATCATGTGAGTCAGATGTCACCAGCAGAAGGTTGATTTTCTTTTTTGGTGGTTTGGGTTCTGTAGTTTGCATATCGGAGTGTTGCTCTTTTAAGACTCATGGAAGCATGTCCTCACCTCGTCCCTCTCAGATTTTGGAAGGCACTTCAGATTCTTAAACCTTGGGTCGAGTGCTGTAGCTATCTTTAGAAATCTCACATTAGTACCTTCTTTGCATTTTGTCAAATCTGCAGTGAAAGTGTTCTTAAAATGAACAACATGTGCTGGGTCATCATCCAAGACTGCTATAACATTTAAATATATGGCAGAATGCGGGTAAAACAGAGCAGGAGAGATACAATTCTCCCCCAAGGAGTTAATTCACAAATTTTATTAACGCATTTTTTTTCTATGAGCGTCATTGGCATGGAAGCATGTCCTCTGGAATGGTGGCCGAAGCATGAAGGGGCATACGAATGCTTAACATGTTTGGACATAAATACCTTGCAATGCCGACTACAAAAGTACCATGCAAATGCCTGTTCCACTTTCTGGTGACATTGTAAATAAGAAGCGGGCAGCATTATCTCCCATAAATGTAAACAAATTTGTTTGTCTTAGCGATTGGCTGAACAAGAAGTAGGACTGAATGGACTTGTAGGCTCTAAAGTTTTACATTGTTTTGTTTTTGTGTGCAGTCATGTAACAAAAAAAATCTACATTTGTAAGTTGTACTTTCACGATAAAGACTTGCTCTACACTACTTGTATGAGGTGAATTGAAAAATACTGTTACTTTTGTTTATTTACAGTGCAAATATTTACTTTTGTTTATTTACAGTGCAAATATTTGTAATAAAATATATAGTGAGCACTGTACACTTTGTATTCTGTGTTGTAATTGAAATCTATATATTTGAAAATGTAGAAAAACATCCACAAATATTTAATAAATTTCAGTTGATATTCTATTGTTTAACAATGTGATTAATACTGCGATTAATCGTGATTAATTTTTTAAATCACGATTAATGTTTTTGAATTAATCGCGTGAGTTAACTGCGATTAGTCGACAGCCCTACTGATTTCTTATAGGGAGCAGAAGTGAATGTTAAGGAGAAGATAATAGCCATGTAGATTAGTTCAAGGAGGTCACTTCATGCATGAAGGGGAGTGAGAAAGAAAGGATGGAGATGATTGTGGAAGAAGTGGACAAATAGGTGTTCTAAACTGGCATCCTGGATGGAGTGGGAGTACACAAGAGAAAATAAACATGGAGGCAAGGAAAAACTTGAATCAGTGTGATGGAAAACAAGAATCCAGTGGTAGGATTCAAAAACTGAGGGATGAGGGAGTGAGAGGGTCAAAGCAACAAACAGAAATATCTCAGCAGCTGCCTTTTGTATGGATTGCAAGGGTCCGTGTGGATGTAGGCAGGCCAGAGAAGACATTGTTACTGTAGTCAAAGTAGGAGGGCTTGAACAAGAGCGTTAGGTGTGTACACTAGAGCTGGAAGTGTAATTTCCAGCCTGAATAGAATAGCAGTACTAGCTCTAATTGTTAAAAATGTTAAAAATAGAAGTGTGGCCGTGGTGGTCTGGGCAGGGGGACAGGACTAGCCACCAAAGTACAAACCCACCCAGGATTTTAGGTACTTGTTCCAGCACATAGCCTTTCCCACCGCCATTGCTGCTAAGGCTACACTTCTATTTTTAGCACCATAGTTTGATCAGTGCTAGCACAGGTATGTGTTCCTCAGCTGGAAATTACACCTTCAGCTCCAGTGTAGACATATGCTTTGTGGTTAGGAACCAAAAGGAAAGGTCAGACATTGGAAATGTGGAAGAAGAGATCACAGCATGCTATTTTAAGAAAAAGAGCAAAAATCTGCACTCAAGAGTAATGAAAGGAAAACCAGCTACTTCCTTCTTGAAAAATTCACGTGTTTTGTATGCCTTTTTGATGATATGCCTATTTGTATATGCCTATATGCATATCATGATGGAATTTGAGTATTCTGTTCTTCTCTACTGTGGTAGGGTGTTCACCCTACACTAGCCTAGGAGTGGTTAATGAGCCTAAGAAGGGACCAATTAACCAGATAGGCCAGAGCTGAGGGGAATCAGGTGGCCTAAGTAATCCCCTGAATGATGGAGGAGCCCATCCGAGAAGGAACAGGTGGGGTTAGGGTAAAGCTGGGAAGCTAGCAGCAGAAAGGGGCTGTGAGGAAGCCTGTATAGATATTAGAGAGGCAAGGAAGGAAACCTAAGTGGATACAGTGTCAGAAAAGGCTCAGGGAAATGGCAGCAATATTTAAGACAGTGCAGACCTTGTCTGCTGATTAGAGGGTCTCTGAGTTGGAACCCAGAGTAGACGGTTGGCCCGGTTTCCCCTGCCAGCCACTGAGGAAGTGGCACAGTCTAAGCAGTGTATGGCAAGACTGCCATACTCTAGCACATCAGTTCCCAAACTGAGGGGTACACCCCCCTCGGGGGCGTGAATAAACTCCAAGGGGGGCGTGAGGCTGTGAAATTTTCATAATAAAAATTTTTTATCAGCGTAAAATGTATTTATTTATTTATTTAATAGACCAACGGACAATAAATTATACGTATTCTTTATACATAATTATTCATAAAATTGTCCAATTACAGGCCTATATTTAACTACAATAAAGTATTAACAATCTTCTGGTTTTTTATTATCAATATAAGTAGACAAGAATAAAGGTATAACATAAAGTACAATAATAAAAATACAACTATAAATAAAAGTATATAACTGCTATGTTTTCAAATTTCATACCACGAAATGTGAATATTTTTTATTTTTTTGCCTTTCGACGTGTAGGAGTGCCATTTCGCTCGGTGGGGAGGCCGAAGAACAATGTAGAAAGCAATGGAACTTTTTAAAACTTCCTAGCTCGCTCGCAAGAGTGTTCGAGACTGTTCTATTGTGAGAGTGGTTACCTCCACCACTCACTGCACAAGACCGGCTACTTGCCAGATTGGTGGTGGGGTGTATATATAGGGCAGGACGCGTCCGTACGTAATAGTAGTAGTAAATAAATGTTCGCGATAACTCAAATTAACTTGTGTCCGTTATTATTCACGAATCAGGAAAATTATTTTTATAGATTTTTTTTATTAGTATATTATGGCCGCAATTTAGAAAAGGAAGTACGATGAAGACTACATTAAGTATGGTTTCACTGTCATGGAAAAAAACGGGATCGATCATCCTCAATGTGCAGTATGCCCCACAGTTCTCAGCAATGATGCCCTGAGACCTAGTCGTCTTGAGCAACACTTGACAAAGAACCACAGCACTTTGAAAGACAAACCAAAAGAGGTTTTTGCTGTTAACTTCAAAATTTAAAACGCATGAAGCTGGACACTACTGGAGCTTTTCATCAAGCGTCGGCCAAAGTCAAAGAAGCATCTTATGAATTGTCATTGCTCATTGCTAAAGCCAAGAAAGCACACATAATAGGAGAAACTCTTGTGAAGCCTTGCTTGTTGAAAGCAGCTGATATTGTGCTTGGTGCCGAAAGCAAGAAAAAAAATATTGGAAATTTTGCTTTCCGACAGTTCCGTGAAATGTCGCATCGATGACATGGCAAAAGATCTAAAACTTCAAGTTGTGGAGGCAGTGAACGCTTCTCCTTTTTTCGCAATTCAGTGCGATGATACCACTGATGTAGCACAATGCTGTCAGTTGCTCGTCTATGTTCGATTCATTAATGATGGAACTGTGAAAGAAGAACTGCTTTTTTTGAAGGAATTGATGACCACATCAAAGGCTTCTGATGTTAGAAACCATTTTCATGACATTTTTGAAGAAAATGGACTTTCATGGGGCTGGTTGGTGTATGCACAGACAGTGCTCCAGCAATGCTTGGCTCTCGCTCTGGATTTGTGACATTGGTGAAAGAAAAAAATCCAGCCATAACCACGACTCACTGCATCATACACAGACAAGCGCTGGCTGCTAAAACCCTTCCAGATGGCCAAATTCAACTAGTCACATAGGTCATCAAAGTTGTCAATCTTGTGAAGAACAGTGCTTTAAATATGAGACTTTTTGCAGCTCTTTGTGCGGATTTGGGAGCGGATCATAAAATTCTTTTGTTTCACACAGAGGTATGATGGCTTTCCAAAGGGAACGGGCTTTCGAGATTATTCAACCTGAAAGACTAAGTGGAAATTTTCCTCAAGCAATAGAAAAAAGAAGAATTATATTGTGCGTTTACGGACCAAATGTTTCAACTTTCACTGGCATACCTTGTGGACATTTTTGAATCTTTGAACAATCTTTGTTTCCTTGCAGCTTCAAACTATGCTGCAAACATTATAGCGCACCACGATGCCAACAAAGCATTTATGGAAAAAATCAAGCTTTGGAAACGTCGAACGCAAGCTCAGATGCCTAACTTTTCGTCTTTTCCAACATTTTCATCACTTGCTGAAAATGAAGGTTTCCAAGAACTTTGTAAAGAGGATGCGAAGAACAAAATTGTGTTTCATCTGGACTTCCTTGCTGATGAATTCATCCGCTATTTTCCAGCTTTCCAACTTTTCTGGCAACCCAGTTCAAAAATTAGCACGTAATCCGTTCAACGTTGATGTCGATTCATTGCCAGAAGTATTGCAAGAACAAACACTCAAAATGAAATATGATTCAAGTGCGAAAGATATTTTTGAAAACTTAAGCCTGGAGGAATTTTGGATAAAATATTTCCCAATTTACCCGAAAGTTGGAGAAGAAGCGCTATGTATTATTCTTCCGTTTTCGTCGACGTACTCTGTGAAAAAAGCTTTTCAAATTAAGTCATAATAAAAACGAAACAAAGGAATCGACTGGATGTCGAAAACTATTTGCTTTGCGCACTTTCATCTTTCAAACCTAGGATTTCCCAACTCGTGAAGAAAATGCAGCATCATCCTTCACATTAAATTCATTTTGTTTATGCTATTTCTTATTTTAAATTACATTTTTATTAAATTTTTGTGCCAAGAAAAACTATTTGTGCTTATTTTTAATTTTAAATGAAAAATTTTATACAAAGTTTTTGTGTTTATTTTTAATTTGCAATTACGAATTGAATTTGTTAAAAGGGGGGTTGGATGATGGTAAAGGAGAGGTGGGGGGCGTGAGGGTTTCTCAAAAATTAAAAAGGGGGCGTGATGCCAAAAAAATTGGGAATCAATGCTCTAGCAGAATATTATAAAAAAAAGCCCACAGATATTATCATTTGGTTTTGAAGGGCAGTAATCTAACTTATGGAAAACCCCACAGAGCATTTGGGAGGAATGATTTTTGTCATTCCTTTCTCAAATTATGAACACAATTTCTCAAAACAAACAGAAAACCAAAGTGCTTAGTTTTATTATGATGGACTGTTCTGCTATATCTGTACACTTCAAATTTTCCCTGCATATTCCTCTATTCTTAGTTCTATCTGTGGCATTTATGCATATACAGCATTTGTTGTATTGTTAGTCACACTCAGATGGTTCTGTCATCTGTCGTGTTTTGCTGTTTCTTAAAAGAATTAAATAAAATGTTGCTACATGTGGGGCTTTGTCTGTATAGGGAAGCATTTTGAGACTGATTAGGATGGAAAGGATGTTGTTTGTAGCACTTTGTCAGCTCATCCTTTACTCTGCTTGATACCCATATATCATCAGGGCCGCCGAGAGCGGGTTCGGGCCCCCCAGCAAGGGCGGACCGGCTAAACAGGGCCGACGAAAGGAGGGGAAGCCGGGCCCTGGGCCCCCTTCCGGACTGCCAGGCCCCGGTAATTTGTACTGGCTTCCGCCCCCTCTCGTCGGCCCTGTATATCATATATGGGGGAACAAATGTTTAACTCCATACTTGGAGTATGGCATATGCACATTTGTCAACATACATTCTTCATATTCAAATATTAAACCGAGTCTGAAGATTGAAGATGGCTTGAGAAACAACATAGAGCTGTACTAGCATCTCTTCTGCTGTGTTGTCTGCAGCATTCTCTTGCAGATAAAACTAGGTGGTTCTTTTATTAAAGTTATAAAGGCACCTTGTAAGAGCCAGAACTTAGATTAAAAGGATAACTTCACTATTGACTTTCCTGATTTATAATCCTTTCAAACGGCTGTTGGACTGTACGGTAACGAAGACCGCAATAAGATTTCATCAGAATTTCCTAGCCTTTATTTTCCAGCACACTTGGGGACAGCTTTCTGTTCAGGTTGTTGTTCAAGCATATCAAATGTGTACTTTTCTACACCGGTTTCTACTGATCCATGTCATAATGTTGCCTATGTCAGATCTAGAATAATAAAAAAGGACTCTCTGATCACTTCACTAAATTAGAGGAGTAATTTTCCAAGCAAGGGAAATTCCTTGGCACCAAATTCATACAGATAAATTCAGCAGCATTAAGTTGGTAAATCTAACAAGGATTTAAAAGGTGGGACTGATTTTTCAGAAGTACACATCAGTGGCCTGTGTTCTTACTGAAGGCAATGGTAAAATTTCCTTTTACTTCAATAGAAGCAGAGTTAAAATAATGCTGAGCACTTTTAAAATCCCACACAGTGTTTAATGTTTAGTCCTTTCATACATTTCCAGTCTTATGGGGGCTTTTACATTCAGAAGCTACTAGCATGCAGGACCTTTGTATGTTTTGGTGGTGGTTTAGGGGCGGGATCAATGAAATATAAGATGGACAAATTCTAATTACTTGTATCACTGTTGCTACCATTTAAATTAATAGAGCCATATTTTGCATTCAGATACTGTGTTTAACTCCCATTGATTTCTGTGAGAGTTTTGTGTGTACATCGGGAGGGCAAATCTGGGTAGGTTTGCACAGATTATTTGCAATAATGTATTAAATACAGAAATTACAGATAATGGTCTAACATTTCAAAAGCAACAGAGGGTCCTGTGGCACCTTTAAGACTAACAGAAGTATTGGAAGCATAAGCTTTCGTGGGTAAGAACCTCACTTCTTCAGATGCCTTGCATGCCTTGCAAATGCCTTGCATCTGAAGAAGTGAGGTTCTTACCCACGAAAGCTTATGCTCCCAATACTTCTGTTAGTCTTAAAGGTGCCACAGGACCCTCTGTTGCTTTTTACAGATTCAGACTAACACGGCTACCCCTCTGATACTTAACATTTTAAAAGTTGCTAATGATTATGGGTGCCTCAATCAATTTTTCAGGCCAAGACACTTTAAAAGGACCTGTTTTTTTCAGAACTTGCTGAGCATCCACTTTGAGATTCAGAACAATTTGTGGTCATTTAAGTTGGGCACTCACAAATATTAGTCGTTTTTGTAGATTAGGGCAATACAGTTTGGGTGCGGTATGCTCATGTAACATACGAATCATTGTCTTCTTTCTATATTTAAAAAAAAATCTAAATTTTCTAAATGACCTCTGAAAACAAGAAAGGTTCTCTCCATCTAAACATAAAGTAACATACATTCGTTTCATAAATAGGTGTAAAGATGACAACTCTATTTCACAATTGCTCTTTGGTAACTGTAGAACTAATACTTCAGTTTTACATTATGTCATGGAAAGAGGAGATTTCACATCTATTATT
This sequence comes from Emys orbicularis, assembly GCF_028017835.1. Classification (NCBI taxonomy): domain Eukaryota; kingdom Metazoa; phylum Chordata; order Testudines; family Emydidae; genus Emys; species Emys orbicularis. The sequence continues at coordinate 84,384,110 of NC_088687.1, read as the reverse complement.
TAATTTTTCTTATTAGAGATTGTCAGATATGCCATCATTGATTTTAAAAAGTCTCCTTTATATGCATTACATCTGAGTAGTGTCTCTATCATCAAACTACAGACAATAGAACCGGGATTTAAATATTCTGAACTCTGGGAAAAATTCAGTTTCAGATCTGAGCTTGGCATCTCTGGCTCATTCTTCTGGTCTTTGGCTGGTTTTGCTTTTAAGGAATCTGAAGCTGTGTTAGTGCTAAGTAAAATTACCGTTACCCCCTCCCTGTTACTGTACATGAACGGTTCTGAAACTGTGGTCCATGGATGACCTGTTGGTGGTCCATGGACAGCTGGTTGGTCACATGATGTTAAACTCTCCATTTAGACCTGAAATATTCCATTTAAAAAAAGCTAAAAATAACATTAAAATATTTGCAAATCTTCATGTTCTATATAAGGAATTGTTCTAGTTGCCACATGAATGTGTTTGTCTCATCTTAGATTGCAAGTTTTGGGGGCAGAGACCTTGCTTTCTGTATGTTGTATGAGGTCCAACACACTTTGGGCACTATATATATACAATACTAATTCCTCCACCAGACAAATTGTCTGTCTGTACTTGAATACAAATTTCATTCTTCAATGTTTTATATGCAGCAATTTACAATCATAGCATTTGCTTTAACTCTATATTCTCCTTAATTTTGTAATGCAGGGTGGGAGAAATGTAAGGACATTTAGTTGTCCATTAGGTTAGATTAAATGTGAATAATTATACTTAGTTGTTCCACTCTTAATTTTTGATTGTTGTTCACTACTTTGCTCTTGAAACCTGGATTTGAGGGTATTGGTAGTAGTGGATAAAAAAAATAGTTTACTGATTTGGCCATTCTGCTTTCTCAAGTGCCCACATGCACTAGTCCTTTGTTCCTTGCAGTGATATTTGCCTGAGGATTGGAAGTGTTTAGTTCTGTTTTGGGCATGAGTAGGTTCATGAAAGATTAAAAAGACTTGGAGCAAAAACACATGTTCAGATTTTCTCTTTGTTGATGGGTGGGACACTTTGGTGTAGAGGATGTGGCAGTTCTGAGAAAGTAAACATTGTTTCTAGGAAAGGAAATCCCTCCTTTCCATTTGTTTGTCTCTCAAAAAGAGAGGAAATTACCTGATTGTGATTTTGAAATTTTAATCTATAGACATACCCAGGGCAATGTCTCTCCTAAATTATGACCTTAACATCATCTTTGACTCTAAACTCTCCTGTGGTTCTCCCACATCTCTCACATTTTTTTACATCTGCCTGTCATCACACTTGCAATACTGCCTGTGCATGATATTAAAATCCCTATCCATGCCCTGCTCTCCTCTAGCCTTCATCATAACTCTATTCCTGAGTGTCAGCTCTCCAGGCTGCAATATGTGCAGAATGCTGCTGCCTGACTGTTCCCCATCATCCCAAGCCTCAAAGGGTTCCACTGTCTCATCATTTGAGAATCCTGGCAGTGGCTTCTTCTCTGTTCCATGCAATCTCATTGCTGTAAGCAGATAACAGAGAGTGCTCTCTTTTTTGCAGCTTCTAAAGTACCCTTCCTTTGCCTTTCTACTTCAGTCATTGACTCATCATCTCAATTTAAATCTCTGCTGAAAACAACATAAGGCCAAATTCTGTCCCTGCAGGGGCTTCCCGCCAGTGGTATCATGTGGGTTCTGCTGTCCAATGGAGGGGCCAGATTCTGAGGTGCGCACTCTTTGCACCACACAATGCTCTGCTTCATGGAGGCTGCCTGTACATCCTCACGTTGAGGAGGGCAGCATCAGAGAACCCCCTGTTGTGTGAATCATCCTGTCTTCACCTAGCTCCCCACAAATTGGCAGATAATGGCTGCAGAGGCTTTTGCAGCCTTCCTACAGGTTGGGGAGTAGAGCTGATTCTTCTCTTCTGGCTCTTCCTGCAGAGCTTCTCAGGGTTCATCCAATGTTTGGGCTGTACACCTGCTAAGGTGGATGCATCCCATGCTGTGCATTTTCTCTATTGGGTCCTTCATAATTGCTGTGTCTGCAATTCGGTTTGTTTGTAGCTGTAAAGCATTTGAGATAGTTTGTATGAAAGGTGTAACACAAAGTAAAATTGTGTTTGTATTTCTGTCTTTCGCAGACCAGTACTTGGTGATACATCTCGTAAAAAACGAATTAGACATAGTTTACAACTTTTAAACAAGAAAGGGTAAAGTGATGATTTGGTAAAGGAGCACCGTGAGGTCCCACTTCAGGTGCATCCTTCAGGTCCCAAGAATCTGGAGCAGAAAGAAGAGGGAAAAGCTGAATCTATTTTGTTACATTACAGTGACTTAGCATAAGCCGAGATTTTTAAAAGAACTAGTAATTTGGGTGCTTCCATTTTTGGGTGTCCAGTCTGGGATATCTTAAAGGGGCCTGATTTCCAGAGATTGGGTGTACAGCATTTTTGAAAATTGGCCCTCTTCAACAATGACTCAAGTTGGGCACCCAAAAATCAAGGTGCCCAGAAGCCCTAGTCATTTTTGAAAATGGTATCCATATATTCTTCTCTTCATGGTCACTGGTAGAGGAGATTACCCATACAGGGAACTGAATGGTGGAAATACACAGTGGTGCTTTTTGTTTTTTAATTTTCTTTATTTTTTTTAAATAATGAATGTCACTAAGTGGATTAGCATCAAAAGACAATGAAAGAGGTACAGTGTGCCAAAAGAGGAGGATTAGGAAATTGATGTCAAAATAACACTGGTCTACAATTTTTGAGAAGTCGTCTGCTTCAGAGATAAAATGTGCTATTTATTATGTATTTTGATGTGCTGAATTCAAATATGACAATTAAAACAACTGATTGGCTACTGTTTCTAAGATATTTAAGTTTTTACATTTTATGTCTATGTATATTGTGTAGATAGTAGAGTTTTAATCATAAATTGTAAACCTAGGTCTTTTCATGTGTTTATGGTTGCTTTACATGATAATATTTCACCTGTCCTGTTTATGTAACACTTTAAAAATCAGCAAAAGGGTTATATAAATAAAATTTATTATGAAACAAAAGGCAAAAAACTATTCTGTACATAGTTTAGTCCTATTCAGTGTCTACTCGGCGCTTCTTGGCTTGTCTCTTGTATTCATTAAATGGAGCATCTCTTGTCACTGTCCAGCAATAGTCTGCAAGCATTGATGGGCTCCATTTGCCCTGATAGCGTTTCTCCATTGTTGCAATGTCCTGGTGAAATCGCTCGCCGTGCTCGTCGCTCACTGCTCCGCAGTTCGGTGGAAAAAAATCTAGATGAGAGTGCAAAAAATGTATCTTTAGTGACATGTTGCAACCAAGGCTTTTGTATGCCTTGAGGAGGTTTTCCACCAACAACCTGTAGTTGTCTGCCTTGTTGTTTCCGAGAAAATTTATTGCCACTAACTGGAAGGCTTTCCATGCCGTCTTTTCCTTGCCACGCAGTGCATGGTCAAATGCATCATCTCGAAGAAGTTCATGAATCTGAGGACCAACAAAGACACCTTCCTTTATCTTAGCTTCACTTAACCTTGGAAATTTTCCACGGAGGTACTTGAAAGCTGCTTGTGTTTTGTCAATGGCCTTGACAAAGTTCTTCATCAGACCCAGCTTAAAGTGTAAGGGTGGTAACAAAATCTTCCTTGATTCAACAAGTGGTGGATGCTGAACACTTTTCCTCCCAGGCTCCAATGACTGTCGGAGTGGCCAATCTTTCTTGATGTAGTGGGAATCTCTTGCACGACTATCCCATTCTCAGAGAAAACAGCAGGACTTTGTGTATCCAGTCTGCAGACCAAGCAAGAGAGCAACAACCTTCAAATCGCCACAAAGCTGCCACTGATGTTGGTCATAGTTTATGCACCTCCAAAGTTGTTTCATGTTGTCATAGGTTTCCTTTATATGGACTGCATGACCAACTGGAATTGATGGCAAAACATTGCCATTATGCAGTAAAACAGCTTTAAGACTCGTCTTCGATGAATCAATGAACAATCTCCACTCATCTGGATCGTGAACGATGTCGAGGGCTGCCATCACACCATCGATGTTGTTGCAGGCTACAAGATCACCTTCCATGAAGAAGAATGGGACAAGATCCTTTTGACGGTCACGGAACATGGAAACCCTAACATCACCTGCCAGGAGATTCCACTGTTGTAGTCTGCAGCCCAACAGCTCTGCCTTACTCTTGGGTAGTTCCAAATCCCTGACAAGGTCATTCAGTTCACCTTGTGTTATGAGGTGTGTTTCAGAGGAGGAGGATGGGAGAAAATGTGGGTCCTGTGCCATTGATGGTTCAGGACCAGAAGTTTCATCCTCTTCCTCTTCCTCGTCTGACTCAAGTGAGAATGATTCTGGTGCATCAGGAACTGGCAGTCCTTCTCCGTGGGGTACTGGGCGTATAGCTGATGGAATATTTGGATAATGCACAGTCCACTTTTTCTTCTTTGACACACCTTTCCCAACTGGAGGCACCATGCAGAAGTAACAATTGCTGGTATGATCTGTTGGCTGTCTCCAAATCATTGGCACTGCAAAAGGCATAGATTTCCTTTTCCTGTTCAACCACTGGCGAAGATGTGTTGCACAAGTGTTGCAGCATATGTGTGGGGCCCACCTCTTGTCCTGATCTCCAATTTTGCAGCCAAAATAAAGGTGATAGGCTTTCTTAACCATAGTGGTTATACTGCGCTTTTGTGATGCAAAAGTCACTTCACCACAAACATAGCAGAAGTTATCTGCACTGTTCACACAAGTACGAGGCATCTCTGCTCACTTTGCCTAAAAATAAATGTGTCCCTTTGCAAAATCAAACACTGACAAATAAGAGCGCACGACACTGTATGATTTCTAAAGCTGATATAGGGCAATTTGTTCAGCAGAGTGATGTAAGCTTCGTTATGATTGCATCATCCATGACTTCTAGGTATAACATGATGCAATTCATATCATGTATGATGCAATACCAGCTTCAGATTGCATCATTCATTGTTTTGCCTAAAAAGCAAGTACTGTCCAAACCCAGTCATAGATTTATTCATAGATCCAGTCAAAGATGTATTTTAGTCATTTCTGGTTTAAATTGAGATCCCTTCCCTTTATAACTCACTTATCCTCCGCCATTCCCAAGTCAAGGGTCGTATATACTGACCCAATAGCATATCTTGAAAACTAGAGCCAATCAACAATTTTAAGCATCATTTTCGTTCTCAGTGACCCAGAATTAGTAAAGTTTGACTACATTTATTTCAGAAGCATTTTGGCTGTAGAGCAGTGTAATTGAGACAATATCCACTACTCTGATTATCCACCTCCTTTACCACCCTAACATCTACTGCTTGGACATAGGACTTTACTCTGTGCTATCTCCCTACAGCCCAGAAGTTAATTCTGGCTGTGAAGCATTGGGCAGAAAGTGATTAACTAGCAATGCAGCTACAGTCCCGTGCCGCCTCGTATGCTCTGAACATCAGCTTTTCTTCCCGTAGCCAAGAAAAGCACTATATACTTTACACAAATGTTTCAAACCAATAAAGATTGTACTACAGTTAATGGTACAGTGGGGAACTCAAATGGCAAACAAAAGCCATTTTCACTTGTTAACCATCAAAGTAATATGTGATAAATTACTACCGTAAATATTTAATATGTTTATATGTTAACAAAAATGACTTCAGCACTGATTTCCTCAGTCACTGTCTCAAAGGGCCAAGGATTGCACAGTAACTATAATGGCAGTTGGAGCACATCAGTACTTTATAAACTTATTTTAGAGGTTAAAGCAGGGGTAGGCAACCTATGGCACGAGTGCCGAAGGTGGCACGTGAGCTGATTTTCAGTGGCACTCACACTGCCCGGGTCCTGGCCACCAGTCCGGGGGGCTCTGCATTTTAATTTAATTTTAAATGAAGTTTCTTAAACATTTTTAAAACCTTTTTTATTTTACATACAACAATAATTTAGTTATATATTATAGACTTATAGAAAGAGACCTTCTAAAAACTTTAAAATTTATTACTGGCACGCGAAACCTTAATTAGAGTGAATAAATGAAGACTCGGCACACTTGTCTGAAAGGTTGCTGACCCCTGGGTTAAAGTCAGGGGATTTCAGCTCTTCCTAGAAGCTCTTCCTTCCCTAGCACTTCCAGGAGGACTTGCCAGGAAGAGGGGAAATCTGACACAAGAGGAGCAGGTATCTCACTTGAGGACTGTCTGTGGCTTAGGAATAATGCTGCAGAAGAAGAGGAGGCATTCTTCATCTCATCATCTCCAAAAAGAACCATCATTATTATTGTGTATTTAAATACTGCCCACTATGTGCTAGGTGCTTTGCAATCACTCTGGAATTATTGTCCCTGCTCTGAAAAGCTTACATTCTATGGACAAATGAGTAGATCCAGTTATGGGAAGGGGAAACAGCTCTTGTGTAACTTGTCCCAATAATGTCATAATTGAGGTCTCAGGGAATCCTTAATCAAAAGTTCAGTTTAGAAATAGAGCTGAAGTTCAAGACCATCCTTATATTTACCATTAATTCTAAAGAAATTAATTAATTTAATATTAATAAAACTAAACCAATAAACTATTCTCTTTCCTATGTGTGTCTTAGATTGTAAGCTCCTCAGGGAATGGGACCAGAGTCCATTGTCTGTGTCTAATAAATAATATAAAAGGCCAAATACTGTATTATGATGATTACAATAATACTGCTGTGTAATAGCATCCTGAAGCATTTGTCCCTTGACAATTATATTGTGACCTATTACAGATGAAATTACATATTCTCCGTTCCAACAATCTGATATTTCTTAATATGATTTTATTTATGCCTATTTTCTGAGTGATCAGTCCAGTGTTTTATTGTCTTGCTGTGCTTAGTATTTCTAGTTAGAACAACGTTGACTCTGATCATTATTTTCATGACATAAGTTTGCCATTCAGCCTCTAGTGCTGTCTTGAAGCTTTCAAACTTCATATCAAAACGGGAAAAAAAAACTCTCTGCAAAAAAGAATAGTTTGATGCTTAGCATTTCCATTAAAGGCACTAATGAAATCACTTTTATTTCAGATGTCACAAAGCATCTGTTTGTTTTTTTTGATTTGTTGATATTTTATTTTGGCATAGATCATCCTATTTTAACTTTTTGTGGATTAACACAGAGATTTGGTCCAATTAAACTTTTTCAAAAGTCAAGACAGATAACATTAACAAATCACTAACCTTACCATAAGAGATCTCTCATGACATGTAATTGATGGACACTCCCTTTGTCAAACCCATAAAAGTGAGCTCCTCCCAGAAGTCATAGGCCACAAAATCCTGTTTACCATTATTTTCCCTGCTGAGAAAATTAGTGAGCTCCCTACTGCTATAATAATTCATTTAGGGGTGTTGCCTCTCTGATTATGAAGAAAACCATATAAACAGTGGAGACACCTGATGTGGCTTCCGAAGAGTCCAATGTCTAGCTGGAAAATTTTAGAAAACATGCCCAGATGTAAGTATCACTGAATAGTTTGAGTTGCAAGTGAAAGAGACAGTGTGGTGTGAAAGAGTCTTAGAGGTCAATGACTGGGTCTTATGAGGATCCTGAGTTCTTTTAGCCTGTGCTAAGCCAGTGATTCGTTTGACCTTGAGGAAGTTGTTTGACCTCCTTGTGCTTCAATCAAACCAAGGTAGGAAATTGAGTGAAAACTCAGGGCCTCGCTGAAAACCAGATGCGTACCTTATGACTGGAGAACTGCAAATATAGTACCTATTTTTAAGTGACGAACAAAAATTGATCTAGGAATTTATAGGCCTGTTAGCTTGACCTCCATTGAATGCAAACCCTTAAAACAAATCTTGAAACGGAGAGAAATTAAAGATATAGCGGTAAACAGTAATTGGGATAAAATCCATGTTTTTACAAAAGGTAGATCGTGCCAGACCAACCTGATTTGTTTCTTTAAAAAGATACTGCATTTTTTGTCTGAAAAATTGTTTAGGTCTAATCTACCTCGATTTCGGTAAAGCATTAGATGAGTTCCACATGGGAAATTGTTAGTTATATTGGAGAAGATGGGGATTAATATGAGAATTGAAAGGTAGATAAGGAACTGGTTAAAGGGGAGACTACAGTGGGTCACATTGAAAGATGAACTATCCAGCTGGAGGGAGGTTATTAGTGGAGTTTCTCAAGGATCAGTCTTGGGCCCAATCTTATTTAACATTTTCATTAATGACTTTGGGACAAAAAGCTGGAGTGTGCTAATAAAATTTGCAGATGGCAAAGTTGGGAGGTATTGACAATACAGGAGAAGGCAAGGATGTCATACAAGAAGATTTGGATGACCTTGAAAACTGGAGTAATAGAAATGGGATGAAATTTAATAGTGCAAGGTCATGCATTCAGGGACCAACAACAAGAGTCTTTGCTATAAACTGAGGATTTGCCAGCTGGAAGCATCAGAGGAGAAAGACTTGGGTGTATTGGTCAATCACAGGATAACTATGAGCCACCAATATGATGTGGCCATGAAAGAGGCTAGTACAGTCCTAGGATGCAGTAGAGATAGGAAGCATTATAGGTGGAAGTATTATTACCATTATACAAGGCACTGGTGAGATCTCGTGGAATACTGTGTGCAATTCTGGTCTCCCTTGTTTAAGAAAGATAAATTCAAACTGGAACAGGTGCAGACAAGGGCTTACTAGGATGATCAGAGAAATGGAGAACCTGTTTTATGAGAGGAGACTTAAGGAGCTTGGCTTGTTTAGCCTAACAAAATGAAGGCTGAGGGGACATATGATTGCTCTCTGTAAAAACATCAGTGTGAAAGTTACCTCTCTGTAAAGGGCCAGCACATGGCCTAATGCCACCTTGTTCCCATTTATGCACACAGTGGGGCTAATCTACTATGCTTAGCCTCCTGCACAAAGGTGAATTTTGCCCCCAAGTTACCACGGGCCCAGCCCTTTAAGATACTTTGTTCTCTCAGCTCCTATTGCACTCGCACTGTACCTCACAGGTTCAGGGCCTATGTCTGTAATTAAAAAACACAATAAGTGATCACAGCTCTGGCAGTAAAGAGAGCATGTAAAGAAAAATGACCTTGTACAAAGTTCCTGAAACAATGGGCTGGCAGTATACACACAGAACTTGATAAACAATAGACTCCTGATTTGTATTTCCTGCAAAATCCTTTTGCATATTTATGCTCTCTATATATTTTTGTAATAATTTGAAATTAACATTCAAGCAGAGTCAAGTCTGTTTTACTAGCAACATAACTGGAATATTATGTCTGTACAATTTATCAGTTGTAGTTGCAGTTAATACAGCTTTTTCACCTTATGAGAATAAGGATAATTAGACTGATGCCAGTTAAATGCAATTGGCATAGATGTTGGATGTGGATTAACACAGATTATTGAGGAGCAGCTATACATTTTTGGAGCAGATAACATGCTTTTTTTTTTAACAAGCCTTTTGAAAGGTATTTCTCTTCATCCTGAGAATTTCCTTTCCTGATTGAATGCAGTTATTTGGCATTCATGTATGTTTATATAGCGGGAGTAATGACATCACAATTTTTTGGAGGATGGTATCCTCATGTAATGTCAGAATGAAGGTATCCTAATATGTTTAATAATAATCAGAAACATCTAGTGCAGTAGATGACTGAACAATGTCATTCACACTTCCTTAGACATCAGGAGTGAAATCCTCATCCCATGGAGTCAATGGAAGTTTTCCCATAGAATTTGATGGGGCTAAGATTTCACCCTAGACCTGGTTTTCTGAGAACGTGATTGGCAGGGAGCCTGGCGTTCTCTGCTACTTATTTCAAAGGTGGCATAAGACTTGTTTCTTCCACCTGGACTAGAGGTGTACTTGCCTAGGATTTTGGGATGCTGAAAGTATGCTGGTTTGGTAAATGGCCTGGGTTTTTTTCCATGGGACCAGTGCATGTTGTAATGTGTGAGATCTTAGACACCAAAGCTAAAGAATAGTTTCCCAAGTTTTTAGAGCTGATGACTCCTTTCCAGATTAAGAGTGTTTTTGTGAGTGTGTCTAACAAGAATCCAAACTGTGAGCAGGTGAAATTTTGTAATTATGACAATACCTGTTAAGTATGATGTCTGAAAAGCAAATTTTGTAAAGGAGATGCAAACTAACAATTTAATATGTTGGATGAGTCTTTCTTATAGACAAAAGCTGTTCCATATAAGGTTGGATAGAGGAAATAACAGACTTAATTCATTTTTAATTGATGGTCAATATCTAATTTTTATTGCAAGCATTGAAGAGAAAACTGTCTCCTCACGATACAAGGAGGAAAATGAGAACAGAACTTTCAAGGCACCTGCAAGTAAAGCTAGGTGACTAGAGAAAGTCAGTTACAGAATTTTTTCGTGAGAGATACCTGTCAATTTGTCTTACAATGATCCAGTCAGTGCTGATGAGTCAGTAACCTCTTGGGTGCGGGGTCATCTGATCCACTTCTTACACATAGGAGTTATTGGGGAAAATAGTACTACAGCTGGGCCTGCAGTTCCTTGAGACACTCACTCTCAATGATCAGATGCTTCCTGATAATTCCTGGCTGGCTCCTCAGTTCCCTCCACAAAATCTGAGCCAAGAGGAAACTTACTACAAGTTTCCTGTTTGTGCTCAGGAAGACCAAATTCAAAGTTTTCTGATGAATCATGCATGGACAGAACATTCCAGCTCCAGCCCTGGCAAAGAGAGCTCAGCTTGTTCAACAAGGCAGGCTAAGCAATGACACACACATTGAATTATTGATGGAATCCATAAAGGGAGATTGATCATTCAGAAAAACCTTCACTTCTGCTCTTAATATGAAGAGCTGAATTAGCTGTCATGAGGTGAAGTGCTATCTCACTTCATCTGGAAAGTGGAGTTGGTTGTCAGAGGAATCCATGATGAGAACAATGTCAAAAAATCAAAAATACATTGCAAGGCCTTTAATGAGTTCACTACTTTATAACCTCTGTAAAAACAGTATATTTCAGACATCTAGGCAGTAAGAACTCGGGAGCACATAAATTAAAGCTGTGAGGCATTATGGTGTAGTGTTTTGTATCCATGCGACTGGTCTGCTATTCTTATCCGTCAACACCTTGGCACCACCCATGCAGATTGCAATCTACCACTCCTACTGGGTGTGGAAATCTTTGACGGCTTCCTGCAATGTCTTGAATAAACTAGTCTCTTGTTGTTTGCCCTAGCAAAGCTGTATATAAGAGAGTGTCTGCTTTAATAAACAATTGGAAATATACCTTGCAACACTAGAAATTATGAAGCACCAGATATATCATTTAATTCATCAAGTTCTTGGGCATCCTCAGCCATGTCACTAATATGGTACAAAAGAGTAAAGCATAGCAAAAATTTTTGGACAAAAGTTTTTTAGCAGAGAAATGTAGATCTGGATAGACCAAAACACTTTGTGAATTAAGGTCAAATTTGTCTAATTGTTTTTTGGGGGGAGGGGGTGGATTCAAAAAAGTCAAATTTTAAAACATGCAATATTTCCATTTTTCAAATCAAAAAAGTAAAATAAAGCCTCAAAAATGAAAGTGTTTCATTCAATCCAAAACAGAACTTTTTTACTTTTCAGTTTGCCAGAACATTTAAAAATTAGGTTTTTTTCCAATCTCCCCCCCGCGATCAGCCAGTGAATCAAAAAATTAGTTGTTTGCACAGCTGTATATAACGGTACTATTTGGAAAAAGGCATTATTTAGTAGCTGTTCAGGCCCTATACTTTTTAAAACCTATGGAGCAATGGTATTCCACCTTTACATTGTTGTATGGTTTGTAGAGATATCTAAAAGTCCTTGAAGGGTTCCTTGATAACATTGCCACACCAAGTAATCAAGTCTTATTGATTTTTTTTCAAAGCTTCTGGTTTTCTTTGGGGGCGGGAGGGAGTGATAGATATTTGTTTTTTAAATCTCACCAAACATTTGAGGCTTCATACTCTTGGCTGCCAACACTTCAGAACACATTCTACCCTGTGGTCAGGGATCAGCACCGTGTCCGTGGTAAAAATTTTGAGGGCTGTGGAAATTTTTCAAAAAAATTAATAACTGAATGACATAACGCGCCCCCCCCCCCCCAAATGTCCGTCACTAGGTACGGTAATTTTGTCAAGTGTCTGTCGTGCAACAGGTAGTGCCGACCTCTGCCTGTGGTTTTGAATGAATTGATATAGAATTGTATATTATATACCTGTCACTGTATTTCCATGTTTTCTCTTTTCTTTCTGAGCAGCTGGAACTGGCCACTCATTTTTCACTAAATGACTCACCTTTCTGAATTACCCCTGAGCTCCAGCAGAGACTGAATGATGCATGAAATTCAGTTGTGTAAGGCTTAGCACTGCTCTTTAACCATTACATCTTAACTGTCCGGTGTCCAATTCAGTGCTAGGTTTCTTCAGGGCCTGTTCTTATTTGCACTTTTGTTTATATATTTCTATATATCTCTATATCTCTATATATCTCTATATCTATATCTATATCTATATCTATAGATCTCTATATCTAGAGAGAGAGAGAGAGAGAGAGATTTTGTATGGGACTTCTGTTTTATATAAGGAAATCCAGACAGATGGGCACACATGCAGGTACAGGTTCAATATTGTATTAGCTGAAGCTCTAGCAGTTTGCTGCATACACTCTCCTCTTTCACTGGACTACACTAATCCACTAGCTGGGATTCTCAGGTTAAAACAATATGGTGCATGTCTTTAAAGGTATATCCCGTTACAGAGCTGACGTTGTTTATACATTTTTTTATTACCAAAAATGTATTGATACTTTTTTCCAAATGCTTACTTTTGTATGACATCCTATGACCCCCTGAGCTTCCTCCATGACTCCCAAAGGGCTTGCACATTATCCCAAGGGTGGCTATCCCTATATATAAACTTGTAGTCACTATTATATTGTCACTCTTCAACCACAGGCTATATTGAGGTGGAGCATATGTGGAGAGATTGGGCAGCAGCAAGGGACCTCAGAGGCATTCTGGCTGCCTTGGCTAAAAAGCGAAAAAAGGTCTGGGAGATTTCCATTCAGGAGAGAGCGCTATGGCACCCTTTTACAGGGTATAGTATGGGCTCCACCTCTCTTGCTCTGCTCTCTTTTTTTTCCTCTGGAGGTGGCCCCAGCTGTACCTTACAGTGGCCCTTTTGGAGATAGACTTGTATTGAGGATTCGAATAGTAGCCAGTCTCTATGTAGGAGAAAGCTCCTTGCACATCATCTTCTACTCTTGCAAATAAGCTCCAGGGCCTAGTTCTGCTCCCATTGAAATCACTGGAATTTTTTGCCATTGTCATTAAAGGGAGCAAGGTTGGGCCCTCTCCCTGGGTCTTTAATGAGAATTTATTTGGCTCACTGTGATCAATCAGAGTAGCACAAAGGCACAGAACTGGGGAGGGGATCTGCCCCAGTGTATTTTTTTTAACTCTTTTCTGTAATAATTCATACAGCAATGAGGCTGTCACATATAGGAGAATTATGTCAGAAATAGCACTCCAAGGGCGATCACAAAGTTGTGTAGAAGTAACACTCACAATAATAATAATAATAATTTACACCCAGTTATACTGTGCTTAAGTTATGGGATCTGAACAGCTTTCAAACTAGTCTGGGAAATTTTCCAAAGGAGGAACAATTCTCCAGCCGTTGCGAACAGACAATTCCCATTGATTTGTCTAGGAGTTGATCATTTGCAGTGGCTGGAGAAATAGGCCTAAGAAACTGTTTCTGGTGAATTCCCACAATTATTATATTTTCCCCTCAATAACTGTCCCAAACTCTCATTATCACTAATAGAAAGTATGTAGATATTTTGAAGAGACCATTTCCCCTCGTGGTGACCCTATGTTACGGTTTTAATCGATCCAGATTCTCAACGTGTAAATTTAAGATACTGGAATAGCTTGTCAAACTTTCTCCAATACTATCCAAACATGAAGCCTTGAACAGGATGTCTTCGCTCAACATGTATTTTTATTATTTTTAGTTAGTTTTGATTTGTTTGTACTGATTTCAATAGAATCATAATGCTCCAGTAAAACAATTATACAAATGAGTTTGTGTTGGAGTTGCCAGTGTTACTGAAAAGGCAAATAGTGCAAATAATATTGTCTGAAAAATGTAATGCAACAGTCTTTGCAACGATGACAAGGATCTGGTTATGATTTTTATTCCTTCTGCATCTGTGCTTTGTGTCTGTTTTGCTAACAAACATAAGGATGATCAGATCTGGCCTGGAGAGGGCCAGATGGTATGTACATTTTTAGTAATATTTACAGAGTATAACACATTTCTAACTAACCATCATCTGATAAGATTTATATCCAGTAGCTGAAATGAATGATTAACATATACCAAAGCAGTACTACTGAGCAGGGATAATAAATGCTATAAAAGATAACAGGTATGTTATGATTTACACAAAATAAATTGCAAAGAACATATAATAAACAATTTAAGGTGCCAAGATGGAATATGTGCTGATGGCAAATCAGGGAGCTCAATGTAGTGAATGGCTATCTTCTGAGAAAAATTATTTCACAAAAGATATATAGCACTGCATAGTAGCAGACATTAGAGAATCTTACTTCAGTAATAATTGGACATTAAGACATAGCTTCAATGTTGTATGTGTCTAATTTTTGGGAATACATGTGAGATCAGGATTTCATTTGTATGTATCCATACTTGGTGGTTTGACCTCTTAACTACCATAGGAATGTATTATTGAGTATGTGATGACTAGAAAAGTGATACATTACTGGCCCAGTGCACTTGTCTTATATATTTACAATCTAGATTCTGTTCCAACTGACATGCGCTTAATGGGTCACAAGTTTGTATCTGATCCAGCATTCAGAGAGTTAACCCAGTTTAAAAAAGAAATGTAAAAAGCAAGAACTGGGAGTTCTTAAATCTTAGTCTGTACAGTGATACCGGTGTATAGTATAATAGAGCTGAACTCTTCTGTACTTCTATGGATGAATGTTTGTGGTAAGATAGTGGTCTTAGATTGATTTGGCTGACATTCAAACAGTTGAGAAGGTGACTGGGCATCTCCTTTTTGTAACATTTCCTTCATTCTAATTGTGTGTGTGTCAATAGGAACTGACAACTTGGAATGAAGCATTAACCACTAAATATTTGACTGCTATGTTGTTAACAATTGTTCTTAACGGGGCACTACAATGATAAGGATCAGTTTTGTGAGAATCCTTCCCCTTAGATTGAAGAATAGGTTCTTTTTCATTTTCAGACTTTGACAACTTCATCACTGTGATTGCTCCTGCATTATGGTCTGTGAGCATGTTTTTTTTAATTGGACATTTGCTCATTCACGTTTTTGTTTAAATTGCCAATATAAAATTGCTTAACCACATTGGTGCTTTATTGGATTGCTGTATTTTTGTCTGATATCCTGATTCAGGCATCGGGGAAAACATTCCTCAAATGCCAGCCACACTCATACCATACATCAAGAAATCAGAAGCTGAAGCTGTCCAATGACTGAGCTCATAAAACCTATCCAAATGAGCAAACCAGTTAAGTAAAAATCTGAGCTAGATTTAAAGATGTAATAAAGCATATTATAATATACCCAGCATGGACTTGTTTTGGATCCAGGTTAGAAAGTAACTTCAGATCACTATTTTTTTCGTTCTGACGGAAATAACAGCCTTGTGAAGGGCAGTCCATAGTGGTGTGGGGGATGTGAGAAGTTGTCTTGATGACGCACAGTAATCTGTGTCTGTCACAATTGGTAGGAAAAGATTTATAGAGGACATCCTGAAAAGCTGCTTCACATGACGGAATAAGCGATTTCAGTTCACTATTGTTATCTGTAAGCCCCAAAGAAACTGGCTTTCATGCACCCTAAGAGCATGTGCGTGAAGCTAAGCTTTTCTGTGATCAGTAGCCCAACCTGAGTAAATGCTTTGTTTTCCTTGTCGTTTTTTTCCGTAGGTGGGGGCAGGTATGTGGGTAACTCCATCATGTCACTGAATGGTCCCTGGTCCTTATTGAGAAGACGAGCTACAGTCTCAGGCCGCAGTCCGAAATATTCAGACAGTCAAAAAATAGCACACTTGAAACTGAAAATTTAGATGCAAACTGAAAATAAACTGCTGGGAGACTGGATTGCCATCAGACACTGACATCACCTAGATCAAAAAAACTTGAATGCAAAATGAACAAATGAGAGAGCCCTTCCAGCTCAGAGAAAAACCCTTTTTGTGGAGATGGCACAGCATCTTCAGTGGTGATTAAACTTGAAACTACTTTTCCATGCTAAAAGAAAATATAGTGGTTCATTTCCTGAGCCCAGAGGTAATATAGTTTTAAAGGCCTCAGTTGTGTGTGTTACATTATTTTTCTGCATCAACATTACTTGTTCCTTCTGTTTCTTTAAATGAAAATTTGGACAATGCACAAAGTTGTTGTTGTGGGTTTCCTGATTTTTATGTGTGTGAATGTTTTGCATTTTCACCCTGATTGTAGGCAAACCCGTCCGCTGCTGAAAATAGCTCAAATGCTCCTAGAACAGTAGTACCAGCCAGCAGCTGAGATTCATTTACTCTTATCCCCTTCCCTCTTTCTCCCCTACAGATTCCTGTATTTGACTTAAACTTTAAACCTTTGGAGTGCAAACCTTCAAAAAAGGCTAAATAAACAAGATCTGCATGTACAAGGGCAGAAGCACTTACTTCCTCTGCACTTGAGAAACAGCCAAGCTGGTCCATCCGGTAAGTCATATATTTTTTTTGTTAAACATGTGTTTTATGTTTTCTTACTGCACTCATGACTGACCTTCTTGATGATCTAGCTAATGTTCAGAGAGAACCTGCCACGTATTACTAGTATTTCTTAGCTATATGTTCTATTTCTGTATATAAGTGCAAACCCAATTATGTTATGCAGAAGCAAGAATCTAGGTCCTGCCTTACTGTGCCTTTTCTGAGGCTCTCTGAAATATTAATCTAGAGTTATATGCACTACATTTTAGAAGGGGCTAGGTTTTAAATTAATTTAGCTCTCAGGTTGTTGTATCCAAATCATAAGAGAAGATCTAAAGCAAAACCCCAGATCGCTGTATTTTTGATTTCTTCCTGCTTTTAGTATTTGAAAGTTAGTAGAATTACAACCAACTATCTAAGTAAAGAGAATTTCTCAATTATAGCACATAAATCCTTAGTGTTTAAAAATCATCTTTCCCATTGATTCGCTAGTGTTGCTTGGTTTGCTTGCTTGTTGCATGTGGTGCAGAGACAATAGATAATCTAAAATGTTGTTGACACATTCAGTGTAAGATTTAATTTTTCTTTCCCTGATGTTAATGTATGCACCTAGTTAATCTGTGGTGTTGGCACGTTTACCAACAGGCTTCTTTACCCTACTCATAAAATATTTTTGTAACTGCCCTTTACTCCATTATAAGGATATTTGATGTGGCTTATAGTTTTCAAAGTACTTTGATCTGTGTACTTCCAACATAACATTTATTTTGATTATGGGGTGTTAACATATCTTTGGGGGGGGGAATGTTTTGATATGGTGATATGACAACACCTCCTGAATAAAAACTTTGATTTGTCGACAACATTCCTGTATTCTTCCTTACTATGATCAAAATGAAGAAAATGTCTAAAAAAGCAAAACCAATTCTTCCATTTCTGAGATCAATCACTTTTTTGAGCTTTGATGATCAGCTTCCTGTTGCATGCTATGACTTCTCTAAGCAAGAAGCTAGCATTAAATGACAGCTTACACAGACATAGTCCATCAGCTCACATACACTGTGGACCACTGGCTTACCACAATTACTATGTTCTTGTGTACTGTATGCCTCAGTTCAGCATAGTTGGTTTTTCAAACTTTGCCATAGAAAAATCCTAGATTTAGAGTTCACATTTAAAAAAAAAAAAAAGTTTATTGAAGCACTGGGCCATATGTCAAAGCAAATCTACATTTAAAAATACAGTAGTGTTCTGTATTAAACTTTTCATGAGGGGAAAGCTGTTGGGGTCAATTCTCTTATTGAAAAGCTGTGACTGGGCTTCCTAACTCGTTTAATTTTACAGGGGGGGCTTTTCAGTTTACTTTTTGTGCAAGAAAAATTCACATAAAGTTATAAAGTGTGTATATAGTTTTTATTGTATAATATATATTTTGGTAAAAAATATAGACTTGTATAAAAATTAACATCTTGGGTGTCTTGTGATATTTGTTCAGAAATGCAGGTCTAGGTCAGAGTCCTATGCTAGTGTTTCCCACTGCTATGGGACACCTGGATCCCATTCCTGGACTCTTGCTCTCCCAGGCCACCAGGTGTTGTTAATTCTAGGCAGGTAGCAACCTCAGAGCTGTGTGGGATTTGCATCACTCAGCAGACACACCTCTGGCTGATTGACTCTTCCTCACCTAATAAGGGCATTCAGACAGCTAGTGAGGTGATGCATAATCATCCAGTGACCTGGTTATTTTGTCCATTTAATTTTACGACTAAACCACCTTGTCAAGTTACATTCCGGTCTCTGACCAAAAGGAATCAACTGGCCTGTGCCTCTCCGCAACCATCTGTCCTTCTTTGTGCCTCAATGCTGGGCCACCCCAGCCACCTTCTCCCACCCACTTCTCATAAACCGCCTCTTCTCTCCTACTGCTCGTCTTCCTGAACAGCGAGCCTGTTGCCTTCTGATCCCTCACCAAAAGGCCCCACTTCCTCTTCCCCCAGCTTGAGCACTCTTTCCTCACTGATGTACCCAGCTTTTCCACCGTGCAGCAATGGCCGCTTGTCTTCTCTGCTAATAATTGTTAGGTAGGGTGAATGACCTATAGCCCATTTGTGGATGGTCCATTATGAAGAGGTTTTTAAGGGCCTCTGAAAGGAATACTGTTTAGACAGAAGTTTGGTTGCTGCAATGTGGTCCCTGGTGAAGTGGGCACGTACTTGTAGATGAAAGTCTGGAAGAAATGTGTGATTCTCAGCAGTCCAACAGAGCCTCTTGGAGGGAAAAAAATACAGCAAAACTATATTATTGGCAAAACTTTCCAAATATTATTTTTTATCAGAATAATATTTGAGTTATGTAAAGTAAGGAATATCTATAACTGGGAATTTTCCACTTTTTCCATTTTAAAATGATGAAACATTTCATTAAAAAAAATTATAGTCAAATAAAATTGCTCTGGACCAGAGACCAAATAATGCTAAATTTCAAGTTAGCATTAATTTTTATGATCAAGTAATAAACTCCTGCAATTAGGAGTTGGCATGTGAAATGCTGACACAACCTGAATTCTAGTGGTATGAATGTGGCACTATAAATAAATCAGCTGAATGAAGGAAGTCTCAGGAGAGCAGTGGAATGTCTTTCTTTGCTTAAATATACCTCTGCATTCATGAAGAACACACAGTAACATTTTGTGCAGGTTTCTCCCTTTGACAGTGTGTCTTTGTTCACTCTCCAAAGGTGATGTCAAATATGTCAGTGAAAAAATAATAAACTTCCTGGTTTGCATTTTTTATTTTACTTAACTGATAGGCTCCGAGGGAGCCTTGTAAGTCCTGAATAGCCTAGCGCTGTTACTTGTAATGCAATGTGTTTGGAGAGTAGAGGATCACTCAGAGCAGTTAGTGCTGGTTAAATAAACAAATGGGACCTGTCACTGCTGTCTGTATAAATTCAAACACGGGAGTATGTGTAAACTTTTGATAATGGAACCTACACATCTGATCAAATAGGACATCTCAGAATTTCCTTGATTTGTTCCTGATGTACAGGTCTATTTTCCAAATACAGCGATTGCTTTCAGGATGTGTTGCTTCTAGAAACAATTAAGGTTCTATCCTGATAACTAGGATTACTTGTATAGTAAGAATTTTTCACACTGATAAAGAATTTGAATTCAACGTCTGTTCTGCCATCGGTGAGCTTGGGTAGCTCCGTGGAGACTACTGTGAGTTACACACACTTATCAATAGCAGAGATTAGTGGGTATTTGTTCTAACTGAATGTTGTTTAATACTATGTGACCATGTTGAAAAACAGAAAACAAGAGTGTTTAAAAATGGTAGAACAAAGTATGCAGGATGGCTGAAATTCATCCATTGTGTGGAGGGCAGCACACTGCCCTCTTTATTACTTAAGGATCAGAGGGGAGATGCACCAGGGTCAACTGGCTGAGCATGTCTGCCTACTTACTGCAAGCCACAAAAGTAGTCTCCACACTGGGCCTACAAAGATCAGCACAGAAGGTTGAGGGTGACAGTGGATAGTTCTGGGGCAAGCCCGGGGCAATGGTTCAACATTGACGTAGATCAATTTGCCTCAGTACCAAAGACAACTTGTGGAGAGGGATGAGGCTGCTGTTGCACCCTAGTAGTCGAGTAGGGATAGCAGCTGCAGAGAGCTAGTAGCCCTGCACTGGTGGCACTTCTCTTACATAGAGCTGGAACACTCAGGTTTTATGTAGGTGGAACATATTTCATCTTAAGTGATTTATAAATTTGATTCTCCTTTCACACCACAGTGGAAGTGAGAACAGAATCATGCTCACTATTCTTTATTTCTATTCACTCATGTTATGGAAAAGTCCAGCACGGAATGAAGACCAGATAGAGCTGTGCTATTTGACTTCAACAGCTGGACAGCTATTTGTCATCTAATAAAGTCACACATTCACAAATTATGTCCTAAGCATCTCCGTGTTTACTTTATCTAGTTGTACTGTTGCAACTCATCATCATTATGTAGAACTGTAATGTGTGACATGATGGCATATTATGTAAGAACTTCATCTTTTCTCCCTTCACGGTGGCTGCTGGGAAAGGGGCTTCCCTTTTTCTCTTGTTCCCCATTACTGCCTCGTGGAAGAAAAGAAGGACATTTCCTCTCCCTCATCTCCCCTTAGCTTGGGAAACACCCTTACCTCTAGAGGGACTCCTGTCACTTAAGAGCCAACAGAGTGCCATTAAGACAGAGGGTCTTGGAGAAAGACATGTAAGAGCCCCAGTGAGCCTCCTGCAGTTTGTGGAGAGTGAGTTAAGGCTGTAGTACCTTGTCTTTACACTATAACAGTCATTTGGTAGTGAGCAAAATTGTTTTGATGGCAATCTTCTTGTTCTATATGTTCATAACTTTCCAAAAGAATTCACCTTCTGGGCTGAAATTTTTGCTGTTTGGTCTTTGAACAAATGGGAATATCCATGATAGAAAATTTTGACTTTTTGGAGCAAAAATCTAAAACCAAAGTAGTTCAATTTCTAAACACCACTGTGGTGCTTCACTGAAGATGTAGTTTAGGTAATTCATACTCCCATTCTTCTGTACAGGCAAAGGTCCCTGATCAGTCTATCTTTCCCATGATGCAGCATGGTTTCCCCTCTTTGTGAGGCCTGGCAATACATCATGGGAGTACTATGGCCATAGTGCATCATGGGAAATAAGTCCGTCTGGGAAGCCCAGCCCAGAGGAGAATGGGGACATGAAGCATTAAAACTAGAATTTCCATGAGGCACTGAGATGGCATATCTGAATTGATATATTTGTTTACAGCCAGAATATTTTGGTTTTCCAATGAAAGCTGGAAACTTTTCAGTTCTCAGACATTTTTTGGTGAAAAATTGAAATAATTGTGGAAAGCAGATATTTTTGCCAAAAAAATAGTTTAATAGAAAACTCAATTTCCCATCAAAAATAGTTTCAATGAAAAATTTTAACCAACCCTAGTATATGGTGTAGTTTGAAAAATATTGATTGGTTAATAATATGTAGCTCTTATGTAGCACTTTTCATCATAAAAGTAAAGTTCTGAACTATACTGAAAGCTATGTTAACTGTGTGTTTCTTCTTATAGAGAGATAAGGCATGTATGTGTGCATTTTTTTAAGTTCACACCTAAGTGTGTATCTATTAAGTGCATCTTTGAATGTATTTTAGTAAACCTCAGTTAGCCTTAAAGAATTAATGACTTAAGTTCATGTATAAGAGTATGCTTGTCTATGTGTATTAGTAGTTTAATGACTAATGTGTGACATTAGTGGCTTAACTCCTAAATATTCAATGCTCTTTAGCATTCGAGGAGGCTTAAATATGTATGCCCCCTAAAGCCTAGGAAGCTTAACTGGTTGGTCCCCCATAAGGATTTTTTCCTCCCTTGGTTTTTTTTTTTTTTTTTTAAATCCAAAAAACAGTGGCCAACTAGATCCATGTGTGGCAGAGACTCCCCATATGTGGCTCTTCCTTGGTCTTTGCAGAAATGTGAGAGAGGATAGCTGCTTTTGTAGCACCATTCCTCTGTTCCTGAGACCCTACAAAGGAGCTCTGAGACCAGCAGATGAAGCACAAATTGTATTTCCTTTGCTAAAATCTTCTCCAGGCTGTAAATGCTGTTGAGCTAACATTGCTGATG
This sequence comes from Emys orbicularis, assembly GCF_028017835.1. NCBI lineage: Eukaryota > Metazoa > Chordata > Testudines > Emydidae > Emys > Emys orbicularis. The sequence continues at coordinate 84,361,630 of NC_088687.1, read as the reverse complement.
AGCCCTTTCTCGTTTCCTGTCTTTATCTGTCACCTTACCATTGTACCACCACTCTTTTCATGTAATAAGTAGATTGTAGATAGAACTGTTGATTAGTGAGAATGTAAACAAATCAGATTACCATCAAGGCAATATATGAAATACAACAGTAATACCATTTTGTATTTATTTGGGCCTTTTCAATGCCTAGCTTTGGCATTCTCAATAATCTATTTACATTAGTTCAAAGCAGGACAGGCATGCAATACGGATAACTTAATTTGCTACTGGAAGTCTGACTTTCCCATTTCCTTATAGGTCCTGAATCATGATGTCAGATTTTTGCATAAAGGCTCCATATCGAAGTATTAACCTCAGTAGCTCACAGGGCCAGTTCCAACCTGACATAGTGCTCCCTATGATTTGAGGCATATGTTCCAAACCCATGCTCACATACCTCATATCAAGGGATGTCATTCATTTGGGTTGTGTGGTTTCCTAAATTCCACACACATTTGGTGTCCTGTCCTTTCTATTGCTGAAAATTGTTTACATCAGGAATTAAAAAAAATGAAACCGAGGTTACAGAAAGAGTGAACTACTCTAAATAAGTGAATTGCCACCATAATTGGTTTCCTGTGGAAAATTTACTTGTCTGTCTGTCCCCTCTCTCCCTTCCTCATTTTGGATGTTTGTCACACATTGTGTTCCAGATTTCGCCGTTGGCAGGGTTAGAGGTATGCAAACTGTTGGTTGTCATTTTTTGCTGCAGTGATGTTAAATTAACTGGGCAGACTTTGAAATGTGAATGTAAAAGTCATTTCAAGCAATAATTTAAATTGTAAATGTGCAAAAAGTAGCTATAATAAGTCAAGAGTCAACAGCAGCATAGAGGAGAGAGACCAGAAAGATAATTTGAGATGATAGGCAATGTGAGTGATAAAGGAGGTAATAGGAGTAAAATAAGGGAGGAGAGGAAGCCCAAGATAGAGAAAGGGAAAATGCAGAAGAGGTATAGGAAGAGAGACCCCCACCTCTTAGCAAGGAAGCACTGCCTCAAAAGCAGGCATATTCAGGGGGCCAGATCCTCAGCCCCAATACACTCCGTCTTGGTGCCCAGCTGGGGATTTGCCCAGTGTAGCCAGTTCTGCATGGGCCCACTCCCACTGCCCTGAGTATACGGAACTTGCTAGAGGGAGGGGGCATTCTCCTCAGCTACTGCAATGAGTCTTTGCTAAGTAAGAGCTGTCTGGACTGGCTACCAGCAGTTCTATGGATCAGGGAACCCAGAGATGGAGTAAAGTCACCTGTGATTCCCCCTGCCCACCAGGTCCTGGATTTGAAGATCTAGACGAGTAACTGGAATATTGCAGCAACTGAGGCCCAAATTAACTTGGCACAAATAGGACTCGAACGGATAAAAGAAATTAACACTCAGTGGTGAAGTGGAAAGAGAGAACAGTGAAAAAAGAAAAGAGAAGGGAGAGTCACATCAAGGGTCGGACTTTCAAAAGTGCTCAGTGTTGGCCCTGACACTGCTCCCATTGAAGTCAATAGCTCCCGTTCACTTAAATGGGAGCCACATTAAGCCAGTGCTGAGTGCTTCTGAAAATGCAAGACTGTAGTGGGGGGAGGAAACCCAGAAGCCTGCCTCTGCTATAGGAACTCAAAATCGGAGCCAAATTTATCTACTTATGAATCATAGACTTTAAGGTCAGAAGGGACCATTATGATCGTCTAGTCTGACCTCCTGCACAATGCAGGCCACAGAATCTCACCCATACTCTCCTGTATCAAACCCCTAACCTATGTCTGAAATATTGAAGTCCTCAAATGGTGGTTTAAAGACTTCAAGATGCAGAGAATCCTCCAGCAAGTAACCCGTGCCCCACGCTGCAGAGGAAGGCAACTTCTTCCCTCCCCTCCCCCCCCCCCCCCCCGGGCCTCTGCCAATCTGCCCTGGAGGAAAATTCCTTCCTGACCCCAAATATGGAGATCAGCTAAACCCTGAGCATGTGGGCAAGACTCACCAGCCAGACACCCAGGAAAGAATTCTCTGTAGTAACTCAGATTCCACCCACATTCTCTCTTGAAATGTCTAATAGTAGTGCATATATAGCATTTTGCACTAATGGCTTTGCATGGAGGGAATTAGATTCAGGCAGGTGTCCAAATTAATTCATTGGTAGAACTGGGACTCTAATTCATAATTCCATGTGCTGTCAAGGAAATATAAATATGTCTAGGAAATAAATGTCAGTAGCTGCCCAGTTTTCTTTTTTATTGTGAATTGTATTAAAAAGCTCTAAATCGACTACTAGGTGAAATTCTGGGTAGTGGTTATTCTGTATGAAGTCCTAAATGGCCTAGGCTCAAACCTTCTTAGGTACCATCTCTTGAGTTATATGATCTGGGCTCATTGGAACCCTAAAACTTGATGCCATATGAAGCTTGTGTATGGTAGTGGGAGAGCTTTCTATGTAGTGGGCCTGCATATCTGGAATTCACTCCCTGCAGACACAGGATAAGCACAAGTCCGGTAGCTTAGAAACAATTGCATGATTCACCGCTTTAGTGAGGACTTTCCAACTGATTAAATGCTAGTTTCCTTTGTTATGTTCACAGTAGACACACAGAGAAGTTAGATAAAAACATAGAATACCGTCTCTGGAAGGCTGTAGTGGGACACTGCACACAGAACCCAAGAACAGAGAGACGAAGCAAGGCTGCTCTCTAAAACAGATACACATCTCACCCCATCTTTGTATGGGCTGTTTGGCTGCATACTGATTGCTGCTAGGCTGACCCAGATCACACAGAGCCCCCAGCTGGGGAAAACAGAACCCAGAAATACCCCTGGAATTTAAAGTGGCAGTCTACAATTGTAAGAGTTTTCAATACAACCTATCCTAGCTGATTGGTAAAGCTTCAGGGAGAAGGTCAGCACGTTATTTGATCTCTTACTGAGATCTTGAAGGCCTCTTACACTGCTTAAAATTTCCATGGTGACAGGTGCCTAATAAATGCTTGTAAAAGGAAGTGATCAGAAATTCAAGAAATGTTTGACAAACATAATAATTGGGAATGGGTGTATCAGATAAAGTGAAACACAAGCTGACCTAAACCTTCAGCCAGAACTCTAATGGCACCCAAATAGGACCTTTTTCAGGTTCAATAGTTTGGATATATTTGAAGATCTTTGTTTTTGATTTGTTTTCTTATTTTTGTTTTCACAAACCTTTGTACTTCCAGGTTCCAGTTAGAACCGGAAGCAGAGGTGCCAGTCTTTGGAACTTCAGACTTTCAAACTTAGCCTGTTACTAATAATTATGCAAACTTGGCCAAAAAATTAACTAGGGCTGGACAAATGTTTCTGGTGGAAATCTGTGCCCACCTGAATAAGCCCTGTCAGATCCTAACAAAACATTTAACATGACAGTGCAGGTTTGAGGAGCCTTGGAATCAGCTGGCAGAACTACTTGTTGCAAGCTATTTATTTATTGGGGTTTTGGCCTTTTGTTTGTTTGTGAATTATCTGGGAATCCATCATAACTTGAACAAACTTGGTTTTTATTCATAATTGTTCTAACAAAACTTTAAAGAATATATTTGTCTATTGGATTGTCACAAACTAGTGAATGTTTAAGTACACTCGGAATTTTGAATTCGATATGCTTGACTGGTCAGCTAAGTCACACAATGTAGTTCTTTGAGCGGTTGCAGATATGTATTCTGCTCAGGTGTGCATGTGCCTGGCACACCGCAGCCAGAGAATTTTGCCTAGCAGTACCTTTAGTGTCAGTGCTCGCTCCCTGTGGTTCTAGACTTTCCGTGGCTACATAAGGGCAGCATTGCCCCAACTCTCCTCAGTTCCTTCTCACCACCCTCAGCAGGAGTTGGAGCATTCTGTGTGGTGGTTGACCTCAGAGTGTTTTTCTCAGTTACAGTACTCTGGGAATTTATTGTATATAGCAGGCATGGCCAAACTGTGGCTCCTGAGCCTTGCAGTTAAAGTACAGCCGGGGGCGGGGGGGAAGCTTGGGGCTTCTGCCCTGCAGTGGGCTGTTGGGACTAGGGACTTCTGCCCTGCGGTGGCATGGTGGGATTAGGGGGGGCGTAAGGGCTTTAGTCTCACGCCCCGGCAGGTGCCAGCTCATGGGGCAGGTTGTGCATGTCTTGCGTCTCTCGGACTTCTGAAGATTATTGTATGCGGCTCGGAGGGTCAGTAAGTTTGGCCACTTCTGGTATCTAATTCATTGTAGTGTAGCTTAGTAGCACCTTTTATAGTAGTTAGGATAAATAGTTAACGTGGGTGATGCCTTCGCTGGGGTTTAAACATTGCCCATCATGTGGGGTAGCTATCCCCACTATGGACGCCCCCCACTAGTAGCGAGGTGCTCTATTTGCAAGTCATTTAAGAAACCAATGCAGGAGGCAAGAAACAGCACCTCTTAGAGCGGGCCATGAGGTCTGCTTCAGCACAGAGGACCTCTTCAGATTGTCCAGCCCCATGCTCTCCTATAGAGCTGACGTGAGATGTGACTCCTGGCTCAAGGTCCAGTGCTTCCCCTAACAGGAAGAGAAATATTGTTCTCCTTCCTTGGGTCCACCAAGGAAGAGATGCCATAAGACCAATTGGGACCAGTCCAGGACTTGAAAGGATTCCTCTTTGTCTTCTGTGACAGACCCAGACCAGTGGGGTACAGGAGTCTGGTAGAGGGCAAATATACTGGTCACTGGATGAGTAGTTTTCTGTTCCCTGAGTGACCAGAGAAGGGGCTGCACTAGAGTAATCAGGAACCTGCTAGAATCAGTTAAGGCAGGCAGGCTAATTAGGACACCTGGAGCCAATTAAGAAGAAGCTGCTAGAATCAATTAAGGCAGGCTAATCAGGGCACCTGGGTTTTAAAAGGAGCTCACTTCAATTTGTAGTGCGAGAGTGTGAGGAGCTGGGAGCAAGAGGTGCAAGGAGCTGAGAGTGAGAGGGTGTGCTGCTGGAGGACTGAGGAGCACAAGCGTTATCAGACACCAGGAGGAAGGTCCTGTGGTGAGAATAAAGAAGGCGTTTGGAGGAGGCCATGGGGAAGTAGCCCAGGGAGTTGTAGCTGTCATGCAGCTGTTACAGGAGGCACTATAGACAGCTGCAGTCCACAGGGCCCTGGGCTGGAACCCGGAGTAGAGGGCGGGCCCGGGTTCCCCCCAAACCTCCCAATTGACCTGGACTGTGGGTTCTTCCAGAGGGGAAGGTCTCTGGGCTGTTCCCCAACCCACATGGTGAATCTCTGAGGCAAGAAAATCCGCCAATAAGTGCAGGACCCACCAAGATAGAGGAGGAACTTTGTCACACTTCTAAGAGTAGTGCTGACTGGCACTGTGAGTCCTATGTATGATGGAGCTGTGTCCTCTAACCCCTCCCTGGTAATGTGCTGAGATCAATTGGATGCTATACCATTGACTACAGTTTTGGCCTGTTGAGTCTGGTACTGACAAAGACATCATCAGCACCCACCATCTCCATGCCATTGGCATACCAGGTGGCATCAATCCTGCTTTGCCTTTCCATTCCAGATTCCCCTGTAGTTCAGGGGCTGTTGGCTACCATGGCTTCTACTTCATTCTGCTGTGCCATTGGCACTGCCAGGTCAGGTTGTGGAGCCGTCATGCTCGTCAGCACCACATTCTGCACCGTCCAGAGTTCAGACTGCAGAGTTGCTGTCAGTGTTCTTTGTGGTGCCGAGCGATTAATTGTGGGGATGCTGTCTTTGGCACTGACAGTGTCCTTAACAGGTCTGGTGCCAATTACAAGGGCAGTGCATCTCCCAGTACCAACAGCATCAACTACTCATTCATCTGCTGCACCAATGCCTTCTCTGTGTTGTGTGCCAAACGAGGCTGATTGTTTGCTCCCTCGGGGATGGTGCCTCCATTCACACTGGATGACTTCTAGGGCTCCTTGAGATCTAGTTCAGAGACTTCTTCCTCTTCCCCCTCACCTTCGAAGCACCGTTCTCAAGCCTCAGATCACCATTGGTACCGGGATCAGCACCGTTCCTGCAGTAGGGATTGCAGTCTGTAAGAGATCGGACTCACCCCTGCGGCTCCTCCTGCTGGTTATCCTGGGAATTAGCTCAATCCAGCCCAGAGCGACCTCTGCAGGCCGGTGATCCGCCTTGTCACTACTGGTTCCCGTGTCCCTCCCAGGACCCTGGTGCCCCTTGCTCTGGGTGCTGCCCCCTGGCAGTACCCACACATGCTGGGTCTCCCCTCCCAGGGGAACCCCCACCCACTAACCCCACCTCGCCTCAGTGTAAGGCTACTGCCAGTCACCATCTAGCCCCACTCCCTGGGGCAGACTGCAGTATCAGCCACTCATCACAAGCAAGGTTGGGTTTGGACCTGCTGCCTTGGCCTACCTCTGGGCTGCCCTCTGCAACCCCCAGTACCTTTGGCCCAATGCTAGGCTGGAGCTCCCCAGCTCCTCTGCCTTTCGCCAGCCCTGCTCCACTCAGGTACTCTGTGCTCCCTGCAGCCAGGCCCTTCTCTCTCTGAGTGCAGAGAGAGACTGAGTCTGAGCTCCTGGCTCCCTGCCTTTATAGGGCCAGCTGAGTCTGTTTGGGGCGTGGCCCCAGCTGCAGCCACTTCCCCCAATCAGCTCAGCCTAAAAGCTGCTTTCTCCAGCCACAGCCCCCTTCCAGGGCTGTTTTTAACCCCTCTGGACCGGAGCAGGGTGACCACCCCGCTACACAGTCCCTACCCTAGTACCTACTGCCCACCAATGCCTTATTCCTATTCCCACTGGTCTCCTTGGGATGTACCTCAGTTTGGAAGATCCTGCTCTTTGACACAGTCCAGGCTAAGATCACTGATTTCAGCTGCATTTTCTATTCCTGAGCCACCTCTACTACAGATGCAGTCTGAAGTCATTCTTCCTAAGCTGGTCCAGACTGACCATCTCCTGCAAGAATCTGCCCCTTACAGCAACCTTCACATTCTCCTCCTCCTTCCTCTCCAGATGACTCTCTGGAATACCAGACTCTTTCTCACCAATGCCTGAGGACTTTCTGATAACAGAATCTTGTCAGGCTTCTGGTTTCCATCTTGGGGATCCAGACTGAGTTCATGCAAGAGAACATAGGTTTCTGGATATTCTCCAGTCCCTGGCTTCAATAAATAAAGCCCTGTTGGAGTATGCCATGTCCCTTTGGAATACCCCAGCTTCATTACCACCTACAGCTAACTGTTCTGAAAAGCGGAATGTCCCCAGGAATGACTTCAAGTAATTTTACTCCCATCCAGTTCCTAACTCACTTGTGTTGACAACAGTAAATGAAAGGTCACAACACAGGAGATATAAGTCCATCTCTAAGGACAAAGAATACAAGAAACTGGACTTGATGGAGAGGAAAATGTATGTGTCGTGGAAAAATTGACCACACCGTTGATTTTGGGTCAGACACACTGATGCACCTTTATTAGGTTACACAATACAATTATGCATAAAGGGAAGGTCGGCGTATCCCCATGCAAGGGGGTCAGCCGCCTTGCATAAATCACACAGCTTTAAGCTTATAAAGATAAAAACCACAACGCGTAATCAAGCATTACAAATCTTATCAGCCTTATTTGGTATATTTGCTAGCAAACCAATCAAAGCCTCTCTGGGGGCCGCGCTTTGGACCTGATACCATTTAGGGTTTTTCCTGTTATTGCTAGAGGCTTCTGCCCGGCCCCCCTCTTGCATTACCTTCTTTTGCATTACTTTATGGAATAAGTTACCTAATGCGGTTATTTTGCCAATAGAGTTGTACAACAAGCCCTTTCTTAACTGTGTGCCCCCCTACTTGCGGTTTTTACTGTACAAGACTCTTCTGCTTTGCTAATTTTCCATAGCTTAAACTACTGTTATCCTAGGTCAGGTTTCCCAACTACCAGTAGGCGTTGGTTCCTCTTTTGCTTCTGTTGGCCTTTTGATTGAGCCATACAGGTTTTACATTATGCCACACAAGCTTACAAATTTTCCTATATCTTTATTGTTAAGCAGGCCTGCCCAGGCCTACTGTTGCTAGCTTAGCAATAGGTTATAATTCAGAGTAAGGCATATGGGGGTCCCCAAAATCCTCAACAACTCCCTCCTTTTGATGCTTATTCAACAGCATCAACTTCCTCGATATGAATGTTCATTAAAGCTTGGACCTCAGGTTTCTCTTCCAGGGGCGTTTCATATTCGCCACAGTAGGGTATTTCCAGTGAGTCATATACTGGATCTTCTGGTTCAAACACAGAAGTTCGCAAAGGGGCGAGGGGCAAGGGGTGAGGGGGTGGTGGAGGGAAGGACAATACTGCAGGTCGGGGACGGCAACGTGTGCAGCAACAATAGCATGCACAGGTGCCCAACAACAGCCCACCACCGATGAGTCCCCAGAACAGAAACCCATGTATGTGTGGGGGGTGAAAAACCTTAGTAACCATGCAGAGAAAATCTGAGCCCGTGCAAAGGGTAGTGACACGGTGAGCGGTTTCAAAGGCCCGGAGCTCGGTATTATAGGTGGTTTCCAGAATATCAATTTGATTCTTTAACTGGGATAGTTTGCTGATCACGGGAAGCAGGGTTTCCAGGGAGTGGAAGCGGTCTGGCACCAAGGCAGCCCAATCGAAGGGAATTGAAAATGATAAAGAGACTTGGTACCGCCTGTCCGCTGGCCAATAAACAACTTGTGAGCCGGAGGCGGTGGTCAAATTAAATACCGTGTCCAATAGAGAGGACGAATTAACCAGGACACAGCTGTTGTTAGCTTCAAGAATGGTTTGGGAGGCGAGGGATGTCAACTTGCCTTTCCCCTCCCAGCAGACATGTTCATGAAGAACAATAATTTCTCCTGGTCTGAGTTTACGAATGCATTGAAGCTGAGGGGGCTGTAAAGGCCACAGGGTCCATAAGGAGCCCTGACCTATCCAAATGTCGGGAGTTATCTCCGCCGCACTAACTAGGAATCGGTTCGGGCCGTGGGGTGGTTTAATTTCCCACACGTCCTGGTGGACCACCCAATCCCACAAACACCCTCCCCAAGGGCCAGGGAAGAGCCGGTAGGTGGGGGCCCATACCCCGCTCACAGGACCATAAGCCTCAAAGGAACACTGTGAGCGTCGGCAGCTCCACCCGGAAAATTTCCAAGTATGCCTCCAAGGCCATAATTCAGGGGGAACACCCGAGGTGTTGCGAAGGGCAGCGGGCCAGGCCTGGTGCCTGAGGTCATCTCGAATTTCTGTAAGTTGTACGTTAAGAAAATCCTGCACCTCAGCGCAAGCCAGGTCCCACTGCAATGCCTTCCCAGCCCCAGAAACGTGATAGACCATTTGGGCGAGGAGATCATGGGTGAGGGTGTTGAGAGTGGAAATGACGTGTAATTCCCCCACCCCAGCCCTGATTCCAGTTACCTGTGCTGCGGAGATAAGCCCGGTTGCCTGTTCAAGTTGTCCCAGGTTGGTTTCATGTTGCGAGGTTTTGTAGACATTCCAGGCTGAGGCGGCACTATTGGCCCCTTTCCATAAAGTGTCAGCCACCCCTCCCCTGTCCCGGCTCCCGTGTAACAAAGATTGTTGTTGTGCGAGCCTAATGGCCGCTCCCTTGGAGCAGTTTGGGTAGGTGGCAGCGATTTGGAAGTGGGATAAGGGAAGAGAAAATCGGATGGTACCCAAAGTGGCATCTAAGATGGTCCACTTGAATCCTGTAACATCACCCTTCCCCAGTGCTTCGTACCATAACTGATGGGCATGTATGTGCAGGGCCCTTTGAACAGTGGAAATATTAGCAGTGAGAGCGGGAGTGTATTGGATGAGGGTACAGGTGACGCTTGCCGTGTCGTTTGCCACTGGAGGAAGTGTTTGGTTACAGGTAAAGTCTGGGGCAAATGGACAATATCTGCCGGTGCGCACCTCACCTTTTGCTGCCTGCGTGATCAAGTAACAAAGGGAGCCAGACTCATCCCTAGCAACGCACAGGCCTGGGAGTAGCATGGCATCTACGTTATCCCGCCAGCCGTGTACGAAGGAGGTTTTAACCTTTGGCTGGGAACCGGGTGCCGATGTGATGTTGACATTATCTATGAACACGCTTCCCATAGTTTCCCAAGAGATGATGCGTTGGTAAAGATGGCTGGGGTGGTCCCGAAGGGAGAAAAACAGCCTGGCCGAACAATACGAAAGTAAGTCTCCAGAGAGAGAAGGCCGCGGCCACTGTATGACATTCGAGTTCTCGGTTAACAGCCGAAAAATGTGGGGGGTGGCCGACCCAGCAGACCCAGGGGACCGGGAAACCCGTGTGGGAGGGTGGTCCCGGGAGGTATAGTTGATGGAAGGGGGAAAGGTGGGAACTGGGGCGGGTAATAATTCAGGGATGGTAGTACAGGGGGATGGTACTTGGCCCTCCATGCATCTTGCTGCCTGCGGGATGAATCCCAGAACCCAATCGGTACCACATTGCCACGAATACCCTCCACAATTTCCTCCCTGCCACTGTACAATATAACGTCTTTTCCACCAGGGCCAATTTCTAACATCCTCAATAGTGATGGGTTTACGGCCCTCCTTTTCCCCTCTTCCTGCCTGTAGGGATCTTTGCTTACGGCCTGGAGGGGCCAGGGAGGGTTTTAACCCTCTTACGGGAAGATCTAAGGGAAGATCACAGGTGGGCACAGGAGGAGCATCTGCCCTTACGGGCATCCAAAAATACATAAAGGAATCATGGAAATTTAAAAGCAATAAGAGCAACATGGTTATACACATAAACCAAAGGGAGGGCATAAGCCACCTCCGCACCATGGCAGATTCTCTTACGGCCTTGGGCGCGGCCATACTAGCAAGTCAATAAGTCCTGTAAAAGGAAATAGTCTTTCAGGAGTCCCTTAACGTCTTGTCCTGAGGTTATACCTGGGCCCGGTCAAGGGGGCGAGGGGAGGAGGAACTTCCGGATCTGGAACCTCGGGAATTTCAGGAGCGGGGATCTCAGGAATCTCAGGAAGTGGGGCTTCGTGGACCGCAGGGGTAACCGGTGTCATAGACGTACCGGTGTAGTCCTCAGGGACTGAAGAACGTTTACAATGGGAGGCGTGGATCCAACCAGCAAGTCCTTTACACTTGACAGCCGTGTGAGTGGTCAACAGCACCTGGTAAGGACCTTTCCAGCGGGGCTCAAGGGAGGACTTGCGTTGATGTACTTTAAGGTGGACCCAGTCTCCGGGCTGCAATGGGTGGCATGCAGTATCCGCTGGATCAGGGAGGGCGTCACGAACCTGTGAATGGATAGACCTAACAGAGCGGATTAGGGATCTGCAGTATTCAAGCACAGTGTCATCAACAAGCTGCAAATTTTCCTGACCGGGAGGGGGAGGTGGGGAAACAGGCATCCTCATTGGTCGAGCCATGAGAATCTCATGTGGGGACAGGCCATGTTTCCGCATTGGGGTGTTTCTCATTTGCATCAGGGCCAGGGGCAGTGCATCAGGCCACTTGAGGCCAGTTTCTGCACATAATTTTGCAAGCTTATTTTTGAGTTCCCCATTTTTCCGCTCCACAGCACCTGCGCTTTGTGGATGGTGAGCGCAATGAAAACGTTGCTCAATATTGAGGGCTTTGCAAATGTGCTGCATAATTTGTCCAGTAAAATGCGTGCCCCTGTCACTGTTGATAAAGAGAGGCAAACCAAATCTAGGAATAAAGTCCCGTAAAAGGCGTTTTGCCACCGTTATAGAATCAGCTTTAACACAAGGATATGCCTCCACCCACCCCGAATACATGCACACACAAACCAATACATATTCATAGGAGCAACACTTAGGGAGGCTGATAAAATCAACCTGTATATTTACAAAGGGCCCCCATGGGGTGGGGTGAGCTGCTGGTTTTGTGCGGACCGGTCTCCCTCTGTTATGAGCCAGGCAAATCGGACAAGAGTCACAATACTGCTTGGCTATACTTGAAAATCGAGGGGCATGCCATTGTTTAGTCACGGTAGCAATCATACCTCCCTTACCCACATGGGCCAGGCCATGGGCCAGGCGAGCAAGGTAAGGGAGCAAGGCCTGGGGCGCAACCGGGCGACCATCCGGATCACGCCACAAGGCATCTGCCGGGTGCTGTACACACCCGGACAACTTCCAGGCAACCTTTTCCTTATCAGGGGCTGATCCCTGTAGTTTTACAAGATCCTGAAAAGGGTCTGTCTGTAAAGCTGAATGGGAAATTTGAAAGGGACAAAGATTAATGGGTGCCAGAGATCCGGAAAGGGCCGCTTTCCTGGCAGCGCTATCTGCCAGGGCATTTCCTCGCGAAACATCATCACAGGGTTTCTGGTGAGCTGGGCATTTAACTACAGCGATAAGGGAAGGAAGTTGGAGTGCAGATAAGAGAGCCGCAACATGTGGCCCGTGGCAGATAGGCGAACCACTGGAAGTAAGAAAACCTCTGTATTTCCAAAGCTGCCCATAGTCGTGCACTACCCCAAAGGCATATCTGGAGTCTGTATAGATAGTGACCGACCGTCCGGTGGCTAAATGACAAGCCCTAGTAAGAGCTACTAACTCGGCCACCTGGGCAGAACCAACTGCCGGAAGGGAAAAAGCCTCTAGAGTCTCATGCAAATTACAAACAGCATATCCTGCAACAAGCTGGCCAGAGGAATTTCGGAGACAGGAGCCATCCACAAAAAGTACTAAATCAGGATTCGGGAGAGGGGTATCTTGCAAGTCAGGCCGCGGAACGACAAGTTCATTAGTAACAGAGATACAATCATGAGGCTCACCGTCAGTCGCGGTGGGCAATAAAGAAGCAGGGTTAAGAACAGAACATCTGGTTAAAGTTACATTAGTTGCATTCAGGAGCAGCATTTCATATTTTGTTAGCCGTGAATTTGAAAGGTGCTGCGTTTTACATTTTGTCAGCAAGGCTGTGACTGCATGGGGCACTGCAACGGTCAGAGGATGCCCCAACACCAAGGTGGCGGAAGCTTCGACAAGGATGGCCGCAGCCGCCACAGACCGCAAGCATGGCGGCAGGCCAGCCGCCACAGGATCTAATGAAGAGCTAAAATATGCAACAGGCCGATGCTTATCTCCGTGCAACTGGGCGAGCACCCCCTGGGCAAATCCGTCCCTCTCATGGCAGAATAAGATGAATGGCTTTTTATAATCTGCCAGGCCTAATGCAGGGGCTGCTGCCAGGGCACTTTTTAACTGACGGAAAGCCTGCATGGCTTCCTCCGTCCAAGGGATTGGGTCAGGAACCTTATTCAGTGTTAGATCTAGCAAGGGGCGGGCAAGGGAAGCATACCCTAAAATCCACTGACGACAGTAACCCGTCATGCCAAGAAATCCGCGCAGCTGTCTTTTTGTAACCGGTTTGGGCATTTTAAGAATTGCCTGCACACGGGAGGGGGATAAACTGCGTCGGCCCGCCGAAATATCATGTCCCAAGTAATGGACCGAGGGCAGGCACAGCTGCAACTTTGTTTTGGAAACTTTGTGGCCTTTTTGGGCTAGTGCTTGAAGTAGGACCAACGTGTCTGCCTGTGAAGCTTCCAAAGTGCCAGAAGCAAGCAATAAGTCATCGACATATTGAATCAGAACAGAACCCTTAGGGAACACGATATCGTCTAAATCCCTTTTTAATATTTGGGAAAAGATTGTGGGGGATTCGGTGTAACCCTGGGGTAACCGCGTCCAAGTATATTGAAATCCCTGATAAGTAAAGGCAAACAGATACTGACTGTCTTGGTGGATGGGAATAGAGAAGAAGGCAGAACACAGATCAATCACGGAAAAATACTGTGCTGAAGCAGGGATGCAGGAGAGAATAGTGGCTGGGTTAGGAACTACTGGAAAGGTGGGGATGACGGCAGCATTAATGGCCCTGAGATCCTGTACAAATCGCCAAGTTTGCTTCCCTGGCTTTCTTACAGGTAAAATAGGGGAGTTACATTCACTGACTGTCGGCACAATGACCCCTTGCTCCAACAGAGCAGAAATTACCGGGTGAATACCCTCCTCTGCCTGTCTGGATAATGGATATTGGCGGATCCTGGGGAGGGGCTTTGCTGGGTTTACACGGATGTTAACCGGTTGGGCAGAACCAATGCGCCCAACCTGGTTGGCATGTTCTGCCCATAACGTGGGTGAGACCTTTGCCAGCAATTCCTGTTGCAACAAGGAAGGGCTGGACTGGGTGTCCCCCATTGGAGCCTGCTCTTCCTGCAACAGAGCTAAAACTGTATTCTGTGCAGGATCGGGCACCTCCAGAAACACCCCGTCTGGGGAGCAAAAAATTGTACAATTTAGTTTACACAGCAAATCCTTTCCCAATAAATTGGCAGGGGAACAGGGGCTGAGGAGAAACGCGTGTTGGTCAGATAGGGGACCGATAGAGACTGACAAGGGAGAAGTAACAGGATGGGGAATAGGGGCGTTTCCCACCCCGACAGCCGTGACAATTTCTGAAGAGAGAGGTACAGCCGAGAATTCCTGAGCCCTCAGAGTTGAGCGTGAGGCCCCAGTATCTACCAAGCAAGAAGTGGGGGTACCATTTATTATGCAAGAAATAGTTGGGCCCGCTTGGTCAACGGGGAGAAACGGGCAGATGATGTCGCAAATCTCTTGGCTTCCCTAATAGTCTATTAGTGGGGGGATTGGATTGGGAAAGGGCTGGGGGTTAGGACAGGGTGGGGGGCGAGCTTGGTCAGGTTGGGGTTGGAACCAACCGGGGCGGCGGGGAGGGCGCGTGGGGCACGCCCTAATCGTGTGGCCCGGCTGTTTACAATAGGTGCAGTGTGGGTTAGGACACTGGGCTCGCCAATGGCCCACCTGTCCACACGAAAAACAGGCATTTGGGCCAGGTCCGGGGGCCGCACCGAACCTGGGAATCTCACTGGCGGGATCACTTGGCCCTGGCTTTCCCTTTTGCCCCCTTGGGCCCTGCAAGGACTTTAATTGCAGGGCCATCAGCTGGGTTTCAGTATCTTCCTTTTTCTTATCTAACTGCCGATAGTAATGCTGGGCAGCAGCTAAAATCCCTTCCATATCCTTACCTTCCCAATCCACTATTCCCAGCTTCAGGGGCTCACTAACTTTAGGAAGAAGCCCCTGTACAAAGGCTGCCACCACAGCCTGGCGAGCAGTTTCCTCTGCCCTATCTATACCAGAGTATCGCTCGAAAGCCTGTTTTAGGCGCTCCATGTAATCGGCCGGGTTTTCTCCCTTTAATTGTTTACATGCATTTATTTTTGTCCAATCAGTTCTTTTAGGACAGACCTCCAAGACCGCCCGCACCAGGTTATTCCGGTGTGTTTCCAAATCACGGTCAAGGAGGTCCGCTGCCATTAGTGCATTGGGCCAGTGTGCCTTTTCATAAAGGCGGTTTAAAGTTTCCCTGGGCAACATGGCCCGAAGGAGCTGATCCATGTCAGCCCAGGATGGATTATAACATTGCACTACCATTTGTAGCTGCTCCTGAAATTTTACTGGGTCTTCTCGAATCTTAGGAAACTTGTCGATTAGGTTGTACAAGTCCCCTGGGGACCAGGGAGCATGCACTGTTACCAATCTCCCATCCGTGCCCCCTGGCAATTCTCTCAAGGGCAGCAACAGCTTCCCCGTCTGAGGATCAAATAACTCTCTCCCCAGATCACCCAGCTGTTCCCGTCCCCTAGCCAACAGGGCCTGGTAGCGGGTGTTATAAGCTGGGGGTGAGTTTGGGGATTGAACAAAGGATTTTAATTGGGCAAAGGCATCTGACAGACGTCTGACCGGATCGTCTTTAATATCACAGACGTGTTTTGCCTGAGCAAGTGATTCCTCGACTTGCTGGGTTAAGCTTGCAAGTCGCTGTTGGGCTTCTGGGGAGATCTGTGTAAAGTCTGACCTGTCTGAGGAAGGTGATTTTTCGGACTCGGAGGGGGATTGAGTGGCCCGAGAGGATCCCGCCCCCTCCTCCGACTCTCCGGGAGGAGAGGTAGGGCGGGCCGAGGAATAAGAAGGGGGGGTCTCCGTGGTCATAACAGGCCACTGTCGGCACTCTACAAATAAATCTATTAAGTCTGGGGAGGGAGCCGATGGGGCGCGTTGAGCAGCGCCCTTTGGTTTTTCCCCCCGAACAGGGAAAAGGGAGGGGGGTTGGCCCATGCTCTCCCTTTGCATGGGGCCACTTGCAAGCCCCAGCTTTTCCTGGGCTTCCTTAAGTTTTTGCTGGAGCTTTTCTTGGGAGTCTTTTAGTCCCCTAACCTTTGATTCCTGTCTCCTTTTTCCCATCTCATCATACCACATGAAATATGCATCAAACTGATCCTGGGGCACCGTGTTGGCAAGAAGGGCTCCTCTAAGGTGCACCATCCTGTCAAGATCAAAGCTACCTTCCAGGGGAAACTGTAGTTTCGGATTATCTCTAGTGTACCAGTTCCACTTATCTAAATATTTACACGTCGACGATCCATAATGTACGTACATATAAGCAGCAGGCGTGCCTTTGGGTGGGACCGGCAGGATTTTTGATCCTTTGGCCCCCATTTTTCACAGCTTACTTTCACTCAAGCCAATCACACCAGGATGCTAACTCGGGGGTTACCACAGTTCTACACTAATGGCCCAACTTCAGGCCTGCCCTTGTTTCATGGCAGGAACACAAGGGAGCAGGTTCCCAGGCATTTCTCTTCTGGTGAACCTACAGGAAAGCGGACAAGGGGGGCGGGCTGACTGGACAACCCGTGGTCCCCGTACGTCCCTCTCCAGCCCTGGGCACCAGCCTTTAAGCCAACGGTGCTGCAGTAGCTTTTGAGCCGACGGTACGGTTTCCTGGGGCTTCCCTCCTCTCCGAGGTAGGGAAGGGAGCTTATTGCTCCGGGGGGAACAAAAGGGACCCCGTGGCCTTTTACAAGGCGGTGCTCCAAGAGCGGTCACTGGGCCATGGGGAAGTGGAGGGGTAAGGGTAACGGGATGGGGAACACACAAGCACCCTGACTGGTTAGCCACTTACCAAGGCCTGCCAGTCGGGGAAGCTTTTCAGTCTTTCCTCAAGCGGGTCGTGGAGCTTGCTTTCAGAACACCCCCGGTCACGAGCAATTACTTGCTTCGCAGGGGGTCTGGGGCGTCTTTCCACGACCAATACACTCCGGCCGCTCGGCCTTATACACACACACACAGGCCGCTCGGCCTCACACACACAGGCACATTTCCTGGCACAGCCGCCAGGGCGAAACTGCCCCTTGTCCCTCCCAACCTGGTCGGCTCCGGGACCCCGAACGCCCAGCTCTAATAGGCGATCAGGCTACTGCGGACCAAAGGAGCGTGGTCCGAGGGGGCGGCCGGCACTTCCTGAGACTGGGGCGCGTAACCCAGCCCAACACTTCGGAAACTGAGACTGAAACTGAGACTGTAACACAGCCTAACTTGAAACTGAGACTGTAACACAGCCTAACTTGAAACTGAGACTGTAACACAGCCTAACTTGACCGGAGACTGAGACTGAAACTGACACAAACCCGGAGACTGAGACCCGCCCAGTCTAACACAAACCCTAATGAAGGCGTCAAGTGTGTCTGACTTGTCCCAAGGTTGGATCCAGCTTGTGACTTACCCCAGTCAGAGCCTACGGACCAGTCCTCTCCCAGGCCCCTAACAGCAGAGATTTCAAAAGGTCTCTTACCTCTCAGATGGGCCCCGGGGTTGGAAGAGAACTGCCCGCGGTCCTCCGATCCAGGGATGTCATCTGTGGATCCCGGACGAGCCCCCAAATTGTCGTGGAAAAATTGACCACACCGTTGATTTTGGGTCAGACACACTGATGCACCTTTATTAGGTTACACAATACAATTATGCATAAAGGGAAGGTCGGCGTATCCCCATGCAAGGGGGTCAGCCGCCTTGCATAAATCACACAGCTTTAAGCTTATAAAGATAAAAACCACAACGCGTAATCAAGCATTACAAATCTTATCAGCCTTATTTGGTATATTTGCTAGCAAACCAATCAAAGCCTCTCTGGGGGCCGCGCTTTGGACCTGATACCATTTAGGGTTTTTCCTGTTATTGCTAGAGGCTTCTGCCCGGCCCCCCTCTTGCATTACCTTCTTTTGCATTACTTTATGGAATAAGTTACCTAATGCGGTTATTTTGCCAATAGAGTTGTACAACAAGCCCTTTCTTAACTGTGTGCCCCCCTACTTGCGGTTTTTACTGTACAAGACTCTTCTGCTTTGCTAATTTTCCATAGCTTAAACTACTGTTATCCTAGGTCAGGTTTCCCAACTACCAGTAGGCGTTGGTTCCTCTTTTGCTTCTGTTGGCCTTTTGATTGAGCCATACAGGTTTTACATTATGCCACACAAGCTTACAAATTTTCCTATATCTTTATTGTTAAGCAGGCCTGCCCAGGCCTACTGTTGCTAGCTTAGCAATAGGTTATAATTCAGAGTAAGGCATATGGGGGTCCCCAAAATCCTCAACAGTATGTGACTTCATCTTTGCAAATGCGCATTGCAAATCAGCAGGCGCTGGTATCCAAATATGACTTCATTAATTGGGATGCAAAGTCTGAATTCACAGAGGAGTTGCCAGAAGCCTCCAGGATGAGTTTAAGACTTCAATTGCAGAGGGCCATCTGGTGGCCAAGACTTCATTGCAGTCAGCTCTGGATGTGGAGAATGCTTCATCCAGTATTATGACATCAGCTGTGACCATGAGGAGGGCCTTGTGGCTGCAGAATTCCAGCATAGCTCCCGATGTTCAGTAGAATATAGAGGACTTACTTTTTGACAGTTGCTTTTTGTTTTCAGAAAAGACTAATAAAACTTTAGGTTCCTTTAAGAACTCGTGGACTACTTTGCGTTCCTTGAGTGTTTGTATACCAGTCACAAAGAGGCATCGCTATGTGGGTTGTCAGCAGCAGCAGCAGCAATATCACTTGCAGTGGTTTTTCTGCCAGTCATCCTTTCCTGTGAGATAGCAAGATTTTTACAGGTCAGGTCATAAATCACATAGGAGCAGATCTTCTGAGTTCAATTTCAGCCAACCAGCTCCTCATCCTCCAGCGTCCAGCAAGTATCCTAAGTATCTCTGTATCCTAAGTTTGGGGACAGGCGCTCTCACTTTTACTGTGCTGGGGGTACAGTCACCACAGACAAATGGATCCTAAGCACCATGAGATCAGGTTATGGCACACAGTTCCTGTGCATCCCCTTCCCTACCCTTTCCCTCTTCAGGGACCCCTCTTACAAGACAGTGCTCCTTCAGCAGGTCCAGACTCTGCTTGTGCTTGGAGCTACAGAGGAGGTTCCCCTACAGCATAGGAAAAGTGATTCTATTCTGGGTATTTCCTGGTCCCCAAATCTAAATGTGGGAAGAGACCTATCCTCAATCTCCACAATCTTCATAGATAAATCAGATACATGAGGTTCCATATCACCCTAGCAACTATCCTTCCCATGTTGAACCCAGTGACTGGTTTGCTGCCCTAGACCTTCAGGATGCTTATTTCCACCTGGCTATCTTCCAAGCCACAGGAGTTTTCTGAGATTTGTTGTGGCAGATCAGCACTATGCTCCCCTTCAGTCTGTCCTTGGTACCTCGTATTTTTACAAAATGCCTAGCTCTCATGTCAGCTTACCTCAGAAAAAGAGGTATTCATGTTTTCCTATGGATGATTGGTTAGTGAGAAGCACGTCCAGAGAGCAAGACATCTCCCATGTCCAATTCACACCATCTCTTTTATCATCTGGGTCTCATATTGAACAGAGAAAAGTAGAAATTAACACCAACTCAAGAAATCAAATTTATTGGGGCCCTACTACTTTACCAGTTTAAGAGCGTTTCTGCTGAACTAATGATTTCAAACACTTCAGCACGTATTTCTGGCACTACAATCTCAACCTTCAACTACAGTCTGAGTATGCCTAAAGCTACTAGGTGATATGGCTGCATGCACTTATGTTGTCCAGCATGCAAGGTTACACCTTTGCCCTCTTCAAGTGTGGTTGAAGTTTGTCTATCACCTGAGTTGTCATTTGCTGGACAGTCTTGTCTGAGTGCCTACGGAGATCCTGGGCTCCTTTCAGTGTTGGACAGTTGAGAGCAATATATGCCAGGGTCTTCCCTGTACACATTCACCACCAATCAGGACTGTTGTCACTGATGTCTCCTCAATAGCACATCTAGGGGTTTGTGGTCAGAACAGGAAGCTTTCCTCCATATCAGTGTCTGGGAGTTCTAAGCCATTTACAATGCCTGCTGAGCCTTTTTGGAATAACATGGGGGCAGGGTGGTTCATATATGTTCATAATGTATTATGTGAACAAGCCTGCTCCAACCAGCCGTGTCAGGAGGCAATAAAGTTGTGCAGTTCTGCAGCAAGGAGAGCATCACCTCCCACAGTCACTCACTTAACTGGGGTCCTGTTCCAATGGACAGATCACTTCATCAGGAATTTCTTCCAGAATCATGAGTGGTCTTTGAAGTCCAGTGTGCTCAGGTACATCTTCGCTGAATGGGGCATTTTGACTGTTGATCCCTTTGCAATGAGAGAGAATAATAAGTGTTATCAATTTTGCTTTTGAGTGGGTCTCAGTTCAGGCTCCTTAGCTAACTCTTTCCACGTCAACTGGAGATCAACTCTGGTGTATGCCTGCCCTCCAATCCCAGTCATCCCACAGGTCATTCTCAAGATGAGGTTAGATCATATCAAACTGATTCTCATTGCTACAGCTTGGCTAAGGCAATGTCTGTTCTCTCTGACCTTCTCAGTCTGTCAGTTTGACCTCCCATATCGCTTTTCCTCTTCATTCCAACCTACGAACTCAGCACCAGGGTGAAGTTTTGCATCCAGCACTCTACATCTCATGATATGGATGCTACATCGCTAAACGAGGAAGAACAATGTTCAGAAGTTGTTCGACAAGTGTTGCTTAACAGCAGGAAGTCCTCTAGTAGGATGACTTATTTGACCAAGTGGAAACATTTTTTAGTTTAGTCACTTGCTCAGGGAATTCAACTAATGCTGGCCTGTATTCAGGACATTTTGTAGTACCTGCATCTTCAGACTTCTGATCTCTCACTCAGCACATTGAAGATTCACTTGACAGCAACCATGGTGGTGAGGTTTCTAAGGAGAATCAATTGTCTCTACCTGAATCTGTAAGAGCAAATTCTTTTGCTGGACCTTAATAGTGTCCTGGATGCCCTCATGGGTCCTTCGTTTGAGCCCTTGGCAACCTGTTCTCTGTCCCTCCTGTGCCAGAAGACAGCCTTTCTTGTAGCTATAACATCTGTATGTGAGCTGCATGCCTTAATAGTAGGGCCACTGGTGTACAGTTTTTCAAGGACAATGTAGCCAAACAGCCATATCCAAAAATTTTATCAAAAGTGGTTTTGCAGTTTCTTGTTAACAAATGATATATCCGTTTTCTTTCCTAAACTGCACTCTCAATGTGGATGAACAGCGACTTCTCACCTTGGATGTGAGTCGATTCTGGGCATACTATCTGGACAGAACTAAGCCTTTTTGGGCATTGCCTTGTCTGTTCATCTCCTGTGCAGATCAGGTGAGGGGTGAGGCGGTCTCTGTGCAAATGATTTCCAAGTGGATAACTTCATTACATCAGCATATGAAATAGTTCAGACCATGTCCCCACAGATTGTGGGCTCATTTGATGATGATAATAGAATTCCTCAGTGATTTTTCAGTATTGGACATTTGCAGGGCTGCTATCTGTTCTTCTATATGTACTTTTACCAGACACTGTGATTACCACTGTATCTAGGCCAGATGCAAACTTTGAGAAGGCAGTTATGCAGCCATTCTTTGAGCAGATTCTGAGCCCCATCTTCTATGAGTACTGCTTGTGAGTCACCTAAGTGGAATACACATCTGCACCCACTCAAAGAAAAGACTGTACACTGTGTTGTAACTGTTGTTCTTTGAGATGTGGGAGCAGATGTTTATTCCACAACCCATCCTCCATCCCCTCTGCTTTGGGGTCTCTACTCCTGATGTTTGTGAAATAACCGAGGGAGAACCAGGCAACATTGCTCTTAAATAATCAGGTGGGTGGGATGGGGCTAGAGCCACAGGTTGTGAGCGCTGCCCCTACAGGTACTGCTAGGCAAAATTCTCCAGCTTCTATGCACTGGGTGCCCGGCGCGCGCACACACACACACGTGAGTGGAATACACATCTGCATCCACAGCTGGAAGAACAGTTACTGTACAGGTAAGTCACAGTCTTTTCCCATCCCCTAATTAGCTTGGACTAATCTTTGTGAAGAGAAGTAGTACCTGAAGAAATCATTTGGACACTGAGTCTGTTGAGGAGAGAGCAGAGTGTCACACTGTAGGCAATAAGCAAATATTGGATATTTTAGATCATTTAAAATCTTTCCTTTTCTCCTTTAGCACAAGAATGAATATTATTTTTGGATTTTTTATAAAGACCCCAGAGGGGAAAAAAAAGTCAGATTTATTGGCTGTCTTGAAGATTTCTCATTTAGTTTTCTCTTCTTTGTTTTTTTTATTATTATTTACTATTATTATTTCCACCGTGTGTGTGAGAGAGTGATGTCTATATTTGACAGCCAGACATGCATTTCCAGATCAAATACTCTTATATATAGAAATAAGATAGTTCCCAAGAGTATATTTGTATTTACTCAAATAAAACCTCCTTCTTCCCAAACATTTTTATGAACAAAGTCCAGTTGCACAAATATCTGTGGAAAAGCTAATAGGGAAGGATATTTGCATGATTGGATCATATTACAAGTATATCTTCCAACTATTCACCCATCTCTAGTTGTGATGTCATCATGTTGTGAAACCAGCCCAGAAGACCTCACGTTCCAGAAGTCTAACTCTGGATAATAGGTGTTAGACACCTGGCTGCATCTGACCAAGAAGAACATTGTGCTCACCAAGACCATCCTTAGAAACCTGAAGGAGATAATTAGCTGCTTCACCACATCAATGGCTGTCTTCTGGCATATGAAACCTATGGGCTCACAGATCATTGGCTATATGAATAGAATAGAAAATGGTACATACTAACAATCTGGAGATAAATTTTAGTATTCATGGTGTGCTGATCTCATCCCAATACCAACATTCAGAATCTATTTTCAAGTAACGTCAAATTTTAGTGACTACCACTAACAATTGGCTGTTTATTTTCACATTTTAAAGTTGAAATGTGCCATTTATTCTATAAATTAAAAATAAAATCTGATGCCTGCATCAGTAATCCCTCTGATTCTGGCATTATGGGAGTGGAATGGTATCTTGCCTTATTTATATCACTGCTGAAGCATATATTTAATTATTTCAACTCATTCCGCCCCCTTCAAATTCCTCATTAGTGTCTTTATGCACCCAGACAAATTACATAATAATTGTGATATCCAGGCCAGCTAATTTCACATCAGATGATAGTAGGCTGTGTTCCACAGTGAACAAGAGGAAAAACTGAGTATTAAAATAAGGCATTGAATGGAAACAAAACAAAACGCCCTGTAGGCAGTGTATGCAGTTAGCCACATATGCGTAGATTTTCTGACAATAGTCTTTCCACTTGTATTTTTTTCCAATTTTTTTTCCTTTTGACTGAGAGCTTAACAACACATCTTCATTTAACATACAGTTCTTTCTCTAAAGCCAGAGCTATATAATCTGTTAGTGCAAACACTATTCATGTTCTGCTGTGTGAAATTACACATACTGATGGCTAACACTTGTAAATTCCTACCTGAAAACATAGTGATAATTCTTTCACTAAGGTGAGGTAAACTGATAGCAAAGGTCTGTATGGATTAACATTTCATTAAATCGTTTAATAATCATTCGTATTTATCTAAATGCGGAAGCAAAACATTAAAATACATTAATTCTGGCTTAGCTTTTAATATTTTATATAGAACTTTATATAGTTAGTGAGAGTGCATATATATAAAATTAATCATTTATCAAAAAATAATCAGTGTATTATTCATCTTTGAAATTTATCATGAAAATGTACCAGTCAGACAGAAAATCTGCCCTAGTTACCCTTACTATGAAAATGACGCTAATGAAAGAAGAATAAGAAAAAAAAAAAACACCTGGAAAATCAGTTTACTCTGTTTTTGTATCGTGCCTACCACAACTGGGCCCTGAAACCAACTGCTTATTGTAATACAAGTAATGAAAATAAATGTAATTTAGTCACCCAACACCATCAGTTTTTTGCTTTGAGCAAGTGGGTGACTAGTAGTAGTATGTTGTGGTGATATGCATATGATAAATTGTGTTTGCCCGTACTCTGCCTACTAATCCATTTCCTTCATGGTTTATTCCAACATCCCCTTGCCACCACTGTAAGATGGACCCATTTCAGTCTCATGGTGATAAAGCCTTTGTACCACACTACAGTAGAACCTCAAAGATACAAACACCAGAGTGACGGACTGACTGGTCAACCAGACACCATGGGGAACCAGAAGTAACCAATCAGGCAGCAGCAGAGACCAAAAAAAAAGAAAAGCAAATACTGTATTGTGCCTGTATTGTACTTGCCACGGCGCAGGGCAGCCACTTGCAGGTAGGAGGTGGTGAATGCTGTTTTCCCCTATCCCTACCCCCTGGCTGGGATGGGGACAAGCTCAGAGCCCGGGAAAGAAACTTCCTGAGATGCTACTGAAACTTGGCCTGGAGTGTAAGCTGCTGGCGCCTGAGCCCAAGCTCCTACCTGCATACTGCCCTCTGGAGGAGCAGCTGAGTTTTAAAGGACCACAGCCTGCACCATGCCCCAGGGTGCCTCACTCATAACCCTTGCAGCCAGGGGGCTAGAACCGGCTGCGTAACCCCACCCCCACGCGCTGGGCAGGCACTGCAGAGCTATGAGCCCCCGCTCTGAGCAGTCCGCCCTGAGGAGCATCCCATAACGGCTTGTTCAGAGTCACAAACATTTCAGAATTACGAACAACCTCCATTCCCAAGGTGTCTGTAACTCTGAGGTTCTACTGTATCATATATTCTCTCTGTATAGCATGTTTCTGTGTAGTTGCCGCTTATGGAAGAAATCTTCTGGCCATACTGTGCCTAGAAAAGGGAACTGACAAAAGGGTATGTTACTTGACACTGCAAACGGAGGTGATTATTACTACTGATGGTAGCCTTTCCACCAACGGGAAATAGTTTTGTATTAAAACTCTACCCTGTGGGGACTGGAAATGGTCTGCGGGCCTTTCACCTCGAGATTCCCAATTTCAGTTTAGTGGTCCAAGTAAATAATGGCCAAAATTTGCGACCATTAGATGGTGTTTGAAAGGTCTATGTGAAATGAGTCTAGTACCATTAGTTCATTTTTCATTGAATAAATGTCCATATCACAAAAACTACCACCAGAGTTGGCATTAAATGGCATCCCTCTTGTGTGTCTCAGAAGGATGGCCATGGTTGGACTGAGCACTGGACTTAAACTATTCTTTCCCCTTAGGAGAGGTCCCTCTAGGTCAGTGTTTCCCAAACTTGGGACACCGCTTGTGTAGGGAAAGCCCCTGGCGGGCCGGGCCGGACCGGTTTGTTTACCTGCCGCGTCCGCAGGTCCGGCTGATCACAGCTCCCACTGGCCGCGGTTCGCTGCTCCAGGCCAATGGGGGCTGCGGGAAGTGGCGCGGGCCGAGGGACGTACTGGCCGCCGCTTCCAGCAGCTCCCATTGGGCTGGAGTGGCGAACCGTGGCCAGTGGGAGCCACGATTGGCTGAACCTGCGGAGGCGGCAGGTAAACAAACCAGCCCGCCAGGGGCTTTCCCTAAATAAGCGGCGTCCCAAGTTTGGGAAACACTGTTCTAACCTAAGAAATAATTTCAGTTTCAACTTCATCTGTGACAGACAGGAGGGCGCCACATGTAATTCTATACAATAGTGAATTAGTTTATTGGCCTTCCTTAACCTTTCTTCATTGTCACAGTGTCATCTTTAGTAGCAAATTACTCAGTGGTAAAATCCAGTAGGAAAAAGAGGACTTGGTTTCTAGCTCCCTATTCTCCTAGTTCTGCAACCTTCTAAATATCTAAAACAAAAAATAATAACTCATTTAACAGTTAAACCTAACTCATAATGGCAACACTAAATCCAACTCTTAATATTTTATTAGAACATAAGTTTATTCTATGCTATCTGCTTAGTGTCAACAGTTCTTAACTGGATGATTAGTGAGGATGCACAGCAAATGTACAAATCAAGGAAACATCTTAACCATCTAAAGGATTTGTTAAGAAACATATGTTGTTATTGGCAAATGAATTTCCAGGAACCTGTGCTTAATAAGCGATACACATAATGAGCTCTGGAGGCAGACAGTGCATTCATAAACCAGGGGTTGAAAGCCTGTGTCATGGAATCTTGACCATTAATGGTAATGTTGAGAGACTCTGAAGGCACACCAGTGCTTGATGGTCAAAGGTTGGTGGCCTTTTGGGAAACAAGCTAAACAGAGGAGAAAATGGTTCAGACTCCCCAGGATTCCATCTCGAATACAAAGGATTACAAGAAAAATAATAATATACTACCCACATCCAACTTTAAAACTATAGTGTATCGGTTGAGCAACAATATTTTAATAGCCAATAGGTTATTTCTACGATAGCGGCTCAAGTGATTAATATAGTTGTAAAAAGAATATGATTTACTGAAGGTTTTTTTCCTTATATTTCATACTGATGACTGACTTATTACTTGCTGTATTTATCAAACAGTCCCCTCCATGGAACGACAAACAATCCACACTACAGACAGAACTGCATGCTCTCAAATAGTTCTGTAACATTGTTGTTCTGGCTGGTCAAAACTTATTTACAGAAAAGGTGGCAGATGCTTTAGCTCATTAAAAGTGGGGGGGGGGAAAGATTACATTTGAGACACTGAATTAATTTTGTATCTATTGCAGCATTCGAATAACATTATAAAAAGAATATATTAAAAACAGCTTTAATTATATCATTAAGAGCTGTCCCTAAATGAAGGAACTGATTTTTTTCTGTAACCCTTTGTCCTTCCCCCTTTCTTCTGTTTCTTATCCCCATTTGCCATATCACATCCAAATTCAGGTCCTGCTCCCGCAATCAGAGACTCCCAGGCAGTCTCTAATGCTCACACACAGATCCATTTAAGTCAACAGGGCTCCAAACAAGCACAAAGGTCTCCCTGGGTAGATCACAGTTCATGACTGGGACCTTACAATATAAACTTTGGGACATCAAGCCATGTGCCAGATTCTTTACAACCTTCACTTATGTCTGTGCTAAACAAATGTCACGTTGATGTAAAATGCTACCCAATCAGAATTCTCCACCCACTTTGCACAAGTATAAATGATTGGGTTGATTTTTTTAAAAACACATGAAATGGGCCAGATGCACTGCTCTGAAGAATGATGTGCTTAATTTACTCCACAGCATAGGTAAGGAATGAGTTACACAAATACAAACGTTCCAACTCTGCCTGACAAATAAGCCTCAGGCTTAACCTAGAGCAGTGTTTCCCAAACTTGGGACGCCGCTTGTTTAGGGAAAGCCCCTGGCGGGCTGGGCCGGTTTGTTTACCTGCTGCGTCCGCAGGTTCGGCCGATCCCTCTGCCCGCGCCGCTTCCCGCAGCCCCCATTGGCCTGGAGCCGCGATCGGCCGGACCTGCGGACACGGCAGGTAAACAAACCAGCCCGGCCCGCCATGGGCTTTCCCTACACAAGCGGCGTCCCAAGTTTGGGAAACACTGGGTTAGAACTAGTCAGTGAGCGGAAAATGAGCAGTCAGTGGCACTAACCTATCTACAGATAATTTGAAAGGTATGCATCTAACATATTGTCTGCTTGGTAAAAAAAAAAAAATGTTAGTGAAAGATATTCCTCTGCGTTTGATTTCTGATCTGTGAATCACACCCTACGTGCAGGCCTGTACACACAACTACAAAGGCAGTATATGCCCTACATAAACATAAGGCCTGATCCAGTAAACATGTGAGAAAATGCATGAAATTTTGAACCTGCAAAAATGAGCATGGGTCAAGGTCCCATTAAAAATCAGGCCTATGGTGTGCAATTGAAACACACACATTCATAATAACAGGTATGGTGCTGTAAAAACTGCCTTAAAATAATAAAAATTAAGAGAAACTCCAGCAAGATGAGTGAAACTTGTTAGGTCTGTTAATATTAGTAAGTTTATAATTATAAAACAGGATGACTACATGTCCGTGCAGACTGAAGGGAACTTTGGCTGCTATTCTCACTGAGAAATTCTTTTTTATCTTAGGTCAATTGGTATAGTGAGTAGAGTTTTTTTTACTGAATCATTTCTGTTTTTTTGTTTGTTTGTTTTTGTAACAAAAGTCCACCCTGAGAAACACTGAACTAAAAATTCCACCATGAAGGCAGCTCAAATATTCTTCTTGTTAATTGACAGGATATAGGGGAAAAACCTCCTTGAAAGGGCAGAGAAGTTCATTTGCTTCAGCAAGGGCTTTGGTGTAGTGACCCTGCATTTTCAGGGCAGTTTCTCTGCCTGACAGTTTGAGGGCTATAGAGCGGATTTCTAGAACTCTGCCTAAGAAAGCACATATTGTACTACCTAAGTGAAGAAAGGCAGCTCCCGTCTCCCTCAGAGATTGAGTCACATCTTGTGGCAATCAATGGAGTCTAAATCCGTTTATGAAGTATGCTTCAGAGCAATATCAATAGAAGATCCTACAAAAACCATCCACGGGGATAGTATGAGGCATATACAGGATGCAAGTTTTAAAATATACCTTTTAAGTCCTAAAACATAGCATTATTTTTGCAGTCAATGAATGGGGAAGGAAAACAAAAATACCTCATGAAGCTCTGTTTGTAGGAGGACAGTAAAAACATAGCATGTGTACTTGTTGTAGCTGCCCAGACCTAGGCAGGATTGGGGCCCCGCATTTGTGCATATGCACAAGCTTTTCCACGTACTAGATCAGTAACTACATACAAATGAGAGAACTGGGAGGGGCGGGGATTAGTGGTTACTGCACAGAAGACCTGATTTTACTCTGCCATGAGTTCACTTTGTCACTGTAATCAACTCACTTAACCTTATTGTGCCTTAGCTCCCCATCTCTGATTGGGAATAATTATATTCATCTTTATAAAGTGCCTTGAGATTTCTGGATGTGTAATGCAGAGTATTATGTATTAGTGCTTGCAAATGCATGGCTTTTGCAAGTACAGTGATGCATGTGTCCTGATTGTATCATTATTATGTGTATGGTACCATAAAACATGTGTGGCATTCTGCCTTGAAAATTTGGCCCTATGTATATCCAGAATATTCATTTTTTTAGTAATACTCACTTTCATATCCATGAATAGTTTATAGCACAAATGTGTAAGTGTTAGGAAAGTTAAAATAGTGTGTGTTCCCCCTTGATCCTGAGCTAAATGAGTTCTGGACTTGTTTCCTAATAGTGAATTTCAAACGAATAAATAAGGTCCAGTCTGACAGATACTTTGCTTATACTTGGGGTTTTTTTTAAGTTACCGTATATATTAGAGGTTGCAGTTGGCTTTATTACAGCATTGGTGAGTTATATTTCCAATCAATGTGATCTCAAAGATGAAATCCTTGTTCATAATAAACCGTTTTTGACATATTGTATTATTTAGCCCTCATTCAAAAACTGACCCTTTTAAAGGTGCAATAGACATACAGGCCATGCTTGCTTGCAAATGCCATGAAGCATTTTGTCTTGAGTGTGTATAATCCCTCCTGGACAGTATAGTCCTTCTTCGAGTGATTGTTCATGTCCATTCCAAGCAGGTGTGTGTGCGCCGCATGCACGGCAGCCAGAAGATTTTCCCTTAGCAGTGTCCGTAGGGTCGTCCCGGGCGCTCCCTGGAGTGGCGCCTCCATGGCGCCCTATTTAGGGGCCCGCTGACCCTCCAACCCCTCAGTTCCTTCTTACCGCTGGTGATGGCTAGCTGGAACTTCGCTCGCTCTCGCAGCAAGCCTAGCAGTGTCTCTATTGAGTGTTTATAGTTCGTTTTTACATAGTTCAGAGTTAGTGTTAGTTGTAAGATAGTTAATAGTCCTGGGGCATGCCCGGGTCCCCAGGGTTTAAACTCTGTGCGGACTGCGGGAAGTTTATGCCAAAGAGTGACCCGCACTCTTCCTGCTTGAGGTGCCTCGGAGAAGGCCACCAAAGAGACTGGTGCACTATCTGCAAGGGGTTCCGTCCCAGGACTCTTAAGGACAGAGAGCAGAGACTTAGAGTGCTCTTGATGGAGGCGGCTTTGCGGCCACGCTCGGACCCCAAGCCTGCCGACCCGGCGCCCAGCACCTCTTCCTCGGTGCGCAGCACTCCGGCACCATTAGCAAGAGAGGAGGCTCGGTCTAAGAACTCTAAGTCCCGGCACCGGAGAGAATCGGGGCATAGAAAACCGGCCTCCATGCGGCACCGATCACCATCTCCAATGCCCGCGAAAAAGAAGAGGCCGGTGAGGGGCCAATCCCCCCACCAGGACCTTAAAAAGCCGGCGGCGTCCACGAGTGTGGTGGGACAAGCTGTGCAACAACCGCACCCTCCCAAGGTCCCGTTGACTCCTGCTCCCGTGTGGGAGCAGTTGAGTCCGGACCAGTCTAGGTCCCCGGACCTCAGCGAGGATGTGCACCTCCCATCAATGCCGGAGGCATTCGAGGTGGCCTCGGACTTATTAAGCCTCCCGGTGCCAGCCTCCCTGCACCGGAGGGAAGAGCTGCCAGGGATGGTCCGACCCCCGATCCAATCAAGGGGCAAGCCGGCTATCATGACACCACAGTCCCCGCCCTGCACCGCTCTAGCAGTACCGGTGCAAAGAGAGCGTTCCCCAGCCTCACGGCACCGCTCACCGGCGACAGTGGGTACTGCCCCTCCTCGGTCTTCATATTCGGAAACCTCATAGTCGGAGGCAGAATCCTACCACTCCAGTAGATCAAGGAGCAGGAGGTCGGCCTCACAGGCAAGTCAACAACCTTACCCGGCGCCGTGGCAGCAGCAGTGGCAACCACCCTCCCAGTGGCTGTTCTGGACTCCCTGGGCTTACCATCAAACCCTGGGACAGGTACATGGTCCGTGCTCCACGTCTGCGTCGGTCTCGACATCGGTGGCTCCGGCGCAAATGCCTCCACCACCGGCACCGCCGTCCGACAGGAGTGTGCCACAACAGACTCCGGCACTGCCTAGTCAGACACCGGCACCGATGGGGGCCATGTCTTCAACGCCGCAGGCGCTGCACAGCATGCCTCGTCGTTCGGTGTCGACCCCGGTACTGGTCACGGTCCCGCAACCTACATCCGCACCGGATACGCAACCTGAGTACCGTGTGCCGCAGGCCCCTGCAGAGGCCAAGGGTAGTGAGGACGGTCCTCTGCAAGTGATCGCCTCCTCTTCCTCGCCTGACGAGGCACTCGTGGGAACTTCAGCGGCACCGGCCCTAGAGGACAACTGGGTGTTTCAGCAGCTACTTAAAAGGGCTGCACAGAGCCTGGCGATCCAGGCGGAGGAGGTCGAGGTGGATGTAGACCTGGTAGTGGACATCCTGGCTCCCTCGGGCCCATCTAGGGTCGCCCTACCATTGATCAAAATGATAGCTGACGCGTCCCGCACCATTTGGCAGACACCAGCTTCTTTGGCCCCTACGGCCAAAAAGACAGAGGGGCTATCCCCAGATAGACCTGTTTGCCTCACGGGACAACAGGAAATGTCAACGGTTCTGCTCCCTCATGGGGTGCAGTCCAGGGTCCCTCACGGATGCCTTCCTCCTGTCATGGGAAGGTGGCCTGCTTTACGCCTTCCCTCCGATTCCGATGGTCCACAGGGTACTCCTCAAGATTCGCAGGGATCACGCTCGAATCATACTGATAGCGCCGGCATGGCCGCACCAGCATTGGTTCATGTTGCTGCTGCAGATGTCCGTCCAGGTGCCCTCGCATTGCCCCTGCTTCCGGACCTGATCACACAGGATCGAAGCTGCCTCCGGCACCCGAACCTGGAGTCGCTCCACCTCACAGCCTGGATGCTCCATGGCTAAACGCGGTGGAAATGCAATGCTCACAACAGGTTAGACAAGTTATACTGGGTAGCAGGAAACCCTCCACCAGGGCCACGTACACGGCCAAGTGGAAACATTTCTCCATCTGGGCAGAACAGCGGGGACAGGCTCCATTGCTCGCCCCGATCCCACTCATCCTTGACTACCTATTTCATCTGAAGCAGCAGGGTCTTCCCCTCTCTTCGGTTAGGGTCCATTTGGCGGCCATCTCCGCGTTCCACCCAGGAGCGGACAGTGGTTCAGTCTTTGCAAACCCAGTGGTCAGTCGCTTTCTCAAGGGCCCGGACAGGCTTTTCCCGCATTCTCGACAACCTGTCCTGGCTTGGGACCTTAACTTGGTCCCTTCTGCCCTCACGGGGCCCCCCTTCGAGCCCCTGGCTATGTGCTCATTAATGTATCTCTCCTATAAGGTCGCATTCCTCATGGCTATCACCTCGGCCAGGAGGGTATCGGAGCTCCGAGCCATGACATCCGAGCCTCCATACACTGTTTTTCACAAGGACAAGGTCCACCTCAGGCCACACCCGGCGTTCCTTCCTAAGGTGGTATCTCCTCTTGGATCACGGCTTGCATCCAAGAATGCTACAATCAGGCTAAGGTGCCCTCCCCGCCGATCACAGCCCACTCCACAAGGGCACAGGCCTCCTCCATGGCATTCCTGGCTCAGGTCCCAACACAGGAAATATGCAGAGCTGCCACGTGGTCTTTAATCCATACGTTCACGTTGCACTATGCCATTACGCACCAGGCCAGAGACGATGCAGCTTCGGCCATTCAGTGCTACAATCTGCAGTGAACTCTGACCCCACCACCTAAACTAAGGCTTGTGAGTCACCTGCTTGGAATGGACATGAACAATCACTCGAAGAAGAAAAAACGGTTACTCACCTTTTTGTAACTGTTGTTCTTCAAGATGTGTTGTTCATGACCATTCCAATACCCACCCTCCTGCCCCTCTGTCGGAGTGCCGGCAAGAAGGAACTGAGGGGGTGGAGGGTCGGCGGGCCTCTATATAGGGCGCCATGGAGGCACCACTCCAGGGGGCGCCCGGGCCGACCCTACGGATGCTGCTAAGGGAAAATCTTCCGGCTGGCATGCATGCAGCACGCACACACCTGCTTGGCATGGACATGAACAACACATCTGAAAGAACAACAGTTACAAAAAGGTGAGTAACCTTTTTTCCATGCTGCTTGCAATAGCGGGTTGTGCCTAAATAGCTTAAATATATAATTGAGCCCAGCAATAGTAAATGTTATGGGCCTGATTCTGCTTTCATTGGTGTAAATCAGGAGTAACTCCACTGAAGTCAAAGGAGTTAGACCAGGGTAAAGGTGGGGAAAGTAAAATCAGAAATAGGCTTTCTATGTTTTGAATATTGCTGTGATGACAAATTTGCTGAACATGTAACTAATGGAAACAATCTCTGTCATTCCCTTGGCTGCTTTAAATCCTTCACCCAGCTTTGCCTAAGACCTGCACACTTCACTTAGTTTGTCTAAAATTAAGGGTGTTTCCCCCCTGAGTCCCACCAATTTGTCCAAATATGTTCATTAATTAATTGGCAGAGCAACTGGGTTCTTACTGTGACATTTCTTTCCAGTGAATCATTAAGTGGAATGAATGTTGTAGCTAACAGGGCAGATGTCTTACTAGTTACATTTTTGTCCCTTTTCCAAATTATTTCTTCCTCATTACACAACTGAAATTTTGGCTAAAGGAGTACCAGTAGCCACAGTAAGAATAATGAAAACTGAGAATTTCTTAGTACTGAAAGGAAGAGATCAGCCACACACATTAAGGACCTTGGAATTTGCAACACAGCTATAATAACAAGTAATATATGGTCCAGTTCTGCCATCTTTGTGTTGAGTAGTACCTTATTTCACAAGTAGTCGCGTTGATTTCATTGAAGCTGCTCTTGGTCTGAGGTAAATGTAGCAGAATTGGGCTTGTACTGATCTAGAGAACCACAGGTATTTTTTTGCTCTTAAGCTACACTGAATCTAGATCCCTGAACATATTTTTTAGCTTACCAAAATATTTATTTCCAAAATATTGTGCCTTGTAAGAATATTGATTTTCAATACAGTCCTCTGTAGTTTGTAACATCGCTATTTATTCTGGATTGTGTTCCACTCCATCACTGGAGAAGATGTGCAGAAAAATCAGCTATGTAAGTGACTCAGCCCCAGTCCAAAAAAATCTCAAATTTGTCACCCTCCTTAAATCTGGTGAACTAGTGAGCTGCTTTCTTATGCTCTATAATAGTGTTCTACAGGTCTGGCCGATCGCGGCTCCCACTGGCCGCGATTCGCTGCTCCAGGCCAATGGGGGCTGCGGGAAGCGGCGTGGGCCGAGGGATGTACTGGCCACCGCTTCCAGCAGCTCCCATTGGCCTGGAGCGGCGAACCGCGGCCAGTGGGAGCCGCGATCGGCCGAACCTGTGGACGCGGCAGGTAAACAAACCGACCCAGCCCGCTAGGGGCTTTCCCTATACAAGCGGCATCCCAAGTTTGGGAAACACTTCTCTATAAGTATGAGGTGATGGTAGTTGTGCTTTCCCTCCTCTGTTGCTATTTGTTTGAAGTTATAAACCACGGAGGATTGTATTGGAGAGAGATTCTTGTTCTGGCAACATGCAATATTGTTTGATGCTTTCAACTGTGGTCATGTTCATCATGTTGGAAGGTTAGGGGTGCAATCCACTTCAAAACCAAAGCCAATACTGTTTCAGTGACCAAACACCTGGAGCCACTTGCGTGCAAAGTGACCATTACCTTTCCTCAGGATCCAATGAGAAGTATGAGGTTCATGTCTGAAACTAGGTCTCAACAAGACATTTGTGTTGCTGCCCAGTCATCTGGCTTATTCTGTCTACAATGTAATTTAATCAGTGAAATGTATTATAAAAAATTTAATTTAGCCAAAAATAGACTCTGATAAGCCCTGTATGCTTGAAATGTAGTGAACTGGTCATCTCTGTAGGCCACCAGGTTTCATGTGAACCTGCATAACAACAATGGCCTTGATAGCTTTTCAGGGAAAAGCAAAACTTGTACATATGTTTTATTCACTATTTTTGATTTAATAAGCTGTGGCAATTTCAAGTAATTAAATTTAAATATACATGTTCTGTGGAGTGTGCTTCATGGTGAGAATCCTCACAACAGCGCAGGGTGGATTTGATTTAAATCAAATTGATTAAATCACTAGTGAGGAAGACTCGATTTAATCATGGATTTCTACATAAAAGTGCATTCCTGTTGGTTGTTATAACCTTAGTACATATTCTTCACAACTCAGAGATAGATGTAGGTTTCATTTTTAGAAGGTACACACTATACATTTTTAAAGTGATTTATTTTGAAAACTTTTCAGATTAGTTTTACAGCTATATCAGAAAATGAATGATTGTTTGGTTATTTCATTTACCAAATTGAAGCAGATATTTATGAAGTCATTGGGAGGTGAACGATCTCCAATTCAACAGGTTAATATTAATATTTGGAGGATTTTCTTGCCATGCTGTATTAGGAGGAGAACATCACAAGACAGACATTTAAATTGTTTTATTTAACTAAAACAACAATGTTATGTATTCTGGATTTTTTTCTTCAACGGCAAATATAATATTTTAACAAAAACAAGCATATGAATTTTTGAATTTAGTTAAATATTCACGGTTTTTAAAATCAGGTTTGTTTTTGTTAAAATTGTTTTTAACTAAAATAGTAAAATAAATATTTCATTTAACTATGTCAGCCAGGTCAACATGAGAAACTTAAAATATTGGCTTCTGCAGCTAACTCAGTCATCTTCACCTTAATTTTCCTGTTTGTTCATAATCTGGAAAAGAAAAACAAGCTTTCTTGCTTTTTCAGGTCCGAAACGATTTCTCAATTTGGAATGAATTAGTCCAAAGGAAGAAAATATTCTTTCTACACCGGCAGAAGAAGCTACTGCTGTTAAAAGTGAGATTATCACTTCAACAATCTCTGAATCCAAGTGCTTAAGTGACTTCCACCAGTTCACTGGTGTGACTTTCTTTAAAACATCATCAGCAAACATATATTTCTTGAATGGTTCACCCTTAGCTCTGAAATTTATTATAGTTGGCATCATGGAGGAATGATTGCTGGATGTCCACGTCATAGCCAACTCCTCTTCAGCAGTTAAGGTTTGACCCTGGTACCGAGTATTGAGAATATTTGCAAGAAAATGAGCTGGAGATAGTGCTTGTCCCATTTGTTTTTTTAATGCTTATAATTAACTCTGTCAATGCATATTTCTCTGTTTAAGATCTCACTCAGTTCCTTCCAAATTTCAACAGCGTCAGCAATAAAACAGCTATTTCCCTGCATTTTGTTCTAGGCTACAGAAATAGGCTTCAAGGTACTCAGCATGTGTTCAACATTTCTCTTAAGCCCAATGTTGAGAACTTTGGCTTTGATAGTGCCATCTATTTTTTCATGATTTTGTTCACAAACTGTCATCAGATTAGGCCAGTTCTTGATCTGGTGCTCAAAACAGTCCACTACTGAGTTCCATCGCACGTCTTGTGGGAGAATTAGCTTGGTTCCTCCCACTTTTTTCAGAGCAGCTGCTGCAAAGTGGTTGTTACGGAAGTATTTTGCAATTTCAACAACATTAGCCTTTATTTCTGGAACAATGAAGTCTTTGGCTAGGAGGTGCATCAAATGAGCACTGCAACCAGATGTTAATAGCTTGGGACTCTCTTCTAAATAATTTCTTCTCATCTTGGATACATTTGCAGCATTGTCTGTGACCAAGCTGCGTACTAGACATTTGAATTTTTTTTCAGTTTGTTATAGCTTTTACTGCTACTTCTTGTAAATATTCTGCTGTGTGTGCATTTCCTGATGTATCAATTGTTTCTGTAAGGAAGAAGTTCCCTTCTTCTGTTGTCATACAAGCACATACAACAAGATCATTGTGGACATTGCTCCACCCATCAAGACTCAGATTAACAATTTTACCATCTAGACCTTTTGCACACTGCTCAATTTCTCTGTATCATTGGTTTAAAGACTGAACCATGTTAATGAAGTGTGGGTTCTCAATCATACGAAAAGGAGAGTTTGTTGCATAAACAAACCGGGCAATTTTTTCATCAATTACCTCTTTTTGTAATCTGCTGGTTCTTATCACAAATTTATCTATGGTTGTTTCTGGATGATGGAGCTGCTTTTTTTTCTTTTTGACATACATGATGTGACTGAAACACTGTCATTGGCAGATAACTCTGAACTATAGAAAATGATGGTGATCTTGAAGGTGGATAGGTCTTCAGAATCCTGTATGTTGAGGATGGATTCTCCTTAACAAAATAAGTCAATGCAGTTATTTAATTATTATTACCATACTGCTCATTTAGTATTACTCGTTGCATTCACTGACACTCAGTACTACTTTAAAGGGGAAATTGTAAAAGGAAGATCTGCCTATTTCAGCTATTTATTTTTTATCACAACTGCATCTAAAATGATAGTACCATAGAGTAACAACTATATTTTTTGCTCAACCATGAGAATTCAAGAATAGTCCAGAAGGAAAACAGGCAGTCCTTAAGAAAGAAGTATGAAATAAAAAAGTTTACCAACCTGAAGATCCTGCATGTTCAGACATGTTCCTTTCATCATCTTCAACGCGGCTTCCTCCTGAGAAGGACACTTCTCATGATGTTGTTTCATTCGGGCCACCAGGCCTTGCATTTCTTTGTTGCACTGTTTGCATTTTGCATCCATGCCTCTCTTACCCACAGGTAGAGGAACTTCATTCAAATATTCCCAAACTGGGTCTCTTTTATGGCCTGCTGCCATTATAGGTTTTCCCTTCTAGTGAGAGAATGGTATGGTAGATCTCAAATCAATGAAGGCTACACTCAGAAAGACCTCAAGACTTCTGGAATATGCTGCTCCAACAGTTTCACTTTTGTTTCTACTGCCTGTCCCTCCCTTCTCACATTTATATCCAGACTTTTTCTCCTTGTCCAGATCTGTTCCGCCCCCAAAATCTTCTATTCATTGAACTTTTTGAAACTTTGCACTTTTAGAGAGAGGTAAATGATTGACTCTGTGTACACAAATTTGCAGAGGGACAATAGGGTTGAGGTCTGTTATTTCTCACCTCTTTCTTTCTTTCTTTCTTTCTTTCTTTCTTTCTTTCTTTCTTTCTTTCTTTCTTTCTTTCTTTCTTTCTTTCTTTCTTTCTTTCTTTCTTTCTTTCAACACTTTTCCTGTTAACAAGCATGTTATCTCTGGAGACACAAATCCACAAAAGTTTGAGAACTGCAAAACTAGGCATCTCTGATGGTATCTTCTAGACTGAGCACTGAGTCCCATTGGGTAGGTAGAAAGATTAACCTAAATAATCTATACAGAAGCCCCTGGAACCCCATAAGATTGGGTCCCTAATCCATGAACTATTGGAACTCATTTACAAAACTTTTCTTAAACATTACATGAATATATTGTCTCATATTATACAATTAGAATTTATAATCCCTATTCCATGATGAGATACATTATAGCTCAAAGATATCTTAATTAAAACTATCTTTAAATAGTTTTTTCCTCAAAAAGCATTTTAGCAAAAAAATCTGATATAAATAAAAAAAATCCAATTTAAAAAAAATTTTTTTTTAAATCATTGATTTTTATCCACCCTGCAACAGGGTGACCTACAGTACCCTCGTGATGAGGAATGAGAGTAAAAGATTCCAGTAGTATTTTAGCACTCTAACCTGATGATAATTTCTTAGTACCAATACATGATACACCACATCCAGCTTTCTGTCCTTGCTTTCTCTTTACCCAAAGGTAAATAGATGTTTTGAAAGACTGGAGGCAGCTCAGCTGGTATGGTGTCATTTACACTAACATGTCTGTGATGTAGAACGTAACACAGGGCAGGCATAGACTCAGGTAAACATCGGTGTAAGATACAAGTTCTGGTGTTGACACACTGTGAATACTGAGAGGGGAAACAACATTATGATACCTTTAACCCATATGTTATATCCTATTTACAGCATCCATCTTCCAAAATGTAGCTTTTATTTTCTGAAATTAATGTGATCATTAATAGGATTCTTCCTGTGCCATAAAATGCAACCCAAATGATCGTCTGTATACAGTTAATTAAAAAAAGAGGTTTCCACTTTCTAAAAGTCAAAGAATGTGGGAGGGTAAGTAGGATTATCTTATTGGACTGGGACGCATGATATCTGGGTTCAATTCCTGTTCCCATTATAAACTTTTTGTGTGAACTGGGATAAGTCATTTTCTTGTATCTCAATTCACCATTTGTAAAAAGAAGATACTTCCCCAACTTCATCAATTCCTGGGATGGTATTCTGATGGCATAGTGGTGAGGGTCATATAGATAGATTTGCTGAGCTTCTCCTCTACCTATTTGTCAGCTTTGGAAGCACTCATTAAAAATGTTAATATGGCAATCGTGAATTATTGAGCATTACTTGATGTCACCACAGCACTGCAACGTGCAAAGGCAGAATCTTGTAAGAGTGAAAGATGTCCATGTATTGTGGAGAAGCACTTATTACAATAATATTTGGCAAGCAAAATTAAAAGGGAATATAAGAATATCCTGGGAAACCTGGTTATATTTTTATGTAGTTTTTCTCTGCTGCTGCTTTAGGTTGAGTTTGATTAAAACTTTAAAGTCCTTACATATTGAACAAAAAGATTGCACTGGATTAGCTTCCTATAACTAATAGGTAGGACAGGGGGTAATCAAGATGGTAATACTCCAGGGGTGGGCAAACTACGGCCCACGGGCCGGATCCGGCCCCTCAGGGCTTTGGATCCGGTTCACAGGATTGCTCCCCGTGGCGCTGGAGGCCCCGTGCCACTCTCAGAAGTGGCCGGCACCACGTCCCTGCGACCCCCGGGCGGGGGGCAGAGGGCTCTGTGCATTGCCCTTGCCTCCAGGCACGCCCCCCCCCCCCCGCAGCTCCTATTGGCCAGGAATGGGGAACCACGGCCAATGGGAGCTTCGGGGGAGGTACCTGGAGGCGCGGCAAGGGCAGTGCACGCGAAGCCCTCCGCCCCCCTCCCAGGGCCCACAGCACTTCCTGGAGCAGCATGGGGCCGGGGACAGGGCAGGCATGCAGGGAGCCTGCCCTGGCCCCAGTGCACACCGCTGCCACCCCGGAGCCGCTTTAGGTAAGCAGCCCCGGGCCAGAGCCTGAACCCCTCCTGCTCCCTGCCCCCCAACTCCCTGCCCTAAGCCCCCTGCCTGCACCTCGCACCCCTCCTGTACCCCAACTCCCTGCCCTGAGCCCCCTCCTGCACCCCAACCCCTGCTCTGAGCCCCCTCCCGCAGTCTGCACCCCTGCCCTGAGCCCCACCCCCCTTCCCTGAGCCTCCTCATACACCCCACACCCCTCCTCTGCCCCAATCCCTTGCATACCGCACCCCCTCCTACAGCCCGCACTCCCTCCCGCACCCCAACCTCCTGCCCCGGCCCTGCATACAGTTTGCCCACCCCTGTAATACTCCCTAAACTGTTGTACTTAATGCAACATGTGCCCGGAGGCATCCCAAGCAATTCCTTTAATTAGGTCATCTCACTTCTGAGTAAACTAATGTGAAGCGGGGAAAAGTACTGCATGTTACAGTCCAGATTGTGGCCTACCTTACTTGCCTGCATAAGGGAGTAAGGAGACATATGGTGTGCCTGGGTACAAACACTGCACCAGGTAAAGGGCTGGTACCGGTATATTTCCACCATCTGCTCCAAGGGCCACCCAACTAGGTACTGCCTCAAACAAGCCTTGCAGCAAATCCACAATTTAGCTATGCTTATGCAGCCTTATTGGGAAAGTGGTTTAGCTACCCCTAATATCAAACTATATAATTGAGCTACTCAGATAATATCTAACTATGTGGTTTACTGATAATATGCAGCTCCCGCAAGTGGTGGTAGTGCAATCTTTTATTCTCCAATCAAAACTGCCATACTTAATTTACACAAAATGGGTGAAAGAGCTACCCAATATGATTAAATATCCATTGTAGACATAGCACCTAGTATTGAATCACTGAAAATAACACACATCATTCTAAACCCAAAAGTAAATTTCCCCATCCAATAAAAAATGAAGGGCAGGATCTGAGTTTCCAAATTGAAAATGTACCATGACAGAAAATATGTATTGACTCTGGATTTTTTTAAAAACCAATAAATATTCACTAATATGCTATTATAGCCTGCTTACATGATATGTTTCAAAATATGATAAATCAGAAGCATATGTTAGAGATACTCAAACATGGTAATTAATGTGAGGTGAACTCATATATGGTACAGTAGAACCTCAGTTACAAACCTCTGGAATGAAGGTTGTTTGTAACTCTGAAATGTTCGTAACACTAAACAAAATGGTATGGTTCTTTCAAAAGTTTACAACTGAACATTGACTTAATACAGCTTTTAAACTTTACTATGAAGAAAAATGCTGCTTTCCTTTTTTTTAGTAGTTTGTTTATCACAGTACTGTACTGTTTGCGCTTTTTGGGGGGGTCTCTGCTGCCTGATTGCGTACTTCCAGTTCCAAATGAAGTGTGGTTGACTTGTCAATTTGTAACTTTGGTGTTCATAACCCTGAGGTTCTACTGTAGTATTGTC
Organism: Emys orbicularis; assembly: GCF_028017835.1. Classification (NCBI taxonomy): domain Eukaryota; kingdom Metazoa; phylum Chordata; order Testudines; family Emydidae; genus Emys; species Emys orbicularis. The sequence goes on along the minus strand of NC_088687.1, from coordinate 84,319,875 downwards.
ACATATTGTAAACACTGAGTTACTTTACACCTGAGCTATAAATTCTAAATTTACTTACTGATGCCAGTGATAATAAGAGAGCCTTTTTTGCCATTGGCAATGTTATTGGCTTGACAAAGATTGGCAATGAAATGGATGAGAAAATCTGCTCCACAAATTAAGCTGTGAATAAAAGACTTAATGCAGGTAACTACAATGGATGAAACATTACATTGAAAAAGAGCTAATATGCATAAATAATGGAAAACATGGTCATGTTGACAGGACAATATGGAAACAGACACACCGGCAGCAATTTGACAAGTTTTCTTAGTAAGCAACAACACACATTAGAAAGAAGAAATTAACTTAGAAACCACACCTCCAGTGTTCTACTTCGTCTTAAATCCTGCAATGAGCTCCAAACAAATCTATTCCTGCACCCATGTATAGCCCCATTGACTACAATGGGCTCCATGAAGGGAGAGAAGTCCACTCAGAGCTCATGGCAGGGTCAGAGCCCTAGCTGCTGTTTGTTTTTTAATAAACATTTTGTTTTTATTTTAATCTTTAAAGAAAAATACAAATTGGTGGTACATTCATTGGCCCCAATCCTGCAAACGTGTATGCATGTGAGTAGTCCCAATGGGCTTCATATGGTGCTCGTATACCTCTGTAAATACACAAAATTATATTACCAGAGAGCTATAAATCAAGGTTTGCATACATAAATTACTTGAAAGGTTAGGACTGTGAAAGACCATTAAAATTAATTTAACTGCATTGTTTAATCTTCTGGTTGTCAAGTGTCCCAATCATTATGAAACAATACCTTTTTTCCTAGATTTCATAGCTTTTAAGGCCAGAAAGGACCATTATTAGAGCATTGACTCTGATCACATGTATATCAGAAGCCATTAAATTTCACCCCGATACCCCTATATTGAGCCTAATGACTTTGGTTAAACTAAAACATTTGGGTCAGGAGACTGAACTGTTTTGTGCCACCGGCAGAGAACAGGGCGAACTGAGATGCCACCAATGTCCGAGGCCTCTTTAGAGGTGTGATACTGAAAGTTCTCTGCAGACAAAACTTCCACTGATGTTAAACTCTGCCTTATCCAGCCCCACTTGATTAGAGAATGGGCCCTTTAGGGTGGCATAGCTTTTTATTAGCTCTATACACCATTACACTAAGACTTGAGCTTTCTTTTTGCTCATTCTCTCAGCTTTAAATATTAAACCCTCGTTGAACGAGCTGTGTGTCCTGGTGCAGGGCATTGTGTTACTCTGTGAGAGGTCTAAGACCAAGATTTAAAAAAATTACTGCTTAAAGTTATACTCTAAGGAGTAAAACCTTCAAAAGCACCTGTATGACTTAGGATTCTATTTCCCGTTGACTTTCAATGAGATTCCTAAGGGCCAGATTATTAAAGGTATTAAAGGCTTAAAGATGCATATAAGTGCCTACTGGGAATTTAAAAAAGCACCTAGGCACTGAACTTCCATTGATTTAAAGAGTATAAGTCACTTTTGAAAATAGTAATCCTGAATCACCTAGATGCTTTTGAAAATTTTACTCCTAAAGTTCATATTTAGGCACCTAAATCAGTGTTTATAATGTGCATTTAAAATGAATCTCACAATATTTGGGTTTTGTATAAAATCCTACCTTCTGTAATCAGTTGATTACATGAGAATCTTAGCTTTTATTTTTAAATAATTAAACTTCTTGCCATTATGGTTGCAGGGAAAGAGAAAATGTGGCCCAATTGTATCCTAAAGGCTCCAAAACCCAAAGACAAAGTAAAAGAGAAGCCTAAATGTACTACATTTTTAATATCTTGTAGTTTTTAAGCCAATTGCATGATTTTTGGGACCTACCTCATTATTTTTGCATGCTTGGAGTTGGCAATACTGCAATAAATGGCCTATCTGAGCACCCAACAGCTCCCATTTAAGTCAAATCAGGCCACTTACCTAAGTACCTAAAAATATGGATTTAGTGGCCTAACTTTAGGCACCCATTTGAGAATGTTGGCTTATGCATCAAAGATTTATTTTATGGGAATGTTAGACCTTTAAGATCTATAAAAGTGATAATCTCCCTCATTTCCCACCCTGCTAGAGGAAAAATGTATTTTAAAGACAATTTAGAGGGCTTAAAAGGTACTAGATCAACATTCCTGAAAACAAAAATTCTCTTTGGTAATAAAATAGGGCGCAGCTCTGGAAGTCACAGTGCAAGCTTACACGCTGTACTTCACCATTGTGTCTCACCCAGTCCTGGAACCACCTCTAGGAGTATGAGGGAAGCTCTGTCTGTCTGTATGCATGCATTTAATCCTTGACTTCTCTGCTAGGACTGCTGACATGGGTACCAATTAGTGCCAATTGTGATGCCTTTTCTTTGTGATGTGGATGCTTATTCATTTACTTGGGAAATCGACTGAGACCACAAAACTCACTCCACAACTTTGGTTTTATTATTAAAAACTCAATTTTTATTTTTGTACTGAAAACAGGAGAATGCCCATAATTGTTCAAATGAAGCATATTATGAACCCGATGACTGTGAAATACAAGTAATGCTCAGTGAATGCGTGTGAATTTCAGAACTAATGTAAGAAAGATGAAACTTGTTCTACTTGGAAAAAAGTGCCCAACTTTTGTAAATTCCGATAAATCAAACTTCTCTCCTGCTATGTTTTGCTTAAGCCATCACTGGGAAGAGTTCAAAGCATTTTATTAGCATTTTTCAGTAGATGCTTTTGCATTCATTAATTTTTGAGAATGCCGAGTAAGACAAATCTGATGTGTGTTTAGCTTTGCTGAATGGTTTTCCTTTCCGGAGGGAAATTGATCAGTCTCTCCAAGGCTATAGCAAAGTTACCTGTCATTTTTTTAAAAAATGGGGCAATTTAATCAAATGTCAAGTAGCCAATTGTCTCTTCTGTTCAAGATTTTTAATAAAGTACATTGAATATTGAAAGATTATTTGGGTCTTGATCTTGCAAACACTTATGCATATGAGTAAATTAATGCAAGTAAGTCATCCCAGGTCACAGTGGGATCCTTGGACACTATTTGTACATTTTTGGTGGCCAAGCGGATTCTGCTGAAGTTTTCATAAATGAGACATTATTTTGCATAACTATTTTACCACTTGTTCTAACAGCTCTATAGAGAAAATGTATTTTTAAATATTGAGGTTAACTTTAAATGGAACAGAACTTCTGAGTTTCTTTTCAACTGAAGCACTGCATTAAAAATGGTGGGGAGGGGGAGCAGAGTCTTTTTTGTTGTTGATTTGCAGTAGCATCACAGAGGCAGAGAAACAAACACACTCATTAGGTCTAATTAGGATCAAATATTTATTAAGCACTGGTAGCTGAACTTAGTGTACTTACAGTGGATGGAGAAATTGTTTGTGGGTAATGTGCTGTACTAGTTACACATGAAGCATGCATGGTTGAATAAACCTGTACAGAGATTTTTCCCCTCTGTGGAATGTCTTTCATCTAAGTAGATGTTTTATGTACTTAGCTAGCATGTAATTTTCCCACCATTCTCAGATATCTGTATCAAAGTTATTTTAAAAGACTAATTCATAAGATGGCTAGTATGTGTGCACTGTTTTAATACAAAATTATTAGTCAAATTGGCTGGTGAAGAGTCCAAATGGAACCCACATGGTTTATTAACTTTGTAATTAAAATTGTAAATTGGTTCTCGAGACATTGAGAAACCACCTACATGTATGAGGAACTGGTGTCCTGGCATTTTTACCATTTCTGTTGATAAAGTAAGTTGTGGTGATGAAACAAGACAAGAGCCAACTCTGCTGCCTAGTAATTTCATTGGGTGACCCTTGGTTCTTGTATTATGTGAAGGAGTAAATTCATGTTTTCCACACCATTCATGATTTTATAGACCTCTATCTTATACCCCCTTTGTCATCTCTTTTCTAAGTTAACCAGTCCCAGACTTTTTAATCTTCATGTATGGAAGCTGTTCCATGCCCCCTAATCATTATTTGTTGCCCTTCTCTATACTGTTTCCAGATCTAATAAATCTTTTTTGAGATGGAGTGTCCAGAACTACTCATGGTATTCAAGATGTGGCTATATCATGGATTTATATAGTGGTATTAAGATGTTTTTTTTATCTTCTTATCTATCCCTTTCTTAATGGTTCCTAACATGCTGTTAGCTTTTTTGAGTGGTAGCAGCTGATGTAGACCCCATCATTTTGTATGTATAGTTGGAATTATGTTTTCCAATGTGCATTACTTTGCATTTATCAACACTGTATTCCATCTGCCATTTTGTTGCCCAGTCACTCAGTTTTGAGAACTCTTTGTAACTCTTAGCAGTCAGCTTTGGACTTAACTATCATTGTTCCAGGCCAATGGGGGTTGCGGGAAGTGGCGCGGGCCAAGGGATGTGCTTCCAGCAGCTCCCATTGGCCTGAAGCGGCGAACCGCGGCCAGTGGGAGCCACGATCGGCCGAACCTGTGGACGTGGCAGGTAAACAAACCGGCCCGGCCCGCCAGGAGCTTTCCCTAAACAAGCGGTGTCCCAAGTTTGGGAAACACTATCTTAATGGTTTTCTGAAAGTGATTGAACAATAATTCTGGTTGTAGAAGTAATTCTATTATCTCTTACTGGCGTGGAGGGGGTTCCTATAGTACTGGGTACTCTCTCATCTGATTCTGTGACCTTCAGAACCAGTGTCTGATTTTCTAAGCTTAGCTGTGTGAAGCTCAAGCTCATTCATTGTCTCTTCAATAAAAGCAGGTGGCAACTAGAATTTAAAACTGTTAACTGAAAGTAGACAAAAAAATAAAATGAGTGGAGAAAATCCATCAAAGGCAGCATATGTTTGATGCTCTTCCAAGTATAATAAGAAATGATCCAGGTCAGCTCTGTAAAGCTCTCTTGGTAGTTACCAGGATACTACACAGACAAGTTGACCCGCATAGTTATTGCAGAATAAACCATTCCACATTATCTATTACAGAACAGCCCTCTTTGTGGACACTCTATTCCTGAATAAAAATCACTTTATTCCAGAATTATTACTCCAGATCAATAACCACGAACATTGTGTCCCCGCCAAGACAATTGGATAAAAACAGAGAGCGAGAGAGATTAGAGCTGCTCCCTCCTCTCCCCCCAAAAGCATGACTCAAAGAGAGTTAGTTTCTGTGCTGTGTGCAATCCCCAAACCACAAGGAAATTATCCTTGGAACCTAACCATGATAAAATGAAGCAACCCAGCCAGTGGCCAGATCTTTGAATGTAAATGATAGAGGCAGGGAAGTAGGTCATTTATTTGCTAACTAGACTCTTAGGGTATGTCTACACTGCCGCGCTAGTTCGGCGGCTGGGGATCGAAGTTCCGGGTTCGATTTATCGCGTCTGGTGTGGACGCGATAAATCGAACCAGGAAGTGCTCGCCGTCGACTGCGGTACTCCAGCTAGACGAGAGGAGTACCGCGGAGTCGACGGGGGAGCCTGCCTGCCGCGTGTGGACCGCGTCTGAACCGCGGTAAGTTCGAAGTAAGGTATGTCGAATTCAGCTACGTTATTCACGTAGCTGAATTTGCGTACCTTACTTCAACTTGGGGGGTAAGTGTAAACCAAGCCTTAGTCCTAAAATAATGACTGCAGCTGTAGGGGATGATGGGTTCAATATGGCAAAAACTAAGCAATAGTAACAGAAAGCAAGAACACAGTCTGAGAGTAGCCTGATGGGTATAGGTACAGGATGTTAATGGGGTAGGCCTTATCCTCAACACTGCTCAATTATAATTAAAAAGGTAATGAGAGGCAACTTTAGCCACTTATCATAAAGTGATGAGGTGGAACAAGTTGAGGGGGCCATACAGACAACATAAAAGGGCTGCCTGTGAATATCTTGTCTCAAAATAAAAGTCTGTTTCCCTTAATGAATGCACATGTCAACAAACACAGCCCATGTTCATTACCACCAAGAAGTGCAGCAGCATTACCAAACTTATTCAACAGCAAAGTAATGACAGAAAAGAGAAATCTGTAGTTTCTTGTGTCTAATAAGAGTAAAGGTGATATAAGAGCAGTCTTGGTGCAGGTATTATCTTTGAATAGACTAAGGCGTACCAGTTAATAGATATTTCTCACTGTTTATTGGACACATGGCCTGGTCGCTATTAGTGGCTGCGTGCAGGTGCTTACATTAGTGTCCCCAAAACATATGCAATCTGATAACCTTTACTTAGTGTAAGGACAGGTGATATGTTAGCATGAGGATGACTCCAAATGAGTTATGGGTATATCTATGTGAATGTCTGTGTTAAGCCTCTGAAGATTCCCATTCCTAATTAAATGTTTCCAGAAGCCTGAGCAGACTCAGCCTGGGCCAAGATTATGGGGCTATATCTTCTGTCCTGACAAACCGGACTCCTGAATACAATTGATGCGTACACTTTAGCACTCTTAGTCTACCAGTTTGTCTATCAAAATATCAGAACTACATCATATCAGAAAATTTCAGTTGTAACATATTTTTCAATGAAAAATAGGGGGAAATAATTGTTTTCTGGCCAGTTGGGAAACTGCTGAAAAATGTTTTAAACAAAAAATGGGGAAATCTTTTCATAAAATATGAAAATATTTTTGTTTTGTTTTTTACTTCCACTAGTTCAGGGGTTCTCAAACTGCGAGTCGAGACCCCTCAGGGTGTTGCGAGGTTATTACATGGGGGGTCGCAAACTGTCAACCTCCACCCCAAACCCTGCTTTGCCTCCAGCATTTATAATGGTGTCAAATATATAAACAAGTGTTTTTAATTTATAAAGAGGTCACACTCAGAGGCTTGCTATGTGAAAGGGGTCACCAGTAAAAAAAAGTTTGAGAGCCACTGCGTTAGTTGAAAGTACAGGATATGGCTGCATTGCAGCTTATTGACGGTAAATTGTAGAATCATGGAATAGGTGTGTGGGAGGTATGCCAAGAAAACGGAGTAAGCAGAGTAAGGGTAGACTGGTAGAAGGGAGAGTTGTTATATATTAGGTCTGTGCGTGGAAGCTGCTATTTTTGTTAAGGTTTGGGGCTTGTATTTAAATCTGAATCATATGACTATCACTTGCCCAGAAGTTTGCTGTCTCTCTCAACCTGGCCAAACACCTTTCATGATTCCTGGGTCTGGAAAGCCTGCCAGGTTTTAGAAATTCTGTATGCTCTGAGTTTTCCTGCCTAGGGCCTTATATGCAGACTTCCTTCCCTCTAACATTTATTAAGATAAATCTTATGAGAGAGGCTTCCTTCCTCTCTGGAGTGCTAATTTTGCCAGTTACCCAGGTTCTACCTTGTGTACATTCAGTTCTGAGGCATACACTAGTTGGCAGATGACTTCCCAGGAAAGTTTGTTTGAAGACGCAGTTGAAGTCCTGCCCTCGTCCTTAAAGATAGTTCTAGAAAACTCACTTCCAGACAATCACTGGGACCAGCAACACAATGAATGTAGCAGGCTAGAAGCTGGATGTAGCTTTTGTGGGTGAATACATGCATCCGACAAAGTGGGTATTCACCCACGAAAGCTCATGCTCCAATACGTCTGTTAGTCTATAAGGTACCACAGGACTCTTTGCTGCTTTTACAGATCCAGACTAACATGGCTACCCCTTTAATTATTTTAAGGGCTGGAACCACAAGACGCCAGCTTCAATGATATTTAAAGGGAGTATAAAGGAGAAGGATGGAGACACAAAACACTAGGTAGGCGCCAACAAATGGCACACTGCTTCCTGAGGAAGCATTTTGAAATATATTGGGTGAAATCCAGGCCCTACTGAAGTCAATGGCAAAACTCTCATGGATTTTAATGGGGCCAGGATTTCACCTATGGTATGAATTTTGCAGAGGATCCAGACTTCAAAGACCTCACCATAGTTTTGGGCAAGGTAGTTTTTCAGGCAAAAAAAAGTCTTTGTGCTTTATATTCTGCCTCATATTTATTTATGCTCAATGCTCAGGTCTGACTGTGAAATTTTGCCTGATTGATATTACCAAAGTAAACCCCATACAGTACTTAGTATGGATAATACAGTGGTAAAGATAATGACATGCAAATGGCAATTGTAAAAATTGTGTCCCCATTAAATTTCTCCCGTGGTTTGAAATAGAAACATACACAAGTATTTTCCTGAGGTCATTATGAACAGTGTATTGGATTCAGGTGGGGATTGCAGGTAGACATATTCTGTCTATATAATTTGAAAAGATAACTGGCATAACTATCCTTGGGCTATATAATTTTAATAAATAGATTTAATGACAATTTGCATAACTCTTGAGTTGTATAGAATTAAATACACAGGGATTAGGTACCATACAAATACCTGGAAGATAGATACCCTTATTTGTTGTTTGAAATAACATTTTTCTATACGTATAGAAAATCAATGGCTGTTACTAAAACTCCATGTTCCAGTTCTAAAAAGAATAAGAAGTCATTTATGTAAGAAGGGGAAAATTCTATTCTCAAATCCAGTATTGCGCCTCGCATACATATGGAGAGCTTCCATTAATATCTCTCTGAGATTTGTGCATGTAGGAAGAGATGTCAGATTTGAGATCTGTTATACAAATCTGAAAAGTTTTGCTATAAAATTGTACAAACAAAAAATCGCTTGCGGTTTTTCCTTTCATGATGTTGAACCATTATCATTACGAAACAGCTGCTGTTTAATAACATTGCACTAATGAGAGGTATAGAAGTGAAGCCACCAGCAGCCTATAGGCTAAATTGTGCAAGAAGTTTTGTTGATGAACATCTGAGAGTGATGGCCAGAAAACGAAAATCACGACAACTGGACCAGGGAACACAGAACACACTCCTTTATGGTTGACTCCTGTATATAATGCCTCAGGTCATTGTAGGTAGGTAGCAATTGCAGCAATATGTGAAGTATACTTGTGTGGAGACACATTTTCAAAACATGGCCTATAATTATATATGTTCTGCTCTGTGTGTGATAGTGATTGCATGCACAATTTTGGGGTATGTCTACACTGCAGCATGGAGTGTCTTCCCAGCACAAGTAAACAAATGCACCCAGCTCTGCTCAAGCTAGTATGCTAAAAATAGCATTGTAGCCAGAGTAGCACGGGCAGCAACTCAGGCTAGTCACCTGAATACAAACCAACCAGGATCCCCTGGGTACATACCCAGTGAACCACTGCCCATGCTACCCTGGCTGAGCTGCTCTTTTTAGCATGCTAGCTAGCATGTGTATTTCCCAACATGGGTAGACAGACACTCCCAGCTGCAGTACAGATGAGCCCTTCGGTGCATTGTCCCTTGTGCCCAAATCATAGTGTTGCTCCCAATTCAAGTTGGGAGTAGAAATTGGTGATGGAGTCTGGATTTTTTTTGCTGCAGTCTTGTTTATTTACAAGGTATGTACAAAGTCCTACTTCTCCAAATCCAGGAGGAGCCAAACACAGAATAGATTCTTTGCTTACTGCCCCAAGACTCTTTAGCCAGCACCAAATTGAAAAGCTCTCTCTTGGCTTCTTCCAGGGTTATATCCTGTGCTTACAGACTGCTGGTTGGCTTCCTTGCTCTGCCACTGAGTCTCTCCCAGTTCCTTGTCTGCCCCCTGCCAGTTGGACTTTTTCCACTCCCACATATGCATCCACCAATCTGGTAGGAACAATACCCAGTGGAACCGTCCATCTACATGGTGCTAGTTTCTGGGCAGACTCCATTATGCCTTGTTTTAGGAGTTGGCCCTGTAACTGTCTCTTACAACAAACTTAAGTGAAGAACACTCACGTTCTGGGGTGCAATTCAGACCAGTGAGAGGTTGTGTCGCCACCTGCCTTCTAACCCTGAGTGCCTTACAATGCCTTGCTACTGTAGCTCCCAACCTGGATGCTTTCATCCAGCCTACAAGTATGCAGGTCACACCCTGAGTGTCTGTGGTTATAACTGCTGAATCAGAACAGCAGCCTGTCTACAGCTCTTCTCTGGCTTCCACTAGCTTTGGTTACTACTTAAAGGGTGACCCCAACACATTCCCAGTCCCGAGTTTTCCCAAAACCATGTGCTCTGTAATGTCCAGCCCTCTCCCGGACAGTTCAGCGAAATAAGGTTTCTTTGTTCCCTTTAATGACACAAAACACACCAGTTTTCCCCGTTAACTGAAGTTAACATTCACTTTAATTCAGACTCAGCACTGGTGCTTTAAATTAATAGTAAAACAAATTTATTAACAATAGGACATAGGTTAAGTGATGCCAAGTAAAATGTATAAAGTTAGGAAGGGTTACAAGCAAATAAAAGTGAAAACCTGCATTTGAAAGTCTAAAACATAATCTAGCAAGGTACAGGCTTTGTTTAAGATATTTCTCTTCAACTCCTAGCCCCCCTCCCTTGGTGAAGGACCCATCTTTCTGAGCTGGCAAGAGCTCTAGCCTCTTTTGTTTATCTAGTGATGAATGCCAATGATGGCTTATATCTTCCAAAGTTCACTTTGTTTCAAGAGGCGGGATGATCTTATGCTGTTTTTGTCTTCCTGTGGGCTTCCTATCCCCCCTATATATAAATGGAACTTCCATCATTTTGATTCCACCATGCTTAATTTACATGAGAGAGGTAAATTCTCTCCTGTCTGGGAAGGAACCTGTTTCTCCTCGTATGGTCACAGACTTTAAAATATAATATTAAGTATCCATATTTCCTCATATAGTGTTAATAAATACATTTCACAGTGATATTAATCACCAATGTGTCATTAGCTTTCAGAAAAGATCTCACTCCATACACAGTAATATTGCATACAATCAGTTGATTCAGTTGCTTATCACTTGATGTTCATCTCCTTGTCTTTATAGACCAGTAAGCCTTTTAAATGAATTCTTTTGAGGGTTACCTCTCAAATGAAAGTTTATTCAAGCTGTGGGGAAGGCAGCCTGGAGCTTGGTGGTGAAGAAAGTTCCATGTTCTTTCTTCTCCAGCTTGTGTTTGCTGAAATGCAAATTGTTCTGTTTCCTGCCATCTCCTCCCTCTGCTGTCTTGATGGTCCTGTTTCCTGCTTATATGTAAACTGAGGTTAACACACATTCCTTTGTTTAGGATGGACCTCCCCCTGACATTCCTGGTTTACACACACTTTTTAGTCCTAATTCCAGAATATATTCATAACCCTTAACACATATCACATACATACATCATGCAAGAATATTATTGATCAGTGAGTTAGATTTCAAATGCTACCTCACAAGGCATATTTTGTACAAAGATAATCGCAGTAGTGTTTAAGGTGTGAATATAGAGGTGCTTAGTGTCACAGATGCATTCACACATCAGTTTCAATGAGATTTTTCACTCAACACATAACGAAGCTTTACCCAACTCAAATACAATAGCATATAAATAAGTAAATTCCTATTCATGTTTACAGATTAAACATGTAAATGGTTTTTGTGCAGATAAATTTTATCACTTGTGCACACTGTTGCTTATGTGAAAAACAGAACACACGTAAGTGATTGCATATGTGAAATTGTTCACACTAAAATGGAGGGTGGATTGAGATTGCTTTGAAGATTTAGTCCCAAAATAATCTCCTGTAGACGAGGGCCAAAATGGGTTATTCTGGAGTAGCTGTTCCTGATTAACTGTTCATGATTAGTCCAGAAAAAAGGCCTATGGGATTCAGCTAATTTGGTATAAAGCACTCTTTTTCTGGAATAAGAACATCCCCACATAGTTAACCAGGAATAGTTAATCTGCTTTAAATTTACACCCAGATTATCTTTCCTGTGTATACAAACCCTACAAGATGCACCACAAGTTTTATAATTTAAACCTGAATATTCTGGTTACAGAAGAACAAATAACTGAGTTACAAATTAACCACTGGACAAAATATTAAAGACAACAGAAAATGCTGGAATGAAATGGGTTAAAGGTTTGTTCCTCTATTTTTGTGCAATCCAGAAACAGCATCTGATTTTAAAGCTAATTTTTCATTAACTAGGTATCTGTGGTGTATTGTCATGCTATTGAACACGGCTGGTCATCAATCTCTGTATGCTAGTTTAAGGGCCCCATCTATGGCCAGGCTTACAAATGTGACCTTGACATGCTTTGTGCTGCAAGATTAGTACAATATAGTGGATAAGGAGTCAGTAAAATGTCTAATCCACTATGGTTCCAAAAGTATTATCCTCCCAGACATACAAATAAATAGAAGCTGAAAAGTAAAATGACCAATCGATCACTCTTAAATTTGTTCTGGAATAAAACATAATTCAGTAGCATTCATGGTGTAGAAACAGAGTTTTATTTTGGCTCTCAAAATAATTTCTAGAGCTAAATGAAAACATTAGGAATGGATTAGGAAATAAAGTACAGTAAGGCACTCGATGAAGACTGACTGAAGTGAGGTATATTTCCATTTAAAGGATTCTTGCATTTCACTGGTAAAATGATTTTGGCCCTCTTAAGTTAAGGCTGTTTTCTATTTTAACTGAAGAGGTAATGTTTTACATATGAAAAATGGTGATTTCTAACTGTTGTATTTTTATTTTCTGAACCTTTATTGTAAATAGTTCAACATCTTTGAAGTATTCAGATTATAAGAAGGGAAATATTAATTTTTTCCATTTTGAAATTAGTGACCCAGGTTGAAATTGTCAAAACCACCTAAGTGACTTAGGAGCCAAACCCCAATTTTAAAAGTGAGTTAGGTACTTAAGAAGCTTAGGTACTTTAGCAAATCACTTAAGTGCTTTGGAAATTTTTATCCCTAGCCTTTTTAAAATATATGCCTTATAATCAGAAAGACAGGACAGTACAATAACAGGGATTAAATACTTAATTTAAAGTAAACAAAGTTTATGAAAATACCTCAACTTCTGTGATACTGGTATCACAGAAGATCTCTAAGGACTATTAATATTACATTAATTAAATTAATACACTTCTATAGGGCCATTCATCTGAACATTTCAAAGTGTTTTATTTATATCATTTTAAACTCACAATGTCTCTGTAAGGTCAGTTGTAGTATACACATTTTAAAGGTACTTTAGGTAAATTGAGGATATTAGCATTTTATGTTACCTGCCCAGTTCATAGACGTGATATATCGATCCCCGAACGCGCTCACCGTCGACTCCGGAACTCCCCCAGAGCGAGCGGCGGTAGCGCAGTCGACGGGGGAGCCGCGGCCGTCGATCCCGCGCCGTGTGGACCCCAGGTAATTCGATCCAAGATACTTCGACTTCAGCTACGCGTATCTTGGATCGATCCCCCCCCCCCCCCCAGTGTAGACCAGCCATTAGTCTCCTTCTCTAATCAGTAGATCACACTCATAAAATTTACCACAAGACCAAATATCTGTTTATTTAGTCTTTGTCTCTATTTCCCTTCATACTTTTAGGATTGTGTTCTAAATGATATACTGTATGTATCAAACCTAGAGTTTGTCAAAGAGTCATCATAAGCCACAGGCATAATGTCCAGTTTTCTGCTGTCATTTAAAATGTGTGACTCCCTGGTAGCTTCTGCACAGGGGTTCAACTTTTCTTTGTGATCTGCCCATGTATATCTCTATAAAGTGAAATAATGTTTGTATTTGAGGAACTGACAGAAGCCTGTATGCAGACCAGTTATTCCTGTCTGGATTCTGCCCTGCACTAAAAAGATGCCTTAGGCCAGATCTGTATATCTTGAATCCTTATGTTGGCATATTCCTCTCAAAAATTGGTATTTAAATCAAAAAGTAAGATTTTACAGAATGGATAAAATCTTCACAATCTACCATCTGAAACTAACATATGTGGAGTAAATGTCTTGAGCATAATTTATTCCACATACTGAAATAACACTGGTCTACAATTTTTGAGAAGTCGTCTGCTTCAGAGATAAAATGTGCTATTTATTATGTATTTTGATGTGCTGAATTCAAATATGACAATTAAAACAACTGATTGGCTACTGTTTCTAAGATATTTAAGTTTTTACATTTTATGTCTATGTCTATTGTGTAGATAGTAGAGTTTTAATCATAAATTGTAAACCTAGGTCTTTTCATGTGTTTATGGTTGCTTTACATGATAATATTTCACCTGTCCTGTTTATGTAACACTTTAAAAATCAGCAAAAGGGTTATAGAAATAAAATTTATTATGAAACAAAAGGCAAAAAACTATTCTGTACATAGTTTAGTCCTATTCAGTGTCTACTCGGCGCTTCTTGGCTTGTCTCTTGTATTCATTAAATGGAGCATCTCTTGTCACTGTCCAGCAATAGTCTGCAAGCATTGATGGGCTCCATTTGCCCTGATAGCGTTTCTCCATTGTTGCAATGTCCTGGTGAAATCGCTCGCCGTGCTCGTCGCTCACTGCTCCGCAGTTCGGTGGAAAAAAATCTAGATGAGAGTGCAAAAAATGTATCTTTAGTGACATGTTGCAACCAAGGCTTTTGTATGCCTTGAGGAGGTTTTCCACCAACAACCTGTAGTTGTCTGCCTTGTTGTTTCCGAGAAAATTTATTGCCACTAACTGGAAGGCTTTCCATGCCGTCTTTTCCTTGCCACGCAGTGCATGGTCAAATGCATCATCTCGAAGAAGTTCACGAATCTGAGGACCAACAAAGACACCTTCCTTTATCTTAGCTTCACTTAACCTTGGAAATTTTCCACGGAGGTACTTGAAAGCTGCTTGTGTTTTGTCAATGGCCTTGACAAAGTTCTTCATCAGACCCAGCTTGATGTGTAAGGGTGGTAACAAAATCTTCCTTGATTCAACAAGTGGTGGATGCTTAACACTTTTCCTCCCAGGCTCCAATGACTGTCGGAGTGGCCAATCTTTTTTGATGTAGTGGGAATCTCTTGCACGACTATCCCATTCGCAGAGAAAACAGCAGTACTTTGTGTATCCAGTCTGCAGACCAAGCAAGAGAGCAACAACCTTCAAATCGCCACAAAGCTGCCACTGATGTTGGTCATAGTTTATGCACCTCAAAAGTTGTTTCATGTTGTCATAGGTTTCCTTCATATGGACTGCATGACCAACTGGAATTGATGGCAAAACATTGCCATTATGCAGTAAAACAGCTTTAAGACTCGTCTTCGATGAATCAATGAACAGTCTCCACTCATCTGGATCGTGAACAATGTTGAGGGCTGCCATCACACCATCGATGTTGTTGCAGGCTACAAGATCATCTTCCATGAAGAAGAATGGGACAAGATCCTTTTGACGGTCACAGAACATGGAAACCCTAACATCACCTGCCAGGAGATTCCATTGCTGTAGTCTGGATCACCAACAGCTCTGCCTTATTCTTGGGTAGTTCCAAATCCCTGACAAGGTCATTCAGTTCACCTTGTGTTATGAGGTGTGGTTCAGAGGAGGAGGATGGGAGAAAATGTGGGTCCTGTGACATTGATGGTTCAGAACCAGAAGTTTCATCCTCTTCCTCTTCCTCGTCTAACTCAAGTGAGAATGATTCTGGTGCATCAGGAACCAGCAGTCCTTCTCCGTGGGGTTCTGGGCGTATAGCTGATGGAATGTTTGAGTCCACTTTTTCTTCTTTGACACACCTTTCCCTTCTGGAGGCACCATGCAGAAGTAACAATTGCTGGTATGATCTGTTGGCTCTCTCCAAATCATTGGCTCTGCAAAAGGCATAGATTTCCTTTTCCTGTTCAACCACTGGTGAAGATTTGTTGCACAAGTGTTGCAGCATATGTGTGGGG
The DNA here is from genome assembly GCF_028017835.1 of Emys orbicularis. Lineage (NCBI taxonomy): Eukaryota > Metazoa > Chordata > Testudines > Emydidae > Emys > Emys orbicularis. The sequence goes on along the minus strand of NC_088687.1, from coordinate 84,304,136 downwards.
CCCACCTCTTGTCCTGATCTCCAATTTTGCAGTCAATATAAAGGTGATAGGCTTTCTTAACCATAGTGGTTATACTGCGCTTTTGTGATGCAAAAGTCACTTCACCACAAACATAGCAGAAGTTATCTGCACTGTTCACACAAGTACGAGGCATCTCTGCTCACTTTGGCTAAACAGAAATGTGTCCCTTTGCAAAATCAAACACTGACAAATAAGAGAGCACGACACTGTATGATTTCTAGAGCTGATATAGGGCAATTTGTTCAGCAGAGTGATGTAAGCTTCGTTATGATTGCATCATCCATGACTTCTAGGTATAACATGATGCAATTCATATCATGTATGACGCAATACCAGCTTCAGATTGCATCATTCATTGTTTTGCCTAAAAAGCAAGTACTGTCCAAACCCAGTCATAGATTTATTCATAGATCCAGTCAAAGATGTATTTTAGTCATTTCTGGTTTAAATTGAGATCCCTTCCCTTTATAACTCACTTATCCTCCGCCATTCCCAAGTCAAGGGTCGTATATACTGACCCAATAGCATATCTTGAAAACTAGAGCCAATCAACAATTTTAAGCATCATTTTCGTTCTCAGTGACCCAGAATTAGTAGTTTGACTACATTTATTTCAGAAGCATTTTGGCTGTAGAGCAGTGTAATTAGTGCTCCTGAATATCTGCAAATGTTTAGAGAGCTTTCTGGCTGCATATGACTTTATATTTTCAGTGAAATCAGAAGCCCTAATGCAAAATTTAGTGTATAGGCTGTGGTGTAGATTCTTTCCACCCCTGAAGATTTTAATTATTTTCCCTCTTAAAAAGTGTGTGTGGATATGTAATTCTATATATATAACTCTTATTGATGATTTGGGGGATTAGTAACAGGGAAAGCAGTATTTGCATGAGGTGAACTGAAAAATACTATTTCTTTGGTTTTTTATTTTCAGTGCAAATATTTGTAATAAAAAATAATATAAAGTGAGCACTGTAAACTTTGATTCTGTATTGTAATTGAAATCAACATCCAAAATATTGATAATAAATTTTAATTGGTACACCTCTACCCCGATATAATGCTGTTCTCGGGAGCCAAAAAATCTTACCACGTTATAGGTGAAACCACGCTATATTGAACTTGCTTTGATCCTCCGGAGTGCGCAGCCCCCCACCCCCGGAGCACTGCTTTACCGCGTTATATCCGAATTCATGTTCTATCAGGTCGCATTATATCAGGGTAGAGGTGTATTCTATTATTATTTAACAGTGCAATTAAAACTGTGATTAATTGTGACTTTTTAAAAAATCTAGTTAATTTGTTTTGCGTTAATCGCATGCATAACTTCTATTAATAGAGTGCCCTAGTTGAAATCTGTCCCACAGCATTAAGAGACAGAAGTTGCTATATCTGACAGCTGTATTACGGAGAGTTGAAAGTTATGTATGTTTAACTATATGTTTGTGGTCTTTAGGGTGACCAGACGTCCCGATAAAATATCTGCCGGCAGCACTGTGTTTTGGGGGGTTTTTTGCTCTGCCAGGCACCCCTCTCCCCATGTGTCCCGATATTTTCTTCCCCTCATCTGGTCACCGGAGTGGTCTTAGTCCATTTCCTAATTGATATTTTTTGTGGCGCAGAAAATGATCTCCCTCGCCCAACAGTGGTGCCACAATCTCAGTAAAAATGTAGGCTCTCGGCCTTTATGAAAATGTAACTAGAGGTCTCCATTAAGACATATTGGCAGGGCAATTGGGAGCCCAAACACTGGTGCTTATCTAGGGACAATTAGACGTGGCCTAGAGGGTTAAAATCAAATCCTACCCTGTACACCCTCACCTTTTTAAAAAACAAAAGTGAGGGGAATGAAGGAACCTTCTTGGTAGTTAGGATCAGGAATTCCCATACTCTCCAGTGATTGGTCACAGGAGAGGTGCCTCTCAACAAGTAACTCTATATATTTTTACACTGCCCACTTGCTAATTGAGACCAGTATACATGTCTGTCTCCTGCCCTATGGCAGTTCCTTCATTCCCAGTGCAGGGAGGAATTCCTAAGTGTTCTGTGATCCAGCTAGAAGAAAGTGTGAGAGAGAAATCCAAGTCCAGGATTAGGAGATGTGGTGTGCAGGAGGCATGGAGCTTGTTTACATGTTCTCTTCTCCCTTCTGCGCTGGGGGGAATGGGAGAAGAAGAGACAGAAGGGGTTGAAGAATGTGAGGTGCAGCAGAGGAAGTTGGAGGTTTAAGGGGGGAGGGCTGTCAGCTCTGAACTTTCCCCTTCCCTGTGTGGGTTGGGATCTGGGGGACCCTGCTCCTCTGGGGGTGCATGAGCTCTTCTCCCTGTCCCTCCATGAGAGCTGGGATCTGGGGTGAGAGGGAATGAAAGTAACACAGATTTCAACATCTGAAATCCAGAAAAAAAAAAAGTTAAGACAAACGTCACCCCTGTGGACAGTGTGTGTGGGAGGGACCAGGTTTGGAGGAGAGGCAGACAGGGTGGACCTGGGGCATGGCTGGGGAAGTCTGGCTGAGGAGAGGCAGGACTCCCAGTTGGTTATGGGTAGTGGAAGTGAGGGGCCCAGCTCAGTGTGGCCCAATGTTGGTGGGGGTGGCTAAATGTTGGGGCAGGGGGTGGAGGAGCAGACAGACACAGCAGTCTTCTCTTATACACTTAGAGTTATTGTAATACCCAGGTAATAAAATTGTCAATCATGTTGCAAACATCTCAAAGCATGACATCATCCCCATTCCACTAGAACAAAAAGTACAGGAGATGGGAGGAGCACTGAAGAATCACATAGCGACCCTGTGGCCTAGTGGAAAGACCAGTGGACTGAGACTATTCCTAGCAGAACCACTGGCATGCTGGGTGACCTTGGACAAGTCACTTCACCTCTCTGTGCCTCAGTTTACCATCTGTAAAAGGGGATAATGTTGTAAAGTTCTTTGAGATCTACTGATGAAAAGCACTATATTAAAGTTAGGTCTATTGATTATTACCTAGTCATGGTAACATATCAATTCCAAATGCAGGTGAGGTCTACAACTGCCGAAATAACCATTAGCTACTACCAACAAACATTTCTCTTTCTGCTTAAAAAACTAGGAAATTAAATGGCAAAAAAAAGTCATTAGCACAGAGTTACGGTTGCCTGGTAATAACTCGTGCACTTCCAGAACGTTGAGTTCAGCAAAACTCAAACTTGTGAAAACCAGGGAATGCAGAGTTAAGGTAAACACCAACACAACCTTAATTCTGCCCTCTTCAAGTGATGCCCCAAAACACCCATTACACACATACTAGGGCTCTGCCTTTCACTGTAATGGACAGATGCTACCTGTACCTACCCTGTGCTCAAACACTGAGCCTACTCCCCTGTCAGAATACTCCAACAACCACTTCATATCCTTTTAAACTCTTCATGTCAGCACACAGCAAACCATCTAAACCTATATTTTCCCCTACCCATCATTAAAGCCACAGACTTTTCAAATTAACAATTAACAATACCCATGGCAAGAAGACCTCCGTGCCCTGCTGTTGATACAGCCTACACAATTCTGTATTGGAATGATGGAGACTAGAACCTCAAGGTACACACGCACCTCTTTCCTTTGATAACACACATGTGAGGACTCATACCCAGATCTCCTTCTATCATAATCACAGCCATTCCAAGGTACTCCAACTTATTTCTCCACCATTCAGTACAGCTACCCCAACACAATTAATCCAACGAAAGTGTGTATGGATAATTTCCTGTGGTTATTGCCAGCTCCAGGGGGACAGAGCTAAAGTTGCATATATGTTTACCTTAGCTATGTATTTCCTGGTTTTCGGAAGTTTGAGTTTTGCTGAGCATAACGTTCCGGAAGAGCATGAGCAATCACTGGGCACCCGTAATTCTATATTAATAAAGATTTTTGCATATTTAATGTTTCTTTTTGTTCTGTTGTACAGGCTAACCTGTCTCCATTAACTTCAGTAAAATTATGCTTGAAGATAAATGGATCCCCAATATCTGTGGCTAGGGTGACCAGATGTCCTGATTTTTATAGGGACAGTCCCGATTTTTGGGTCTTTTTCTTATATAGGCTCCTATTACCCCCCACCCCCGTCCTGATTTTTCACATTTGCTGTCTGATCACCCTATCTGTGGCCTTCCTCAATATGCATGACCACAGATATCCTGTGGTGGATAGGATTCTGGTGCTGAGGTTTTACAAAGCTGTCTTAAGTGACTTAGATGTCCTGTCCCTTTAAAATCAATGGGAATTATGCATCCTGATTTCCTAGGAGGCTTTTCAAATCTCAGTCTATACACTTTATCCTGCCATTATTTTTGTACAAAATTACACTTGTTTTCACTGGCAATGTGGAGTTTGATAGCAGATGTGACCATTAATGTGCACTTCTCTTTATAAGGAGAAATTCACTTAAAATTGATTGATGTGTTTCCTAACTCTTCTTGGTAACTATTTCCATAAACTTTGTTACCATTGAAAAGAGCTTTTCTTGAATTCTTTGCCTGCTTGTTATTTTTGGTTTTTGTGTTCTAAATTTAATTTGTTTCTGCAAATGTTCTTCATCAGAACTTGGCATTTTTATTTATTCCCTTCAGTTCCTTTCATAAACCTAAAACCCACCTGATGGTCACAAATTTCCAAGTCTCTGTGTGTAAAAAGCAGAAGTATGGGTAGCATAAGGGGCTTTCCTCATAGAAAGCTGAAAACTGCAGCCCTGTACATTACCTATTACTATGATGTCATGTTATAAGCAGAGTTTGTTTTTCTTTCTTGAATTAAGCACATGTATTTTGCTCTCCACAATGTGTTAAAATAGATTATATAGTCTCTGCTTCTCTACATAAAATATGTGTACACAGCATCTGTGTTGTATGTCTGCACATTACACCTGCAAATATTGCATTGCATGCATGCATGCTAACTGGTAGTTGTGTCAAGGGCTTCAGTTTTCCACCATCTATATTTTATAAGTGCTGTTACTGAACCCATTGCAGAGGATAAAGTTTGTTTCTCCTGTTCTTATACCCATCAGGATGCTTGCTCATCGTATCTAAGGAAATGGATACAGCTAACTTTTTTTCTTTTAAGCCCAAATTACTTCAATCAGCATACAGTAAGTGTCTACAGTGCCTGGCATTTAAAGATATGAGTCATGACTACCTCCCATATCGGGAAAAGAAGGACAGAATTATGCAGCTGAATAAAAGGGAATGGGTCAAAAAACAGTTTTGGCATGCACAGTTTCTTGAAGGCAGAGAAAATGCTGACTGTTAGCAAACCATCCTTCAACAGCAGGCTTCTCATTTGGTCACTGATGTGAGGGCTTCTTTGATGTTTCCGATAGTTTGATTTGTTTGGGTTTTTATTTGTGAGGGGAAATGGTGAGTGTGTGTGTGAGTGAGTGAGCTCTTTAGAACAGCCAGTCACCCTCGTCTGCATGTGTAGGGGTTTTTTTTGGTTTCAATTACCATAAATTTGATCTTTAATGTACTGTTCAAAGAGAAGGGATGAGAGGTAGAAGCATGCAAACTAGTAGGCGAAGGGTTTGTGTGTATACAGGAGCCTGTAAGCAAAAATACACTAATATAAGAAGTCAAATAATATTTAATATATCTTTCTTTTATTTCTTGTGTAGTTTAAATATTTATCTAAATGTAATAGTAATTCTTTTGATTATCATCATAGAATAGTTATAAGCAAACTATTAAACTATAAGTGCCAAACATTAATTTATTGCTGAGCTTTACAGGAAATGTCTCACATTTAAGACATAGCATTTTTATTGCTTTCAAAGAAAAGGAACATCTTGCCTGTGTACAGCATTTTAATTTCAGACTTGCATTAGGGCCTGCTTTTTTATTATTTAACATTTTGCTTATCTAGCTTATATTTGTGGCAAAGTGCAATACTGTTGTTTCAGTGTTCCTCAGAATTTGAGCTTTACCTTGAGGCAAGCTCAGTAATGCACTAGGAATGGTAGCCGCCAGCTTTTTTGGCTCATTATTCTCTTTTTATTAAACTTGACAGCTAATTTGCAAGTTCACACTTCCCTCCTCCCTCCCCCCCCAGTTACAGTTTCTAATATTCTGACAGTTGAATCCTCTAACTCCAGCTGAATATTCAAATGCAATATCGTACTAACAGGGTTCCCTTGCATAAGCAATTATAGCCAATGTATTATTAAGTCTAAGATAAGAATGAATTCTCATTTAGAAAGATGGAGAAAGAAGGATAACAATCTTGTGATTTCCTTTGGGAATTTCAGTGTCTATGACCAATCAGATGTGTAGGAAAATCTCACTTAATAGGTTCCCACCTAATAAGTCTGCCCCTTTGTAACAACATACCGGAGAGAATGCTTTGGGTGCTTTTACTATATAAAGATATGTTCATGTCAAATAGCGTGAGTGGCATTTTTATAAACTGAAATAATTTGTTTATTCTTAGAAAAGGAACACCATCATGTGGCTAGGTATGGGAAAAAATATTTGGAGTGGACATTTTTTGGAATGGATTAAGAAAAGGAAATAGTGTGTATAAAATGCTTGGCAAAGCAGAAAGCATAAAAATATCTCTGAATTGGCCCTGTTGCAAAACTGCAGGGTTGAAATTTCTTTTCCAGTACCCACAGCAATTAGAAAAACTGTCTAAACTTTAAGATAACTGTTTTAGCTGTTTGTCCAGCAAGCTATGTGCAAGAGAAAAAATCTGCTTTCTGACCACTGGCTTCAAACCCTGGGTTAGAAATCTATTTTATTGCATAATTCTTTCCTAGGCCCCAATTCAGCAAAGTTCTAAAGCACATGCTGACATTTAAGCATGTGAATAATCCCATCCTTATTCAGATTTATATGCTTAAATCTCCTTGAAGTCAATGGGCTTTCAGAACAGGCTTAAGTGTTTTGCTGAATCAGTGCCCTCATATTTTTGTGATTCACAAAGTTTTAAAAAGCAGTCACTTATAGATATTTAAAGTGTACATCAAAACTGTCTCCTTCTTCTACAATATGCACAGTATTTATGTCTACTAAAAGTAGCACCGCTTGAATGTTTGTACTGTGTAATAAATATATTAGCTATACGTCTATTTAAAAAAAAAAGTCAAGATTTCATCTGAAGACTATGGCTATACCTTGGTATTTTTACAGTTTCTTAATTTTTTAACTTTTTAATCACAGATTGTGCCATAACTTATAAAGATGTCTGTGAAAACTGCCTTTAATACAGAACAATTACCATTTTGATCTCTCTATAGAATTGATAAACATTTAGTTTACTGCTGGCCAAAGTGATAAGTAGAGAGTTTCTTCATGCTGTCAATACCATTTAGTGCTCTACGGGGGAAAGTTCTGTATACAACTTCTATATACAACATTATGAATACTGTGCAAAGCAGTTAACACTAAATGGAGTGGAAAAGCAAGGTACCTGATGGAACTTGTTCAAAACCTACATGATATTACCATTTTTAGCTGCTTCTGCTGTTGGCCAAACGTGACCGTCTTGGCATTATCACATTTATTTTGTGGCATCATAATGCTGCATGCCAGAGTATAACGATCACAATATAACACTGTGCCTGCAAGTTGCAATACAATATCATAACTTGATAATATGTGGACACCAGAGATTATGTCAGGACCCTTTAGGTATCTTTGAGGTGTAGCTTGCAGGAAACATGATCACCCCATCAAAGTTAAATAGGGTCGTAAGGCAAGTATATCCAAATTTTGCGATGACTTTCAAATCCAGTCCTCTACCATTGAGACATTAATTCAGTTTCCATCACTGTAAAAAAACACATTCTCTTGAGCTATTTCAGGCTGAGCTGGCAGATCAGCTCACTGAGAATAGCATGAGGAGAAAAAGTAAAAGAAAACACAGAAAGAGAACACAAATTTCCCAAAGCAAACAGCACTGATTTACTCTCGCTATCACATTCTTATGCTTTTTCTTCTCCCTCATCTGCTTTCATGGTTGTAGTTTACAGGGAAGCCTCCTTATTTGGCAGCCTTATAGGGATTAAACTGTTAAAAGGCAGGGAAGATGGAAATATCTACAGAATTTAGAATAAAGGAAATCCATGAACAAATTAAAGCTCCAACCTGCTGAAAAATGGATGGAAGTTTTATCTTCAGGTACGTACTAAAACATATCTAGCATCTCATAGCGCTTTTGGCTGATACTGGCCCAATATTAAAATATATTTTATTAAATTTAATGTTGCCCAATGAAATTTAACATTCAATATAAAATCTATTAATCTGTTCAGTCGTAAAGTATTTTCTTCTTCAAAACACTGGAAAGCAAATCAGATGGCATAGTGAGTTGCCTAGATTCCTTTTAGATGGTGCTCCATATGTATAGACTATAACATTAATTTTGTGATGCAAAGTTCAGTGTGTCAAGGAAAGGAATTCATATATTATTAACTGGCATATACATCTCAGCAAGGTTACTACAGTGTTCCTTGCTGCTGGCTGCCTCTGTCTTTGCTCTATGTTGACTTACTGCCCGCATCCTTTTATGTGAGGGAAAAAACTCTGTATTTTATCTTTTTATACATCAGAATTCTTAAATTGAATAAACTTAAGGCTTCTAAATATTAGATTCTTTCCTATGAACACTTCAAGGTTGTGAATTGAGTATTTCCATCTGCTATGCCCAAAAAATATTTTTAATGAATGGGTTTAATGACTCTTGCAAACCAATTTCTTTACATACAAAAATATTTGCATATAAGCGAGCTAGGGATGTTTCTGACTAGGACCCACTGTCACCTAATTAGACATGCATGGTATTAATAGGCATTTGTAGTATTTGCAGGACTCATCCAAGGACAAGGGATGCCTGATGAAAATTTTCCATACAAAAAAATAAATAATTGCATAGCACAGGGCCCTTCTGAAATGCCTGCCTAAAATGCTCCTGTGTTTTTGATTAAGTGGTGATATCTGGAAGACTAAAAATTAAAAGATTAAAAAAAAAAATTATTCCTGGGCAGTAAAATTAAATGTGCTGGCAATGGCTATGGAATGGTACAAGATTCAAAACAAAGTGCTTTGCCTACAGACATGATTTGTGGTGTTACGTCTGTACAATGACCTCTGATCTAATTAAACATATGGGCATCCTCAGGGTGCAGTTAGTGCTTTGCATTGCCATGTGAAAGGGCTAGGTTTGTTTTCTGGTTCTGGTGTAGTAATCATATTTGTACTGTGTTAGAGCCAAGAGGCCCCAATCTATTTATTTATTGATTGATTTGTATTGTAGAAGTCCCTAGGAGCTCCAGTCATGGACTGGGACTAGCATTGTACAAACACAGATCAAAAAGAGACCCTGCCCCAAACAGCTTACAATTTAAATTGGTGCCCCCATTCTTTTTGGTGCTGTACACATAGACTGCTGCTGCCGTTGACAGTTTATAATCTAAATTTAGATAATATGCAACAATTTGATGTAACACACAAATTTAAGTAGTAGGGGAGGGAGGACAAGGGTAAGAGAAGGTGTGGTTGTGGGTGCGCACTTAGTTTCTAGGTTTGAAGGGCTTGGATGATTTTTTTAAAGAAATATATACAGAGCGATATAGATATAGATAAAGCAACTGTTTTGATCTCAGTAATCATTGCTGGCCACCTGCCTATTTGTTAGCAGTTGAGAATTTATCACAAGCAACATAGTAGAAATGGGGCTTGAGGATAGTTTCAAAGGGGGACATTTTGCTGCTTTGTGAATTAGCTGGGGAACTGTGTTCCATTTCTAAGGGATGGCAGTGAAGAAAACATGAAAGTGCTTGTGGGAGAAGATAAGTGGATGATGATAAAGGCTGGCATTTTTGGTGACATAAGAAGAATGACATAAAATACCATAGTGGATATGTTTGGGGGGGGGAGATACCAAATAGAAGCTTGTGCTTTTTTTTGCAGGTGGGAAGTTGGGAGATCCAGTGGAGGGACTCAGTGGAAGGGTTAGAATTGACATAATCAAGGCAATGGATCAGGAAAATGACTTGAGCAATTGTGTTTAAAATGGACCCAAGGGAAGTAAGGTACATTTCAGGAAGACCGGAGAGGAGGTTGTAGTAGTCAAGATGGGAGATTTAGCTGTGTGGGTTGATAGAAAAGTCTGGATCTTTGAGGTATTATGGAAGAAGAGGTGGAAAGATTTAGTTAGACCAGAGGCAAAAAATATTTCCCAGGTTACGGGTCTGTGTGACTTGGAGGGTTGTGGTGGCAATGGTAGAGAAAGCAGAGAGAGGAGAGGGCTTGGGAAGGAGGAGAAAAGCTGAGTCTCTTTCTCCTCAGGTGGGCACTATGCTTATCCTCTAAAGAAAGAAGTGGCTTATGTTATTCAACAGTGACAACACCATCTGATTGAGGAATGGTAAAGGGCCTCTAAGTATACTCAAAGTTATAGTAACAGGTGGAGTAGAAGAGATCCTCAGGGCTTTGACAGGAAAACTGAAGATCCTCTAATGTTTTAATGGAAACTTTTAAATATGTGAGAGGTTGCAATTTCATGTGGGTTCCTAACCTCACTGTATAGGGGACTCCCATACTTCAAGACAAAGGGAGACATCAAAGCAAAATCACATTTTTTGGTAAAGTAGATGCACATACACCCTCGTGCACATGCACCAAGTATAAGCTTACTCTTAATTAAAGAATGGCAAACAACTTCAGCGACTTACGGATGTGACACTCAGGTAAATAATGTTGCTGTCATGGAAAATTTAAGCCTTTGAGATGAGTTACTGGCAAAGACTTTTGCGTATCTCCTGTATGGAAAAGAAGATGAACACTTACGTTGGAAATATTATTGGAGAGAAGTGGACTCTGCTATTGGAAATCAACAGGCACAAACTTATGTACTTTGGAGAAATGGAAACAACTTTGAGAAAGTTTTCATGGAATGAATGGTGGTGAGTCATCATAGTAAGGGTCAAACACTGAGGAGAGAGAGAGAGATGGTGTGCGGCAGATAACTGGAAGGCCAGCTTTTGAGTATTCCAAGTTAGCAATGAATGGAGAAGTCTTCTGAAAATTCTGCTATGATGTCACCAGTGTCCAGACATGAATAAATAAACTTTATACATGACATTACAAACCACTTCAGGAAATATAAAAACTGAACCTCTGAGCAGAATCTTAAACTGAATGTGGAACAAATGTTTTGGAAGCTTACAATAGTTTTAATTTTTTTAAAAACTTTCTGATGCTGTAAGCAGATTTTCATAGATATCTAGACACCTATAGATGCAGATAGGTGACTAACTGCCATTGACTTCAACATCTAGGCACTACTGAAAACCCCACTGTGCACCCTTCTGCGTCTTCAATCACCTAAATACTTTTAAAAATCTGGCCCACAGCTTCTAATGGATTACATTGTACAATCTGCACATTTCAGCCAAAAGCACTTCAAAATAATAGGGTTTAGAGTGTAAAAATCAAAATGCCTGAATGGACTCAAAAAATGCTGGTGTATTTGAGCTAGAAGCCAAATCAAGTAATGGCTACCTTAAAGGTGTAATAATGGAACAGCTTTGAGACTGTATAGGGGACTCCCATACTTCAAGACAAAGGGAGACATCAAAGCAAAATCTATGGTATGGCCTTCTACTTGTTTCTTTTGATTTCTCAGCTTGACTTGAAAGCTGAAACTTACTTTGAGCCATGAATTGCTCTTTATTAGAGAAATTCAGATTATTGTGCTCAGGCCAAAGATGAGAACTGCAAATAAGGGAAAATGGCATTGATTGCTATTTTAGTGTTAGAGAGATTTCTGTTAAGAGCTTTAACAAAAGGAGTTTTATTTCCCAGGAGGAATGGGAGAAATGCCTTCAATGCTCAGTTTGTGCAGTAGAGAGCTCTGAAGGACAGGTTTCCAAGCCATCATGTATTTTGAACTGAGTTAGCATTAAGGAATTAACTGAGTCTTCCATGGTAATCTTACCGTGATTCATCATTTTCCCAGAACTGAAACATTGATCAGCTGGTCATTCAATGAAGCAGCAGTCACAGCTACTGTAACGTATTATTAGCTTGTAATAAAGTAGACTTAGAACAACAAAAAAGAGAAGAGCGGAAAAAGAGAGAAGATACGTCCATATAGCAGAGAGAGATTAAGTACAATGCCGTATATACCAAAAGGAAACAAACATATTTGTCCAGATCCTCTCCTGTGCCTGAGCTCTGCTTTATGTGGTTGAGACAGGGGAAATGTCAAGGAGACAGTTCTGGCTTCCTGATTCTGAGGGCAGTCCTGATGCTGGCACCACCTAGAACTGCTGCTGGGCAACTCTAGCATGTACCACTGCTGAAGAGTCTTTAGTGGATCCCACCGATGGAAAATTGGTGTAGTATAGCTCCCTCTGCTACACCTTCCCCTCAACCCCAACACACTCTCTTTGCCAGGGGTTGGGAAGGGAGAGGCCAGATCCAGTACCTAACAGATGTGAGGAAATCTCAACTGGGAATTTGTCGCCAGATTGGGTATATCTATACTACAGCTGGGAGTGAGCCTCCCATCCTGGGTAGACAGAGGCTTGCTAGCTTATCTCAAGCTAGCACATTAAAAATAACTGTGTGGATGAACTGAGCTAGTGCAAGTCTGTCTACCCAGTCTAGGAGGCTTGCACCCAATTGTAGTGTAGACGTATCCATTATGACCCCTATGTGCTGCCTGAGTCCTACAAATGGGCTGGGCTGTACCTCACCTGAGGGTCTCACTCAATATTATGATACCATCTGTCATAAACAGCACACTAAAGTATGTATCATTTTAAAATCTTGAAACATAGTCCACTGCAATATTTGGTTTGCTTGTGTTTGCTGAATTCCTTTTATGGAGCATAGGGAGTCCTGCAAGTAGGACAATAGCTTTCCTTCTCTTTCTGGGAGAGGAAAATGTCAAGATTTTAATGGTGACCACTGAATATGTATTTTCTATATAAAAGGGAAAACACCGCTTTAGCAGCCACACAAGAACAGGATTAGTTAAGAATGGGACATATAACAAGAAAATTATTCTGTGAAAGGACAAAACACAAAAAATAGCTCAGACAATAAACAAACTATGGGCCCAGTTAATAAGTAAAGGAGCCATCAGCTAGGGTATTCCACAAGCATGTAGCACAATCAGTGAGAGAAAGATACAGAAAGCTTGCAGAAGGATCACAATATAACCACTTACTGCTTTGCTTTCCAATTTCAGGTTTAAGTGGTAATACCAGATATGTTTACTCTTTCTTAATCTTCAAAAGGGAAGTGGTGTTTGTTTTAGCAAATAGGAGCAATTTAATTGCACTGATTTTTTTTCCATTGAAAGCAGTTTAATGGACTTTTTCTAACAAGCTAGATAATTACAATTTGTTCTGTAATTAATAAGGGTTTAGCTATGCTTATTGAAATTAAGAGAAGCACTTCAGGCCTGTGTTCTTTTATTCACATATTGCCTCAATAGAAGATTTAGTTCTATTATCAGCAATGAACTTGCTAATTTTTTGCTTCTTCTGTCACATCAATGAATTGAAAGGAAAAAAAAGACATTGTCAAATCAAACAAGCTCCTCTAATTACAAATATTCTGTACAACTGTATAGGAAAAAGCTAATTATGGTATTTATTATATTCTTGATCACATTCATTTGCATTTGGAAGTCATTACTCTCATTGTGAGCTATCAACACTTTATATTAGCTTTGACACCTACTTGATTAGCCATAGTTGTACAGACACTCGTGCTGGATCATTATTGCAAATTTGTGGACACAATTAATGGGCTCGCACCTTATAAAGAGAGACTAGAAATCCCTCTGATGAAGCTACTGTGATTGCATTAGTTTGCATTGGGATGAGTGATTCATGTGGCAGTTGTATTGTAAATGCTGAGAATATCAGGGTTCTTGGAATGTGTGAGTGGGCCCAGATGTTGTTATGTTTAGTGATGATGTGACAAGTGCAGGGACTGTATTCTGTGGTTAATAGTCTGTTAGGAAGATAATCTGTAATCACTAATCTCACTTCCTTTGTTTACAGTTCTTACAGTAATCTTTATAGGGCACCCTGTTTAGTCACTCTGGCTGGATTCAAAGACAGCTCTAAAAAAAGAATTTAATAGTCTTACCTACAGTAGACTGACATGGTGAGTGAGGTAATATCTTTTATTGGACCAGCTTCTGGTGGTGAAAGAGACAAGCTTTCAAGTTTACACAGAGCTGTTCAGATTCTTCAGACCTCTAATATCGTGGGACCAACATGGCTACAACAACACTGCATACAACTTTTTATTTTGTGATCTTTCTGGAGCAGATTAAGATTAACTGAGGCCTGAATCCATCAAAAGGGTTGTGTTCCCAACTCCCTCCCCCCAATATTTTGGGTATGCTTAGTCCAATAAAAGATGATATCTCACACACCTTGTCTCTTTAATATCCTGGTATCAACATGGCTACAACACCACTGCAAGCCCCAGTAGACTGTAGTTCTTGCCAAAACTGTGCTTGTTTACATTTAAAGATTTTTTTTGTCTCAAGATACTAATACACACCGTTTCGTCTACTTTCTGTTTACAAAGCCTGTCAAATGTATTCTAAACTGAACAATATAAAATACTGTAATTATCTTTTTTACTGCATCCTCTTATCCCCAAGAGGCACCTTCAACCTAACTATATAGACCGAGACACTACTTTGAAATTCACTCTAGGTTGGAAAGTTCTAATCCCATTTATTTCCTTTCCAAGCACACTCCTATCCCCCATTCTCACAATGACCCCCAGCAGGACATTTTATGCCCTTCCTCTCTGCAATGTTCAACCAGCCCTCCTCTTTTCCCAATGGTATATCAACGTTCATAGATCTGCAGTCTCCTGCTAGGCACAGCTGGATGTGCTATTCAAATCTTATGAGCTCTGGGGCTTTCCAAACACAGGCAGCCCTAGTTGCATTGTGTGTACCTGTGAAAGGTGAAGTTACTGAGGGTACGTCTTCACTCAAGGGGGGGGTCGATTTAAGATACGCAAATTCCGCTACGCGAATAGCGTAGCTGAATTCGACGTATCGCAGCCGACTTACCCTGCTGTAGGGACGGCGGCAAAATCGACCTCTGCGGCTTCCCGTCGACGGCGCTTACTCCCACCTTCGCTGGTGGAGTAAGAGTGTCGATTCAGGGATCGATTGTCGCGTCCCGACGGGACGCGATAAATCGATCCCCGAGAGGTCGATTTCTACCCGCCGATTCAGGCGGGTAGTGTAGACCTAGCCTGAGTGTGCAAGCTTGAAATATAAGGGGCCTAATCCTGTAACCTGTACTCATCAGAGTAATCCTTATTCATTTTAGTCTCATTGTATAAACAAGGACTGCTCATATGGTGTGATAGAGGACCTGACATCAGTCAGTAACTTGTATTTCTTGGCAGGGAATAATGTGATACAGATTTTAAGAGGCAAATCTATGCTACCTCTGTGATTAGCTAACATAGGAATTGGATTCGCTAAGTATGAGGATATGATTTCATATAGCCAAGAGGAATGGACATGCAAAGCAAAGTTAAATGCAGGGGAGAAACCTTAAGACCAAGGACACAAGTGGACAGGGGCTGTCGGTGACCTAAGGATTGTAGGATCTGGCCCTGCAAAAGGTAGAGAGCCTATTTGGGGAAAGGTGAGGGTTACAAAGTAGGAAGAGGAAGAAAAGGAGGATTATCTGGTTTTCTATCGTAAATGTTGAGAATATCAGGATTCTTGGAATGTGTGAGTGGGCCCAGATGTTATGTTTAGTGATGATGAGACAAGTTCAGGGACTGTGTTCTGTGGTTAATAATATATTAGGAAGATAGTCTGTAATCACTAATCTCATACTGAGAAGGGCTGATGTGAAGTAAGAGGAGGAAGGGAAGCAGAGGTGAAAGTTAGACGGTACGGTACGGCGTACTGGCAAGAGCCAGTACGCCGTGCTGACTGGACCAGCTTCCGCGGCAGTGATTTAAAGGGCCCGGTGCTCCAGCCGCTGCGGGGAGCCCCAGGCCCTTTAAATCCCTGCCGGAGCTCTGGCAGCCGGGCTCGGGCGGGGATTTAAAGGGCCCAGAGCTCCACGGCGGCCGTCGCCCTGGGCCCTTTAATTTGCCCCTGAGCCCCGGGGCTCCCAGCCGCCTCTGCAGCTGGTAGCTCTGGGGTGATTTAAAGGCCCTGGGGCTCCCAGCCACAGTCGGAGCCCCAGGGCCTTTAAATCTTGAAAGGCCGCGCCTCTTCCATTTGAGGCCACGCCTCTTCCGGTAGAGGCCACACCCCCGCTCAGGACTCCGGCGTACCGGTAAGTCCTTCAAGTTACTTTCACCCCTGAAGGGAAGCCATTAAAGGTTCAGTGAAGTTTGGATCAACATCTAGATCTTTATGCAACACAGAGAGTTTATCCAAACTGACCAAAGCTCAGAACATTTTATTCCTCACCCATCACTAGCCAACACCCCTTTCTGTTTCACAGAGTCCTATAATGAAATCTCTGGTACCTCTGGAAATACCGCACTCCCGCTGAAGAACTTCAGTGACCTCCTCATATGATGGATTGACAATGGGAGGCTGCAGCTGCAAATTGCTACATAACAAAAGTTATTGCAAATTGCTGAAATGTCTGTGCAATGTTTTCACTACACCCTTCCCCCCCCCCCCCCCCATAAAAAAACCCACCTCTAGTGAAGGTGTCACAGCTGTCATTTAAGAGCTCGGTATCTCATTGTTTCCTTGTATTCCCCTTTCTATTTGGTAGTATCCACCTGTTGTCTCTTGCCTTATACCTTAGACTGGTTTCAGAGTAGCAGCCGTGTTAGTCTGTATCCACAAAAAGAACAGGAGTACTTGTGGCACCTTAGAGACTAACAAATTTATTTGAGCATAAGCTTTCGTGGGCTACAGCCCACTTCTTTGTGTGTTCTATCTTGTGTGTTCTACCAACTTTACTTTTCACATTGTAAGCTCATCTCGGGTGGGAACTTACCTGTTTTGCACTGACCTCCCACTCTCCAGCATTATGGAAACTTTTGGCGTCATACATGAGATTAGTAATAATAATTAATTTAGGTCAGCATTTTTTCACTGAAAGACAGAAACCCTATGTAATAATTGGAAAAAGCAAAAAGGAGGGTAAAGAAACAAGCCTATATGAATGTATTGCTTTATGTTAAACCAGGATAAATTGTTACATTAATCTAGGGTTACCAGATAGCAAGTGTGAAAAATCAGGAGAGGGGGTAGGGGGTAATAGGTGCCCCCAAAATCGGGACATCTGGTCACCCTACATTAATCTAAAAATTTAACCTAAACCTGAAAACAACAAAGACGTTACAAGTTAAGGCTGAAATTCCATCCTCCTATCATCCTATTATAGGGACATACAACAGTTGATCTACTATGTAAGTAGACCCATTGTTCACTACTGCTGCAGTGCCCAGGGTGAATTCAATGGCAAAACTCGCACTAACTGCAGTGGCCAGGACTTCACCCCGGTCTCTTACTACTACTTCCTCCCACTGCCATCTCCTTCTCAGTCCCCACATACAGCGTTCAGTTTTTGCACACACTTTTCCAGTTGGCTCCTTGGCTTCTAAATTGGATTCCAAGTTTCTTTTTTCCCTTCACTAACTTATTTTGGTCTGTTAGATCCTGATTAAGCATGGTACTGAAGTGCAGGAATGTGAGGTCAACAGAACTACTCACAGGCCTAATGTTAGGCATGTGCTTCAGTACCTTGCTTGATCAGGGCATTGTTCCTCAGCCAAATAAAGCCTCGTGTCATTTCTGTCTTTTCTTCTGATTAGTTTGCATTTCTAGTATTTATTTGTTAACCAGTGAAAATGTGCTTAGTACTGTACAACACAAAATCAAGGACAGAAAAGCTTAAAACCTAGCGGAGTTTAGACTACAAGCTGACACTGCCCCTACTATGTTTCTGTTCAGCATGCACATGCAGCATATGTAAGTTACAAGTATTAGGCATTTTGCTGGTAGTTGAAAGGGACATACTCTACTTTTGTTACTGTTAAATTATTACTATAGCCTGAGTAATCTTGGAAATAAATCTGGAAATGTAAATGAAACTGAGCTATGGGCTTTTAAGCACAGCTACTTTCTGATATTGTTATAATTATGATAGATCTAAAATATAGTAATAAATGAATGCATTGTTTCTCTTTATTTTTAATAAGAAATCTTAACACTCAGAACTTACCCAATGTAAAATTCACTTGTATGTTCCTGATGTTAGCATTTATGGTCTTTGTAATTTGATTTTAAAAATTCATAATTTTACAAACAAATTTTCACCAGGGAAGAATTCCTAAGGCTACTTTTGTATAGGTTTTTAAAAAAAATTCCTGTGTACAGAAATGCAGAGACAATGGCTCTTACCAAATCATCCACTCTCTCATCTAGTATTGAAACATCTCCTCTGTGCCTGCCTGAAAACAATCATCACCAGAGTTGTGAAAGGTGATGCGAGCATGCAACAGAGAGCAGCTGTGCTCAGTGAGAGGGAATCTTTAATCAGTTTAACCTCTAAACCTTTTGGTAACTGCATCCAGTGGAAGTTAAAAACAATGAATGGCTGTCCTGTTGCACCCATTGTTGTTTCCCCCAGCCATACTTGAAGGAAATCAGCATTTAGAATGCACAACAGTTATTGCAAATGTTATGCAGCAAGTCGAAAAGTGGGCTCTTGAAAACAGCACAGCTTGTTACATTTAAAGCAGATAAACTTTGTGTGTGAGTCATAGAAACAAAACAGTGTGAAACCAAATAGTTACTAAACATACTCAGCTGTGGGGCATCTGAGTGCTGTGGTTCAATATAGTTCAGTTTGCATTTTCCATAGTGTGGCATTCTTTGAAGAGAAAGCAAAAGGTTTTCTAGTCTTTTTGGTACCTTTCAGATGGATTAGAAACCGCAAACTCTATGGCACTTAGATATTTCAAAAAAAGTAATAGAAAATCTATACTGCAGTTTTGACACAGGTATGATTTCGTTTTGCACCTCGCTTGTTGTTTGGTGAGTACTATGGCTTTTATAATAGGATCAGGCACAATGACACAGCAAAGTCTTTAAAGAGCCTATTGGCTTGTGTGTATTATGCTGATTTAAAGGTAGTTCAAGGGATCAGGATACTTTTGGGTTTATTTCATCACTTTTTACAAAAAGTCCCAGAAACAGTTCCATTTACTTGTACATGGTCTGTTTGTTTTTTATATAAATAGGCTAATAGATTAATCTTGGTTGATTCAGTGGAATAATATTTTTAACTATTAAATTCACTGCTCCTCAAGACAAGAAGACATTATATTATATAAATATAAATTTATGTTTATTTATATTTAGGTCAGATTTCTAGTTCTACAGATAATGTTGATTCCTTGAAAAGTGTGTCTCAGTGTATGGGAGGGTTCATGAGGTGTTTTTGGCAGAAAAAGTAGCCACTGTTTCTGAGAAGCTTATTGATTAAGTACAAAAATGTAAGGGGCTTGACGGTTGAATCAGGTGCTTATTTTTATGTCTGTTTAATTTAATTGTATGAAATAAACAAATTACACTGCTTGCCTTAAGATAGAGTACAACATTTCAGTTGTGGAATTTATTCTATATTTAATGAATGCAAAGATTTAAAAAACATATTTTGAGTCTACATTAGCAGAATTCATATTTCTTTTACCTTTAAGGTAGGTTAAAGTAATACAGTAAAAGCTATGTTATCCGGCATGTTACCAATCGGAAAGCTCTAGAAACCTGCATTTTGGGAGCGGGTGTGGGATGCAGGCTCTGGGAGGGAGTTTGGGTGCGGGAGGGGCTCAGGGCAGGGTTTTGGAGTGCGCGATGTGTTTCGGGGTGCCCAATCTGGCACTCACCTACCCCCAGCCCTGAGCCCCCTCCAGCACCCAAAATTCCTCCCTCTTAGTTAACCGGAATTTTTGACTTCCTGGCGCCCCCTACTTCCCCAACATGCTGGCTAACAAAGCTTTATTATACCATTCAAAAATAGCACCATGCCATTAGTTGTTTTCACCAGTTTGGAGCTGGCTCTTATGTAATGGAAAAAGATCAAACCAATTAAGTTAATGCTGTAGTAAATCTCCTTGTTGCATTTGATAATCACCAATGTATGCATCACATTTTGTTCCTATAAGCTATATTTAAATATTAGCATCAATATGGAAAAGTGGGATAGCAGAATTTCTGCATACATAGCAGCTCATCTGGTCCCACAAATTACAGCCCAATCATTCTCACTCATAATGAAGTATTGATCTTTGAAAGCTGGGTGGCCAGAGATATGTTGAAGTCTCCTAACATACGCTTTATAAACACAGCAATCTACTTGTCTAATACATCACTGAGCCTGCACTGAAGAAAAGAATTTGAGGTATGTAATGTCAATCTTGTGCTAACTGTGCCTGTCACACAAATCAAAATTGTAAATTCTCTGAGCTGACAGGATCTGAGAACTATTTTGGAGCCAATGAATGGTGAGTGACTGCATCCTAGTGCTTCACCTAGCAAGCTTCTCATGTTCTCCAACAATATTCTGACTGTAATATATACATCCTGTGTCAGCCTTCTGTGGGTACAAAGATATAAATTCTACACAATCACAGCTGTTCTGTCGCCTGCCGTCTGCTGCTCTGTAATAGAATAGCATAATCTCCCCTCCATGTAATGCTGACAGGCCATTACAAATTGTGATTTACCCAAGGATATTAACCATAGTCTTGTTGTACAGTGGGTGCTCATATATGATTTATTAACATATCAGCGGTTTTTATTTACATAGTCCCTTGGGGCTTGAATTGCTGTTTCTACAGAACCAGAGGGTTCTCTATTTGATCTTCCTTACTGTGTTAAGTGATGAGAAAAAATTATCCAAAGTATAAGAAAAATGGAAAGTGAGACACAGAAGAAGATTAAATATAAGTAGGAGGGGAAATGTTCACTTTGAGTTTTTGAAAAAGCTTTGTGCGGATTCTTATTCCATCCAGATTTGTTCTCCTATCCCTAGTAAGTCCCTGTGCACTTTCATTTATTCACAGCACTGACTGGGTTCCACTTTCATCAGGCTGCCATTCAGCGCTCTCACAAAACATTGCAAATGATTCTGTGCATACATATATAAATGCAAGGTCCGTGCCTGGAGACACGTACATGCTAACAGCCTGATCCTGCAACACTTTCTGGAAAAAATAGTCCTTATATAGGCAAGTAGCACCATTGGCACCCTCATATAAGTAAGACTACTCACAAGAGAGACTCAGGATCGGATTCAAATGTATTCACAGATAGTAAAGCACATATTGCAAGCAGTTGGAGAAAATAGTTTCCTACTTCCATGACTACATAATTGGGAAGGAGGGAGTGGCTGACACAGGAGCCAGCATCTTCCTTCTGACTGGAGGGTATCAGCCTTACCTAGGAGAAAGTGGGCCACCCACACAATGAAGATGTCAGGCAGGATGGAAGGGAGAATTACAAGCAACTTGGCAACCACCACAGGAGGCACAAAAGGAAATAGCCTGCTGGGTCCAGAACGGGAGGAAGGGAGTTGTGGAGAGGAGGCAGAGTTGTGACATCAGTATACTTGAGTTGTTGTTTTCTGGCACATTCAGAAGCATTTGGATCCCTCAGGCCATTTGGGAAGGTTGGTTTGGTTTGGGATATTTTGCTTCCAGATGCCCAGTTGAAAATTAATTATTAAAGTATTTATATGGCCTAATCCTCCATTCTGCATCACCATGTTTATGCTGGTATAACTCCATTGAAGCCAGTGGTGAAAAGGAGTGCAGAACCAGTCCATAGTTTGCCTTTAAAATGCATCTCCTCCAGCATTCCCTAATGTTGCATTCTTAATTGCAACCTTTATATAAAACTGTTACCAGACTTCTCTCTAATGGGGTAGAATGTTAAACCCAAACATCTTGGATTGTTTCTATGCCAAGTTATGAGGATATGGGTTTGCTTCTATTAAGGCAAGTATTTTAAACTCATTTGTGTGTCTGGATGCCTGAATTGCAGTTCTTTTTCTGGTTTAATTGTGACTGTCCTGCTGTAACGGGCTCCTGCTTTAGGGGACTTCATAAACAGTCATTTTTCTTTGAGATTATGTGCTTCCCTTTATAGGTAGATCATGTCTAGGCTTTGTAAAAAGTTGACTTTTGTCACCTTCTTTCAGATTGTGCAGTATTGTGAAGCAGACATCTTCCTGTTGTCCAGAGACCCAGATGCTCTGTTGTTCCTGCTCTTGGGCAAATTGTGCATACTGGAACTGTCATTCACAATTCATCTGCTGAGCTTGCAGAGTATAATCCGTCTCGCCTTCATTGGGGGAGCTCTGGCTTCCAGTGCAGCTACATGTCACCTAGCTTTTGCATAAATCAAAAATATTGAAGTTACTGTGCTGGAGAAGCAGAATAGCGCATAAAACCTAAGGGCAGAGAGCTTAGCAAAATACCAGTCTCATAAACTAGGATTGCAACTAAATGGCATTTTTGTTGGCACTCTCAGCAGAGAGGCCAAGGATGGACTGGGCATGGCAAGAAAGTACTTCAGTCTGCCTTAGGTGATCCCTGTAAATAGGGCTGAGACCAGGGCAGAGAGCGGGGAAGCTTCCAATACCATTGCTTTGGAATAACCTGTCCTGTGTATAAATAAAGGACTTTAGGTGCCAGGACCCTACTCCCAAAAAAGAAAGGAAAATATGTAAAATACTTCAATGACAACTTTCCTCACATAGCACCACAGCACCCCTGAGGGAGAATAAGAAAACCATTGTGCAAGCAACCCCAAGAGAGTGTTCACACTGGATACATATCTTGATATTTGAGTTCTTTGTTGTTCTTATTCAGTATTCTGAGGGAAGCTGGTGTGTCATTGATTTCAGTGGAAAATATCTGGAGTTCCTATGGCACTGTGTGGTGTTTTACATACATATATAAAATATGCAAAACACATTGGCTGACAAGATATATAATCTGTGTTTGTATAATATAATTATTTTTGTCTAATCACACTAAGAATAATTTAATATAATAGTTGCAAAGTTTTTAAAAAATACTACCATCTGCTCTTTTTAATAATTTAATGTATATTCTGCTTTGTTTTTGATTTTATATCAGATTTCTCGTCCTGTTGAAAAACGTATGTACCAGTGTTGTCTGGCTTTGTAGTATGACTAATTCATCAAAATCTGCTAGCAGTTGTCACAGCAAACTAAAAATGCATAAATTATCCCAATAATATCTGTTCCTCTTCATGATTCAACCTGATCATGTTGGTGGCTTTCAAAATAATTCACTGTTGTTTTGAGATACCAGCATTTGACTACCTATGCAGTATATGTAGTCCTTGCTGGAAATTTACACATGCTGCATCATTTTAAGTCACGTTTTGTGGAAATATTTAAAGCGCTAAGGAAGTCATTAGGTTTTTCATTTTCTGGATAATGGCAAGTACACCTTGACTCTTTTTAGAAAGAAATAATAAAACATTATCCAAATAACTATGGATTTTCCAAGACTATTTATTAATAATAATAATAATGTGCTGCAGATTTACAAGGTGCTTTAGAGAACATGTAGAAAACAGAAGTATTTCCCCAAAGAGCTCACAGTCTAAGTTAGACAAATATGATACAAGAAGAGATCGAATGCAAGAAGGGTGGGAACACATTACCAATGAAACCAGTATAGAAAGGCTTCACAAATGAAGTGGAGTAAGGAGGAATTTGAAACACTTGAAGCCGACGAGATGGGCAGCTGTTGCAAGTTAGAGTGGTGTGAAACCAAGAGTGGGGGAAAGAGACAAGGGCTTTGTCTTCACTGCTTAAAAAAAAAAAAAGTTTAGTTTTACCATGAGGTAAACTAGGTGAGGCCCACCCAAGGTGGGGGTATAGTGCTGACCTTGCCTAATTTACCTTCCAGTAAAATTAAGTGCCTTGTCTTCACTGTTTTTGCCATGGGATATCTCATGCAGTAAAAACACATCCTTTTTTTAGCAGCAAAGACGAGGCCAAAGGGTACAATTCTGAGAGAGGATGCAGAGGAATGTAAGGAATGAGAGGGGATGTACAATGAAATGATAGAGCTGTGAGTGACATAAAACTGTTTGCAGCCCTAATTTTGAGAACACAGAACTTGATGTGGAAGTTCTTGAATTCAAATAGGAGTAGTGATTTGGTTTCAGCCAGATGATAAGAGGAGGATTTTAACTGTGGTAATGTAGTTAAAAAGGAAGGTGGCTGTGACGGGTTGGATCACAGAAACCCCCTTGGGACGGCCAACTGATGTGCTGAGACTACCCTTGATCCTGTTTCCCCTGGCAGCTTGGGACTTCAGTGCCCTGCCTGGTTTGAGCCAGACATGCTAGCCTGCTGCAAACCCAGACCCAGGTCTGAACCACCTCCCCCAACAGCTGCATTCTTTATTGCTACAGAGGAGTTTGAGACACCCTCCTATTCCCCCAGCAGTCCATGTGACTCCAATCCCTCTTCCCCCCCAGGGCTTTTAGCACAAGATTCCTTCTTGCTGCTAACCAACCCTGGGACAAATTCTGCCACATTAAAGAAATCATTACCTAGTAGAAACCGTGCAAAATTGTGTGCCACTGTTGCAAAAGTCAGCTCAGCCTGCAAATCACTAGTTTGCATGTGTACTTTAGCTAAAGGGGCAAGGACTTTGTAACCTCCCACCAGTTCTAATTTTGCCATTTTCCCTGGCAACAAATCCTTCTCCTGGATCATGTCCCTCCTGACCACAGAAATCTCTGCACCTGTGTCTCTTAAACCAATGAGTACTTTCCCATTAAGTTTAACCGCATGCATATGCTCACTGCTTGGTTGTGTAGAAGCAACCTTTACAAATCCTGTGTGGAAAGAGGCAGCAGCCTGGCTCTGAGAAGCAGCAGCTTCATGTGTTACTTGCTTCCTGTTTCCACTCAGCAAGGGACATTTATTCCTCAGGTGCCCACTGGATTTACAATGATAGCACCTCTTGGGCTCCTCTGCTTGTACAGGAGATTTGGGACGAGTAACGGGAATGGGGAGGTGAATGCCCAGCCTCCTTTTTCCCAGGGGTAAAACAGTGATTCTGCTTTCCACCAATCCTGTACCCTTCTGCCAGTGGTTTATGTTTAATTGCAGCTTGTCTTGCTCATAAGAGTCTGCAAACCCAGCTAATTCACCCACTTTTGTCCCACAAATACTGTTTTACATCATCACTGCACATATTCAGGAATTGTTCCTGAGTAACCAGATCACACATTTCTTGCAAGCTTGTAATGCCTTTCCCCCTCACCCACTTATCTACCAAATCTCTCATTTCATTTACATAAGCCACATTACTCAATCCAGATCCCCTTTTAAGACTTCTGAATTTAACCCTGTAGGTTTCAGGTGTAATCTGAAGGTGATGAAATATTTGGCAATATTGCTGAATTCTTCATACTGTGGACACAGTCGCTCCCATTTGTGGATTTTTGGAGAAGTGGAGCCAGCAGCTGGAGGGTTCTGTCTCTTCCATTCCATAACAGCCAGTTCATGCTTCTGGGCCTCAATCTGGGCCTGTATTTTTCTGTCTTTTAACTCCAGGGCTCTTTTGTCCCTGGCTGCCTCTGCTTCCATAGCCATTTTGTGGGCAGTTGCCTCTGCTTCTTTGTGCTTCAGTTGAAACTCCTGGTCCTTTGCCTTCTCTTCTGCTTCCAGTCTGGCCAGCTCTAGTTTACTAGCTGCCTCGCTGGTAGTCATTTTCCTGCTGTCTTGTGCTGGCCCCTTCTGCAGTTCACTGAAACTGGGATGCACTCCGTTTAGGGGCTTCTTAGTTAACAGAGACTTTCCCAGTGTTCAGTCTTTCTGGGCAATTTGCAACCTGTGCAGTTCTAGCTTCTTCTGATCTTCACTCTTACTTATTTTGCTTACTTTTCTGTCCCTTTTCCCTTACCCGAAATAAGCAAACAGAAAATAACAAACCAGTAACCACTTTGTCTGTTCTTCAGCCACCACACCCAAAACTCACTTAAAATCACTACCAGTATCTCAAAGCAATCAGCTGTGCACAGATCCTACCGACTACACCACTGTGACGGGTTGGATCACAGAAAACCCATTGGGAGCTGGGCATCTGAGTGTTAGAGACAGGAACACTTCTTAAGCTATTTTTGGTTAAGCCTGCAGTTTGTGGGACGTAGTTCAGACCTGGGTCTGGGTTTGCAGCAGGTTAGCGTGTCTGGCTCAAACCAGGCAGGGCACTGAAGTCTCAAGCTGCCAGGGGAAACAGGCTCAAGGGGTAGTCTTGGCACATCAGTTGGCAGTTCCCAAGGGGTTTTCTGTGATCCAACCGGTCACAGTGGCGACAAGAAAGAAGGAGGTTACAGTAATCAAACTGAGAGTTGAGCAAGGAGGAAAGTAAAAGGAGTGGAGGAAAGGATGGGGATAAGAGGGGGAAGACAATAACAGAAAATGTAGAAGTGGCAGAAGTGCTAAAGGATTTTTTTTTGTTCCTTTTCATCAAAAAGGTTAGTAGTGATTGCCAGTGAAAATGAGGTAGGATCTCAGGCTAAAATAGGGTCAGAACAAGTTAAAAATTACTTAGATAAGTTAGATGTCTTCACGTCACCAGGGCCTGATGAAATACATCCTAGAATGCTCAAGCAGCTGACCGAGAAGATACCTGAGCCATTAGACCGAGACTGCAGGGGATGAAGGAGGGACACTAATGAGAGATGGGAGAGATTCTGAAAGACTGGAAGAGGGCAAATATGTAATGCCAATCTATAAAAAGGGAAATAAAGGCAACCCAGGGAATTACAGGACAGTCAGTTTAACTTCTGAAAAATAATGGAGCAAAAAAAATCAAGCAATCCGTTTGTAAACATAGACGATAAGGTGATAAGTAACACTCAACATGGATTTGTCAAGAACAAATCACGTCAAATTAACCTAATAACTTTCTTTGACAGGGTAACACGCCTTGTGGATGGGGCGGGGAAACCATAAATGTGATATATCTTGACTTTAGTAAGGCTTTTGATACTGTCTCTCATTACCTTTTCATAAACAAACTGGGGAAATATAGCCTAGACGGAGCTACTATAAGCTGGGTGCATAACTGGTTGGAAAACTGTTCCCAGAGACTAGTTATCAGTGGTTCACAGTCAAGCTGAAAGCGCATATCAAGTGGGGTCCCGCAGGGATTGGTTCTGGGTCTAGTTCTGTTCAGTGTTTTCATACATGATTTAGATAATGGCCAAGAAGAGTACACATATAAAGTTTGCAGAGGATAGGATTAAAATTCAAAATGATCTGGACAAATTGGAGAAATAGACTGAAGTAAATAGGATGAAATTCAATAAGGACAAATGCAAAGTACTCCATTTAGGAAAGAACAATCAGTTGCACACATACAAAATGGGAAATGACTGCTTAGGAAGGAGTACTGCAGAAAGGGATCTGAGGGTCATAATGGATCAATAGCTAAATATGAGCCAACAGTGTAACACTGCAAAAAAAGCAAACATCATTCTGGGATGTATGAGCAGCAGTGTTGTAAGCAAGACATGAGAAGTAATTCTTCCGCTCTCCTACATGCTGACAAAGCCTCAACTGGAGTATTGTGTACAGTTCTGGGTACCATATTTCAGGAAAGATGTGGACAAATTGGAGAAAATCCAGAGGAGAGCAACAAAAATGATTAAAGGACTAGAAAACATGATCTATGGGGAAAGACAAAAAAAATTGGGTTGTTTACTCTGGAGAAGAGAAGACTGAGGGGGGACATAATAGTTTTCAAGTACATAAAAGGTTGTTACAAGGAGGAGGGAGAAAAATTGTTCTTATTAACCTCTGAGGATAGCACAAGAAGCAATGGGCTTAAATTGCTACAAAGGAGTTTTAGGTTGGACATTAGGAAAAGCTTACTGTCAGGGTAGTTAAGCACTGGAACAAACTCCTACGGCGATTGTGGAATCTCCATCCTTGGAGGTTTTTAAGAACAGGTTAGACAAACACATGTCAGGAGTGTTCTAGTTATTACTTAGTCCTGCCTTGAGTGCAGAGGACTGGACTAGATGACCTCTTGAGGTCCCTTCCAGTCATATGATTCTATGAATAGAGCCCATAGGATGGAATTTATACCTGGTAGAAGACTGTAAATAAAACAACAGTTGAAGCAGACTGTGTAAAGTGTTAGTGATGGAGGAGTGACTTATTGAGGTCCCTTCCAGTCTTACACTTCTATGATTCACTTCTATGATGGTCTTTAGAGGGCTTATTTTACAGTAGGTGTCATGGAACAAAATAACACTGTCAACATACTCTGATTTAGCTGAAGCAAAATCAGGCTTTATTCTGAGAAAAGTACCTTGTGTGGTCTAGAGCCAGGAAGCCATTGCATTGAGCAAATATTGACTGGTACTCACTGAGTTCTTAGATAGCCAGTGTAGGGGGCCTCTGGTGGGCAATGACCAATAGGGTGCTAGTTATGCTAATTTAATTACAAGCCCTGCACAGGTTGCATGAGTTCTGTACAGTAGAAAGAAGCAACAAGACTTTTTAATACCTACTTCCGCATCAGAACTAAAATAGCTCATTTGTTCATTAATTGTGTATATTAATTGATTAGAAATAGATTGATTAAAGTCATTTTACAGCCTGATTTTACAGCCCTTACTCAGCTTGGTGAGCACTTACTCATGGGTAAGACTCTAAGAAATTTGTGATGGTTTTGGTTCAAAAGTTGCAGCCAGTTTGTTTAAGTTGTGGTTCAAAGCATGCAGTCTATCTTCCGAAACATGGAACAGCACAGAAGAGACACTGTATGTCCTGCTTGGCTCTCAATGACAACCATGACAAAGAAGTGGCCGGGCCAGATTTGAGTGGCATTGCAACCCCATCTGCCAGGTCACAATGCCACTCACTCAAATATGGCCCATCCACCCCTCCATCGTGCAAGCCCAAATTTGAGTGAGTGGTTTGCCACCTGGCACACAGGGTCTAACCCTGCTCAAATTTGCAACAAGTATAAAAAGTAGCGGTTTCCACAAGAAAATCTTGGCCTGTGATTTTCTTACAGCCTTATTTGTGGGAGTATTCTCAATAAAGTGCATGGGGCTGTCTACACAAGTAAGAACTCCACGAGATGCTCTAATTGTTAGATACTTTCTGCTGCAGAACCAACAACCTGTGTTCTTGTTTTTGTGGCTCCAAAACAAATCACATTTTGTTTTGAAAACCTTTATGGTCAGAGTTATGAAACTTATGTTTTTAAATTTAGAATCATGACGATATTTTCCACAAACATGTGAGACATGTGAGTTAAGATTATATAAATTCCTTGTCATGTATGCCTCTCATGAATTTAATTTAGATTAATAAGAAAATCACTACATAATTATTAAATAGTAAGGGATAATTTAAAGCATATTTGAGGACTAACAGCTTCAGAGGGGTATTTTGTTCTACTGGTCATTATAGTGAACGTTCAGCTATTTTGATAAAAAACTACCTTCCAAAAAGCAGCTGCTCTTGCTGTGTATGCATTTTCTCATCACTTGTACTGACTAGTAAGGTTTTCAGTTGTAACTTAAGGACCAGCCTGGAAATGATTTCTTGACTTTGATTTCAAAAGCAGGAAAGAATTTCTCACCTCTGTAAGTGCCACTGTTCATCCGGTAAATAATTTAACAACTTGTGAGTGCCACTCAGAGCCAATTATAACTTGATTTACCTAGCAGGGCATTAAAGGAACACTATTTCAGTTAACACCTTTGTTTGATTTTTGTTTTGTTCTTACTGTTAATTAACATCTAAGATTACTGTATCTGAAAAAGAATAGAGAAAAACAGTTTCTGTATCTTCAGTTTATTAACTTGACTGCATTTTGTGTATAGTCAGTTTCACTGTTTCTCCTATATAATAGTTTGCTTATTGTTTAACTCTTAAGAAAGGAAAGAAATATTTTAAACAGTGGTTAAAATGTGCTTTTAATTCTCCCACAAAATTGGCAAGTACAATACCCACAACTACTTTTAACTCATTTTTAAATTGACTAGACATCCAATTTCATGGTGGTCCTTTAAAATGTTGAGCATTTATCCTCTATTTTTTTACAAGAGGAAAATGTTGCATTTCTATGCATCTGCTGTAGAAATCTATTTAATAGTTTCATGCACATCCATA
This sequence comes from Emys orbicularis, assembly GCF_028017835.1. Lineage (NCBI taxonomy): Eukaryota > Metazoa > Chordata > Testudines > Emydidae > Emys > Emys orbicularis. The sequence goes on along the minus strand of NC_088687.1, from coordinate 84,273,906 downwards.
TATATGGACTAATTGGAAATAATCATCAAAAAGTGTTGCATTATATCGAAACAGGACTGGTAGGGTCCTCTTGGGTTTTTGAGTCCAGTCCCCTGAAATCACGGGCAACCCCATCATACCTTCCCACACACACACTTATCAAGTTCCGTCTTATCTGCCACTACTCCTATTGAAAGGCTGTTCCATAACCTCACCCCTCTGATGGCTAGAAACCTTCTTCTAGTCTCCAGTGTGAATTTATTCATGGCCAGATTTTATATCCATTTGTTCTTGTGCTAACATAGTCCACTAACCTAAATAGCTCTTCTCCATCCTTAGTGTTTACCTCCCTGATGTATTTATAGAGAGTAATCCTGTCATCTCTCTGCCTTCATTTTGGTAGGCAAAACAAGCCTGTTGTAAAATAGGCTCTCTCTTCCCCAATCATCCTAGCAGCCCATCTCTGCACCTATTCCAGTTTGGATTAACCTTTCTTGAACATGGGTGACCAGAATTGTATACAGTATTCCAGAAGAAGTCTTACCAGTGCCTTGTACAATCGCATTATTGCTTCCCTGTATCTACTGGAAATACCTTGCCAGATATATCCTAGGATCACATTTGCATTCTTCATAGCCACATGATGTTGGTGACTCATAGGCATCCTGTGATCGAGTAATACACTAATTCTGCTCATCTGTCATTTCCAACTGCTGAGACGTAGTTTGTAGCAGAAATTCATAGTATTAATCCCAAAATGCATGACTTTTCACTTTGTACTATTTCATCCCATTTCTATTACTCTAGTGCTCTAGGTCATCTGATTCTTCCTATATAAAAGTTTGATACTCTGTTGATTATGCCTCTTAAGTTTGTGTCATCAGTAAGGTTAAGATTTTGTCATGGTCTTTTTTTTAGTAAACAAAACTTACAGGAGCCCTGACCTGTCCATGACTTTTACTAAAATTAATGGGTGGAAAGAAGGGGGAGGAATGACACCTGGATCTCCATGGGAGGGACTGACAGCCCCAGCCCCACCACCATGGGGGGCACAGCCCTGGCTGAGGACACGGGGGGTAGGGAAGGTAACCCGGCCGACACTGCAGGGGATGGAGGGGGGACACACAAGCCTGACTCCGGCCCTGGCTGAAGCTATGGGTCGGCCACGCACAGCCCCGGCTCTGCCCTCCCTCCCCCCTCCACTGACAGCTGAAGCCAAAGTCACAGAGGTATCATAGACTCATATCCGTGACTTCACTGACATCCCGTGACTAAATCGTACCCTTACTCATCAGCAAATTTCATTAGCCCACTCCTACTTTTTGCGCCAATGTCACTAATTAAAATAAGATCAATCCCAACATCAGTCCTTCAGGAACTTCATTAGTAACCTCCTCCAGTCGAATACCTTTTCTTTCAGTACAACCCAATGTCATCTCCATTTTAGCCAGTTCCTACCACCTTACAATTCTCGTACCTATCCCCATTTTCTCTGTCTTAACTAATAATTTCCCTTCTGGTACCATGTGAAATCCTTTGCTGAAGTTCAGATAGGTTAGATCTACAACATTTCCCTTAAGAAATCATCTTATCAAAGAAAGATATCAGGTTAGTCTATCTAGCTTTGGTAAACTCATGTTTTATTTTATCCCATTTTCCATTTACTTCCATGTCTTCAATTATTTTTTCCTTCAAAATTTGTTCTAAACCCATGCATAATATCAAGTGGGGTCAGGCTAACAGGTCTGTAGTTGCCCAGATCACTTTTTCCCCTTTCTTAAATATGGGTATTATGTTTGCTATTCTCTGGTCATATTGTACTATCCCTGATTTGATAGATTGATTAAAAATCCTTGCAATTAGTGGACTTTCAATTTCTTGTGCTAGGTGTTTTTTGGGGGGGGGGGGGAAGGAGGGATAGAGGTTATCCGGACCCCATGACTTGAGCATATTAAGTTCTTTGAGCATTTCTTCCACCTGAGATGTGGGTAATTTCCATTTCTATGCACTCATTCCCATTAGCCATCTTGTCTTTGCTCCTATGTTCTACATTATGATCCTCATTAGAGACAGAAACAAAGTATATGTTTAGTTTTTTTGGCCATATTTAAATTATCCTTACTCTCTATTCCATTCTCATTGCATAGTGGTCCCACTTCTTTTCTTGTTCTCTTTTTATAAATTTGGCTAAAAACCTTTTCTTGTTTGTTTTAATTTCCTTTGCAAGGTCTAACTCAGCTTGACTCTTGGCAAGTCGCACTTTATCCTTACACGTTCTGACCTCCAATATGCAGCTTTCTTTGTTGTTCAGTCCCGTCTTCCATTCCTTGTGTTTTCTGCTTACTTATTATATCCTTTTGAGGTCCTTATTCATCCACGTAGGTTCAGCAAAAATGCATAATCAATTCAAATAACAAAATTCCAAATACTTCTTACATAGCTGTTAGTCAGATATTTAAACTGATTAAAATAAAATTGCATGAACAAAGCAAGTCTAGAACTTCTTAATAAAGGCCTCATTTGACTTCAGTATTCTCATTGAAAATGCCATGTGTTTATCATTTCACATTCTTGTAAGAGCTAATTTCATCTTTGTTATTAATCCTTTATTTTAAATTTCATATTTGTATAAAACACTGGTTGTGGAAACTTCGAAACTGTAGTTCTGAAGAAATATACAGTTCAGATCCTGCGCATACTCAGGCACAGGGCTACTTCTGTGAGTAATACTAATCACATGCTGAAGTGTCTGCAGGATCACCCCCTAAGGTTACTACTATGTTTTTGAAAATGTGTTTGCATCTACAACACCGTCGGATTTTTCTGCAATTTTAAAGGTCCTGCACCCCACCCTTTGGCTTGGTTAAGTTGTTTGTCTTCTTTGTTCTTCTTGGTCACCGGGACTGCCACAGACTGGTTCAGCCTTAAGTCTGCTCTAATTTAGGCCTACTAGTAATGGCCTCAATAGGATATTATGCCAGCTGGACATTGCCAGAGCATAGCAATGCTCCTTCCCTACCAAAACTTTAATATGACCCCTATCCCTAGGTTGGGAGTAGGTGGCATAGAGCCACCTATTCTGGTTCTGTAACTTCTCAGATACCCCAATAATGGAAAAATCTTCAGCTGTTTGGTTATGACACATTTACTGACACTCTGCCTTGCTATGGCAGTGCATAGGGGCCATATAGGGGTGAGGATCTGGCCCATTATATTTAAACATATGTGCTTATGCACAAAATTTGAATATCCCAAATCTCGATAGAGGTTGGATTTGAAAACCAAACCTCACAGCTGGTCTTGTCTCTATAATGGGCTGAACCAAACCCCAGCTCCAGTCATTTCCCAACTTTGGAGATGTTTGAATTCAGTATCAAGCTTTGTAGTTAGCACAAAGGATAATTTTATGTCCAAGTCGCTAGAATGTGACTCAAGTTCTGGGTTCTGTTTCTTACTATCCCAAAGCCTTTCTATGAGACTTTGGGCCAGTCACTTAAGCCAAACGTTTCTAATTTGAGTGCACCTGTTTAGCCCTGATTTTTCAGAAATGTTGAGTAGCTGGCAGCTCCCATTGCCTCCCTGTGCCCTTCTGACTTCAGTGAGAGCTGTGTTTGCCCAGCACTTCTGAAAATGAGGTGGTTTATTTAGGTCCTTAAATATGAATTTAGATGCCTAACTTTAGGTATCCAGGATAGAAAATTTTCAGCTTAATCTTGCTGTTCCCCAGTTTCCATTTGTAAAATTGGGTTTAATACTTTCCTACATAACAGCTTGCTTGAAGATAGTCTTTAACATATGTAGGGTGCTCAGATACCAAAATGATAACCATGACACAAAAAGCATATTATAAAAATAATCTCTAAGTTATATGATAACATCTTGTACCAAAAACCCCTGAGAGAACTTACCAAAAAAGACAAGTTTTAGATAAATTTCCTAAAATATTATTTTTTAATCCTTCCTAGTCATCGGTGCCTTAGAGCTAAATCTAAATAGAGTGAACTGGCATAGGTGTTTTAAAATCCTTTTGCTATCCCACTGTTTTGTTTTGCTGAGTAATGCTTTCTCATATCTTAATTCAAAATTGCATCTGTTATACAGTTTGAATGCATCAAATTATCTTTTATTTACCTGATTTCTTATCCCTTTGGAACCCTTTTCTACCACCGCAGTCTGTTACTGCAGTAGGACTAATGAATCTAAACCAGACAGCAGACAACCACAATATGTTTAGGCCATTTGAATTTGCAGATTGCAGGAGTATAATTTGTGCTCACGTGATAGAATAGAGCCGTCTGAAACAAAATTGCTTAAAGAAACAGACGGAATATATTTTTATTTCACCAAACCAAAATATTTGCAAACATACACTGAAACTTTTTAAACAGAACATTATACATAGTTCTGTATTGATAAAGAAAGAAATCTGTTAAAACAATAAACTTCCAGTTCCCCCAGTTATACATAGTAGAAAACTGACCCAATAAATACATCCTCCAAATCTCAAATAAAGTCCTCTCAAAATAATGTCAATCCAAAGAGATGAATAGATTAAACGATTAATACAAGAAATTGATCTATTTTAAAGGTTTAAAATACAATAGAATCATAGACAGTAAACTTCATCTATGTATTCATTGGGTCACTTTTCTATTTCATCATAACTGGATGAAATAAGTATGTTATAACCTAAAGGAAGAATGTTTGGATTAATTAAAAGCAAAAAGAATATTGTTGCACTGGTTGTCTACAAGAGGTTTTGAATGGTCCCAGTTTTTCAAGTATAATTTGTATTTTCTGTAGGACTCTCACCATAAATTACTGTCATGACAAAACTACAGAAATGCATCAATTTATATATTGCCAAAATAAATGTTTCTAGCATATTTTTAGAGAATCGGAAAAGCAAAGATCTTTGAGCACTGTTACTGTTAAATTATGAGCTGAGAACTTCCATGGGAAAACAGCTGACATTTTTCTTCCTCAGCTCTTCACCAATCCCTTGTACAGGGGATAGATAAACTTGTCCTTTACTGGTATGGCACGTCCCAAGCCTTGTGTTACATCAAGGACCAGGGATGTTCCACGCAATGACTGCAGAATAAAGGGGTGGAATGAGCCCAGTCAAAGCAGACTGGAAGAAATAGCGTGGAGCCTAGCTATATGCTTGGATACATCCTGTGATTGATACTCTTCTTTAATTCTGCTGCCTGAGAGGTGGCAATAAACACTTCCTGGGTGGAATCTTGGTACTGGATCCTGCAAAGATTTAAACAAAAAGCTTGTGTTTAGTGGAAGTGCTCACATGTATAAAGTTAATCATGTGCATAAGTCTTTGCAGCATCAGAGCCTTGTTTCATAAAATGGGAGAACTGTGGGGCCATATTACAAATCAGTGTTATCAGATACAGTATCTTCCAAATAGTATGTCATTTTGCTATGTTCTATCATAGCACTTCTATCTCAAAAGCATTTATCTCAGTTTAGTTTTAATTCCTATCTGTGAGCATAGGTTTAAATGTGTTTTAACAATATCTTCATGGTTACAGTATCAAGATTCTGTTTGGTTTCCTGTCTCTTCTGCATATATCTGAGCTGTATACAGCTGAAAATAGAAATGTGCTCTAAAACATAGTGGAATTCAATGTGCAAGTACCAGTGGATTTTAAATGACACATTACAATGCACAGTAGTGTAGATGACTGTATAGTTATAAAATTATAATTAGGTATGTGGGAACTGAGAACATCTGCTATGGGGATGACACTTACTGCAGCCAAATTAAAAATAAAACTACACGTTGTAAAAAATCTCATAAAAACATCTTGACCAGATTATATAATACAGAGGGCATATTTTTAATCATTAAACAGGGGTAACCAATAAACAAAAACATTTTGTAATATTCCCTTATGTTACCCCCTCTTTCATTAAGAACTTGCACTTGATATGGGTGAACAGCTTGTGTTGAAAATATAGATGCAACTGATCTACGCATTTTCTTGCAACAGATTCCAACTAATGCTTGAGCACCACATGAATTAGTTCAATGATGCTGACATTCAAAACTGTAAGGCCTTAAACGGCACTTGTGTGTATTAGAAGAAGAAAAGAACTGGAAGTACATTTAGACAAATTTGACATCCTTGAAATTTCATTTCATTTGGGGCTGATTCAAAACCCATTAAAGTCAATGCCCAGTGACTTCAGGGCACTTTAGACCATGGCCTTGGTGATTTTATAGATATCAGTCTGAACTCAAAACAAACAAGCACGCACCATAATACAAAGCCATTTTATGAACAGAGACAATGCTTTCATAAAGGTTTTAAAATTTAGTAAGACATTTTATTACATAATCAATTAAAATGTTGAGAGATTATTTCATTTATTAAGGGTGGGGCTGTCAGCACCATCTATTATTGAAGCTACCCAGGATTTCCCATTGTAGGACTCTGTTTTCAGTTGCTTATAATTTTGACAAATGTTAACAGTTTTGACTGAAATTTTCCATGTATCTGTCTCATGCTGAATCTTTTTGGAAAATCTCTGCCATTTCCAAGAATAAAGGTAAAGAAAAAATATGCTTTTTTTGTCCATGTTAAAAGATTCTGGTGACCTTTTCTTTGAGAAGCTCTAGTGCCCCACTCACACACACACTTTGGAGCTGGTGCTTGAAATTTGGCAGGGGCACAGCCTTTGTATCAGGGATGTGTTTTTTTCCTGTATCTGTGAAAATCTGCCAAAATTTTGGTCAAGTTAGAGCATCTAAAAAATCGCATGCTAGAGTTTGGCGTCTAAAATTCTCTGAACGTTCCATCCGTGCTGAGCATGCTCAAGCCCAGGGCTTCAGGGGACTCATCTAGACTTTCCTTGCAGTTGCTGTTCTCGGCTGTGCTGAGGCCAGAGCCAGAACTTTAAAACTGGCAGCCTGTTTCTCTTGTGTTTCAGTACACCTTGTGCTGGCACCCAGGCAGCATGGAGGAGGAAGCTACCTGATTTGAATGCAGAGGGACCAAAATCTGAACCTGAAGTGGGGGAGTAGATTGGGACAAGGAGCCTGAGGATATGGGGAAGACCAAGACTGGAGGATGGTGGGAGAGGAAAAGGGAAACTGAAATTAGCAATAGGGATGGGGGAAGCCTGGGACTGGGAGTTGGGAGGACAGCAAAGGGGACTGAGACTAAATATACACTATCTTTTTCATCTGAAGAGTACCCGGGGAGGTGCTAAAATATTTTATTATTCTAGTGACTAAACTGTCAGGGTCTCCAAAAACCAATTAACCTTCAGCCAAAGATGGCTCAAGTTGAAAAATTCCTGATTCAAGAACCGAGTAGTCCTTACAGACAAGAACAATCAGCTTGCATTTTACAAAATGTGAAAGATAGGTGCACTTTAACAGGGCTCCTAGATCTGGACATGGTCCTGTGGTTATAAATATGATATGACTGCTCGGTGTAATTTACTATTCAACCTATTGTCATTACACATTCAGAATCAGGGAAGGAGATAATGTATTGACAGAGTAAAGGATGAACTTCTTTCTGACCTTGGCTGTCTGGAATGCTGAGCCGATGCAGTAAACAGTTTCTCTGCCCACCTTTTAAGAACATTAAGAGCTGTTAGCAAAGAAAAGACTGATGGTATGCATTCTAGTATTTTAACTCAGTGAGGCATGCATGCCATTCTATCCTCCAAAATGCAATAATCAGCAAGTCAGATAAATGAACAGAGTATTCAAGTATTTTTATATAAAAGATAGATAGAGAGAATGAAATAAGATGACCAGATGATAAAACATTTATCCCCATCAGTAGAAATATATTATGGTTTCTCTCAGGTGGAGAAATCAGAAACAAGAGAGAGAGTAAATTCCTCTGATCAGTAAGAATAAATGTGATAATTATCATGCTTGCTCAGATTCATTTACATGCTTTAGTAAGCATTACTTTTGAATATAAAGTGTAAGATCAAAGTGTGGGAGATCCTGAGCAGTTACATGGATAACAGAGACTGATCTATATTGGAGACAGTGTAGTCTAAGGCTACGTCTTCACTACGGGGGGGGGGGGGTCGATTTAAGATACGCAAATTCATCTACGCGAATAGCGTAGCTGAATTCGATGTATCGCAGCCGACTTACCCCGCTGTAGGGACGGTGGCAAAATCGACCTCTGCGGCTTCCCGTCGACGGCGCTTACTCCCACCTTCGCTGGTGGAGTAAGAGCGTCGATTCGGGGATCGCTTGTCGCGTCCCGACGGGACGCGATAAATCGATCCCCGAGAGGTCGATTTCTACCCGCCGATTCAGGCGGGTAGTGTAGACCTAGCCTTAGTAATGGAGAGAGGAGCTCTTCTTTAGTTTGAAGGAACAATAATCCACACCGTGTAGAGTCAAGCACAGGAGTTTATTACTCACAGCGCTGGCGGAATGTCACTTTGCTTATCAGGCTCAGAGACACTGCAAAACAATTAATTACTATAGATTATATATGGCACTCATTGGGCGGAGAGAAGCGATGGGGATGGGTTTTCCCAAGCCCCTGGATAGGTTCTAGCAGCAAGACAAGATAAGCACAATAAGCCAATGATTTAAAAGATTACATAATGGCTCCACCCATGGCCCAAATTAACATATTGCTGACACAGGTAATTATCCCCAAACTATTTCTATTAAAGTATATAGGTTAAGTCCTAATTTTGGGGTCCAGGGGAATGAGGTAGCAGCTCTCTCGGTTGACCAACAGGTACGTTCCTAGAGATTTAAAGCAAAAAAGCAGTAATTAGTACTTAACAATAACAATTGTTTATAAGTTTACCCTTGCATTTCTGTGGGCTAGGACTGGCATACATCTGTGAGGGGAGGGTGTCATAACTCATGTCAATCATATTAGGCCTCTCCCCGAACTTTGTCTAGAATCTGAGGGGTATTGTATCACTCGCTCTTCCCTGCATTAGGGAGTAACCGTGAGGCCTTTCTCAGCACTTCATGTGTCTATAACTCGTGATAAGGACGCCCAGTTACATTCGGAGTTATGCTGACTCCGCTCACTGACTTGAAACACACAAGGTTATCCGTTTACCCCAGCTTCCTTTTAGCTATGTATTGTTCTCTGTTAGCCAGCCCCTATAGCCCAAGCCAAGCCGTGGACTCCGGGCCTATATGAAAAGTTCTCAGGAGAAAATGTAGTTAAGATCTTACATCCATAGCTAATGGATTCTGACCCTTCAAGTTGAACGGCTAAAATAAAAAATAAGCATAATTTAAGAAACATTCGACACAAAAGCCTATATTTTTGCTATTTCTTTGCCAAGAGTTCCCTTTCTTCCATGCTGCTATAGGCTATTGCTATGGAATCAGGATAGAAGGGACTTGAAATGATGTCCCAGTATTTATAACAATGCCTGGAAGGACAGACATATAGCAACATTCTGACGTCATGACCATTTAGCCAGGGACTCTAGTAGTACACTCCTGAAAGTTGCTGCCTTCCTAGCATTCTAAATAACAAAGATCAAAAACTGAAGTGCACCTTTTCCCTACCCTGCACACAGTATTTTCTTTGCCTTTCTTGGTACTTTTCTCTTCATTTAATGCAGATGTGGATGAGGCTCAATTCTATATATTTTAAAAACCGCTTAACATCTTGAGCAATCTGAGTAACATTTGTTAGATTTACTATTTGAAAATGATCTAACATGATTTTCCCAAGACCACATTGTCTGGTAAATTGATAATGAAGGATGACATGGTTACTGAACCAGAAAAAGACCAGAAAAAAATATTAGGCTGTTCAAACCTGATTGTAGTCTTCAGAATGTGTTGATTAGCATATCTGTACATTTTTAAAAGACTATCATTCCAACCCAGGAGTCACCATACCTGCCTAGCTAAGTAGTTTGTCTATTCTGGTGTCCCATCTCTAGAAGCTGAATATTCTTGATGCTTCACAGGAAGGCACAAGTTCATAGTTTTTCCTGTTCTCCATAACAAAATTTCATTGGAAATCTTAAAAGAAAGGCATTGTTGAACCTGGTGCTTGCTGCTGATTATAGGGTGGCCAGGTGTCTGGTTTTCGACCGGAAAGTCCAGTTGAAAAGGGGTCTTGACGGTCTCCAGTCAGATCTACTGACCCAAAGTCTGGTTATTGCGGGTGGAGGAGACGGGAAGGCACCGAGTCATCACCCGTGGCAGCCCCTACTCAGCTGGGGCCGCCTCCGACCTGCATTGGGTGGCTGCAGCTCCCAGCCCCGGCTCTGCAGGTGAGTCCTTCCCAACTCACGCAGGGAGAGGGGAAGAGCAGGGAGTAACGGGGGAGGGATAAAGAGGAGTGAACGGGGGATGGGACCTCAGGAGGAAGGGATGGGGCAGTGGTGAGGCCTTGGGGGAAGAGGCAGGGCTGGGGTGTAGTCTGGGGGAAGGGGCAGGGCAGAGGTGAGGTCTGGGAACAAGGCAGGGCGGGACAGAGCCTATGGGGGAAGGGGTGGGGCAGAGGAAGTTCCAGCACTCCTGCTGGAGTGTCCAGGTTTTATATTTTACAAAGTTGGCAACCCTACTGATGGAGCACTTTCAGAACCGAAATAGTGTTGGGAGATTTAGATAATTAAAAGGATGGCAATGGATCTGACTTTATGCTCTGATTTCATATGCAGTGATTAAACAGTAAGTATTCTGTGCCTTACTAAGATTCTTTATAATCCGGCATTAAAAATCTACCTTAAAATAAATTGTGCATTTTTAAGACTTATCTTGTGAAATTCAATAAAAATAGAGTTTGAAAAGGAATACACCAGGAAAACAAAAATTAAAAAATGATGGATCTCTAAAAACATGTGCACGTGAATTTTTGGACTGTAAAAGCTGACATCATAATATTTTTTAAAACCCTGCAAGGTGAATACATTTCCTGTGATCTTTTGCTCCCTTCTCTTACCAGCTGGTAGATTTCTTTCTTACTTTGTGGCTGAAAGGGCAAGCAGATACCATTAAGGCTGTAATGAGCTCCTTGGTGGAAATTTATCATCCCTCTCACACATTTTAATATGATGTCCTTTCCCTCATTCTGTCCCATATCTTATAGATTTCCTTTTATCCTTTATCTAACCCTTTCTCCTTTCCCCAACCAGACTTTATATATTGATTGAAACAAATCTTATTTGTCCGGGCAATCTCTGTGGGGTTGGCTATTCTTCTTTGAAATTTCCAGAGTTCCATTGTTTCTTAGAGTATTATTTAGTACTGTTGTTATCATTGTAATGCACAGGAGCCCTAATCATGGACCCCATTGTGCTGAGTGCTGTACAACATAGAAGAAAAGACAGTCCCCTTCTATAAGATAAAAGACAACAGATAGAGACAGACCAATGAGGGAATATAAGACCATGAGATGATATTGGTGAGCAGGATAGACAGTGGTCTCAGCACACCAGCAGCCTATTGAGACGCAGCATGCATCTACCTCTTTGATCATTTATTACAGGAGTGCTTAGAAGCCCCAACCAAGATTGAGGCCACGTGTGGTTGTGTACACATAGTAATAGACAGTCCCTGCTCTGAAGTGGTCCAGGTGCAGTTGAAACCAGAGCTGCATAGAAAGAGGCTATCACCCTCCTGCTCCATTATATTTATATGCAGCCCCAAATATTTTTGCTGCAACATTGCTTTTGAAGATTCATATATATTTCTCAGTTCTCTGTCATCCCTTGCTCTCTTTCAGAATTGTGCTTTCCAGGTGCCTCATTCTCATTCAGTATCTGAGTTTTGGATTGTTCTCCTCGGGTGATAACTCTGCATTTTTCTAAGCTGCATTGCACTTTGTTGTTTATTTCCCAGATTTCTAGTCTTGGCAGGTCCCTTTTTATTACTTCTCTGTCCTCACTGGTGTTAAAAACACTATTCAGTTTAATGTCATCTGCATGGCATTTACCTCTTATTCCAGATCATTAAAGAAGATGTTAAATAGGAGAGAATCTAAAGGAGACAGTTGGAGATTAAAAAGTAGGAGATGAGCAGACTGAAGAATAGGAGAAAGGGAGACCTTAAAAGCATTCAGACTTGAAATCAAACCAGAGCTCAAAAAGTTTTGAGGTTCATGCAGCAAGTATAAGTAGTTAGTATTAACTGTTTTTAATCATGTGAGTTTAACCACTGTGCCAAGTATAATTTTCGGAGTCATGTTTTCTTTGGCTATTTATACTGGGGAAGAATAGTAGCTCTTTTGCTTTAAATAGGCGTGAGGCATGTAGGACTATATTTGGTATGAAACCAGTAGACAGCAGAGTGCATACCAGTTGTGTAAACAGTAGGAGCCCGGTCATTTTGAGTGGCCTTATGTGGAACAAAGGAGCAAATGGGGTCAAATAGCCCATTAGTATTAAAGTGAAAATTGGAGATTACATAGCATTGCTGAGTGTTTCCAGAAGATGTAGTAAACACTTTTAGAAAAAGTTGCAAAACTAATATTAAATGAAACATAAGTTTATTTTTGTGTATTGTGTATCAGAGGTTCATCCGTGTCTTGAGAGAGCATTATGTTACAGTTGCTAAACTCTCCATCATCTTTCTGTCAACACTTTAGGTAAATTCAAGTACATTGAGTGGTACAGTACTTGTGCTAAATGCCACTTATGATTCTCTAAAGCTGGCACAACACAAGCTAAGAGCTACTGACGACAATACAGTACAAATAAATATTTAAAAATGTTTTTAGTGTTTTTAATTGAGCTTGACAAGAGGAAGACAGAAGTTGTCATACCTGGGTTACATTTAGACATCCGAGTACACAATCTGATTCATTCTGGTATCATGGGCTAAGCATTAACTTAAGCGCACAGGATTTATTGTTCTGAAAGGAACCCCTGATAGATCTTATTTGTTTGTATTAAAGCACAATTCCATATAGCTAATCTATTTTGCTAATGGATATTAGACTATATAAAAAAGGAAAGAAAGATCAAAGGGTGGGAGGCAGAGAATATACAAATATTCTAATGAATGTCTACTAAGTCAATCTTAGCTGATCTGTGCTAAATTTAGAATAAATTAACTGTACACATTTGACTGTTGTGGAATACAATAACAATCTTACGTACATAATTTTTGTTTTTATGGACCAGTTAGTAAAAACCTGTTACCTTCTTAGTGACCATGGTATGCCAGCTGAGTTTTCATTGTGCAATCTTGCTTGACCCGACACATATTGGTCTAACTCTATAGAATGGAACTAGTGCTACCCAAAGTGACTTAGGGACGTGTATTTTGTATAGGAACGGCAAAGAGGGACAGAGAAAGTAATACCTTTAATGACCTCTCAGTGAAAGCACATCACTCCCATTAGTCCTCATAGGAGTGGTGTGAATAGTGAGACAAAAAGATGTCTATAGAGAGGAGTTGTTATATCTAGAAATGCCTATTTATAGGTGTTTTATCTTCACACAGTTCCATACTCTGCAGGAGGGAGCCCCCAGTCCAATGAGATACATGAATGTTGAAACTGCCAATAATGCCTATTGATAATACATGAGAATTGGAAATGGCCGGTAGTTTGCAAAATAACTGTATACAACTGATGCAAATAAGCAGCGGTTATGTTCCTACTATTTGTGCTCATTACTATGAGCTAATGAACCAGTTTTATTATCCTCTGTGTAGTGAATTTTAAACCCTGGTGTAGCTACATTGATTTTTGCCCAAGAATTGGTTGTATGATGTCTTTCTTTTATTTAGACTTTTGGGAATAAACATGTTAAGTGAAATTTTCAAAAGCGCCTGACTCCCATTTTCAAAAAGTAATGAAAGTCAATGGGGTTTAGGCTCCTAAATCACTGAAACACCTTTGTAAATTTTACCTGTTAATTTTAAACATAGTTCTCCAACATACAAAACACTTTCAGCCCCTACGCTTTTTGTGAGGTGTTTACTTACACATGAACATGGGTGGATGCTCACATTGGTACAATATAACACTCTTGAAGATTCTTTTGTATTATCATGGTGGATTTATTCTGATACTAAGCCTGTGTTCTTGAGGGACATTGAGAAATAGCTTGGACCCAAGAGCTTGTGGACCCATGCCACCTAAATATGCTGGACTGTTTTGTTTCTCATTGGTTTTTATTAAATCCTAGTGAAATTACATTAAACGATGGGCCAGATTCTCAGCTGGTATAAATTGGCATGGTGCCATTGAAGTCCACAGAGATGTGCTGATTTACACCAGCTGAGGAGGCCCTACATGTTTAGTATATTTAATTAATTAAAACTTGAAGAAGAGAAATCACCTCCCTGTGATAATTTCTTTGGCATTCCAGAAAAGGGCTCAAAAAGACTGGTTGTTTCATGTCAGTGACAATGCTGATCCTTCCCTCTGCTAATATTATTCTATTCATTTGTCAAAGAGGTAGGTACCTACATTTAAGGCCCTTTAAACACCCCCACTTTCCTACACATCCAGTCTTATAGCTGATTTCCTGCCCTGCAGAGTGAATTCCATTGACCAACAGTGAGTTCCTGTTAAGCCACATACACAGTATTTTTAAAGGGCTGGGATTGTATGATTTTGTGTAATTAAAAACATAATGGGAGCATGATAAAATAGAAAAGAGCAAGGAAATATAGAACAATATTTCAGGCCAATAAAGTAAGGAGATTGCTTTTATTCAAAAATCTTTTTTGTTTCCTTTATTTATTTTTCAAACAATAAAAAATAATGAAAGGCACTAACACCATAAAACTCCTGACTGAATTTCTAAATAAAATTTCCTTTACTGGCAAAGCTGTAGGCAGACTCTGAATGTAAAAAATATTTTATTCATGTCACTGTTTCCTTCTGCATCTATAAAAATAGTCAGTAAATTGCACATAACCCTGTCAGTTTGTATAGCTATCTTGAAATTTTCTCCCTCCCTCCCATGCTTGTATATGGTTTATTTTCAGAAATACATCCTGAAATTCCCCATGTTACTTAAAGTGTTCCAGATACATCTTGGGGGGGAGGGGGGGAGGGATAATAAGGGAGACAGTAACTGCAGATTTTGAATTTAAGTACAAAGGTCAAGATCAAATTGTTGTTTTTTGAGTGCACAGCTAGTCAAATGCCTTGTTAAACTTTTCTTTTAAGTGCAAATAAAGTGACGGAGGTGAGAAGACAAACCTCTGACATCAGCACTATGCAATGGCTTGAGGCATTTGTGGTTGTTGGTTGTTTAGCAAGTGGTACTGTATACTGTAATTGAAATAAGCCAACTTACCTAGAGGTCCTTTAAAAACTCAATTCAGGGTAATACCAAAAGGACAGAATGCCCCCATAGAAGGTACCATATTAAGTCAAGGGGAAAAGAGTGACTTTCAACAGTAAATGTGTTCATGAGAAGCTTCTACACTGTGACTGCCTAACACCTATGAGATTATGCAGTAAAATATACAGGTCTGTCGCGTCTTACGTGCATTTAACATGCGCAATTTCAACTTTACGCGGTCGGCAAAAACAAAACAAAAAACCAAAAAAAGAGAAAAATAACAATTTTAATACTATACCTGTAGTGCTGGCGATTCCGCCCGCCATTGAACTCAATGGAATTTTGGCTATACGCGGTTTTCCCTTTACGCGCTAACCGCAGAACGGAACCCCCATGTAAGATGAGACAGACCTGTAGTCCTGCTTGTCTAGAGGTCCCATATCACAGAGTTATCAGCATGTCGCCCTATATCTCCTGTCTGCTGTACTGTGTGACTCCAACAGCACTAGGCCATTCATTGCAGAGATTGAGGCCCAGATTCTCATTGTGCCACAAAAGTGGGCACAGCTGGAGATGGGGTACAAAGGAGGACCCCAGCCTTGAGATCAGTTCTGTGCTAGCTGGATCCTTGGCTCGCTAGTCCCGAATGTTAGTTGGCTATGGCCCCAAGGGGGGATTTTCTCCCAGTTAGCCCATAACACATCCACTTCATCAGGGTTTGGGAGAGGATGATGTAAGAGTCAGCTATGCCAACGCTGACAGCCAGAGATTCCTTCATATTGGAATAGCCAGTTAATATAGCTTTCCAGCTGCTTTGAGCAGCGTGAAGCAGTTGGAGCAGGGGCTGAGGATCTGGCCCTGAATTCCTAATTCCCTTTCACATTCATCCCACTTGGATAGTCACGTTTTAGCTCCACCTCCTGGTCCCTGGTTTAGGGAAGAATCACCAAAAGGAGGAGGTAAGGGTGCCAGCGAGAAGATGGTTGGGATAAGGGGTGTCCTGTGTGGAATCTCTGGTTGGGGCTACATGTAGCTTACTGAGAGAGCTGAATGAAATGATTCCTGAAATGTGAATAGCTAATCCACCAACAAGGACCAAACCCTGCTTCCCATACCCACTGCCCTAGATTCAGATAGTGATCAACTTCCTCCTCCAGAAGATCTGCTCTGCTGGGTGGGGGACAGAGTGAGTTGGGTCTTCTTGGTCTTGCTGAAGATCTTGCTAATGGGAGGAGGAAATCTAGCCTTGCAGTGCTGCTTCCCCTAAAGATCATATGACTGGGGGAGGAAGAAAGGGATTAGACTTTATTAGGTTCCTTTTCCAGAATATACTACAGCTTAGCTCTGTTTCCCTGCTTTCTGTTCCTCTTCCTTAGAGGGACACTGTGTGTCTTTTGCCAACCACTAACTTCTACGTACAACTAGAAATTGTAGTTTAGACATACTCATTCCACCTACTGCAGTGACGTAATATATGTAAGGAAGGGAAGGCTTCCTTCCTCAAAGACATTTTCACATTTCAGAAACCACTTTCATTGTGCCTGATACAGTGTATCTACAGAATGATGTGCCGTCTTTCCTCCATGAAGTAGAGCACGTTAAGCTGATGGTATTGGATGAAACCCCCCCATCTACAACTCTTTAGAGCAGTGATAGTCAGACTGAGCTCCCGAGCCACAAGTGGCTCTTTATAATGTGTCTCCTGGGGCTCTTTGCAGCACATATTAACACACTGTGTGATTTAACTATTAACCAATCTAAGTTATGAACCAGTCAGGATACGATTACTATGTTATTAACCAATTGTAGTTGATAAAATAATAATCCTTGGTCAGCCATTTTGCTGTGAGGGGAAAGGAAAAAAATAACATATACATGTTATTCAAGTCTTGCATTTTAATAGTGTCATAGGAAAAAAGAGGTCATTATTATTAGTATTGTCTTTAACAACTAGGCCATCTCAGGTTTTTATCCTTATTTGTCTTTGTAATTTAGTAAAAACAATACAAATATAATTTAGATATCCCTCATCTTCTTGCAGCCATCCACCCAGCTCCCCATAAGTTACCCCTCCTTCCCCACTCAGATTCCAGAAATCCCTTCCCCCACTCCCATCGTCCGCATGGATTCTCCCCAGAAACCTAGCTGTTTCAAGCTTCTCTACCAAGCTATCCAGCTACACTCAGACACCCTTCACAACCACCGATACCCTCAGCCACCGCCATCCTGTACCTCCTGGACATACCCAGAAAACTCGGCTTCCCCTCACCCCAACTTTTAACCCCAGTCACTGATCTTGCTCCTATTTTACTTCCAGGCACCTGCACAAACACAATTTCCCTCTGTGGAAGCTTGAAAGTTTGTCTCTCACCAACAAAAGTTGGTCCAATAAAAAATATTATCTTATTCATCTTGTGTTTCTGATAAAAACCAGTGATTTTAGAGAGTGCCCACATTTCCCACTTTTTCTTTCTCCATTAAATATATAAAGTGGCAAACCATAATATACAGCTATTGAAGAGAAAAGGCCAGGAGAATTACCTGACTCTTTAATCCCCACTAAAACAATTCCCTCCTCATTTGCAAAAAGGGTTCTGAGCACCTGGTAGTGACTCGTGTGTTGAGAGAAAGTGCAGTAGAACAGCTTCCACAGTATTTGAACTGATTTTGACTACCCCATCCCTAGGGTGTAAATTCAGTGATTAATTTGCCCTCTCCCCCCAGTTTTGCAGATACTTTATCCACCAGGCTGCAGTCCTTGGTAGGAGCTCAAGCGATGAATCTGTCAAACAAGATTAATGCAGATCTGACTCCCCCTTCCTCTCACAAATCTGGAAAGCCCTTTCCCTCGCCACCCACCCCTCAAACATCTGGATGTTGCTGACTACTTAACAAAAACAAAATCAATCACTTGCTTGCCAGATCACACAGATGTATGTACACTGCTGCTTAGCCATCTGCAACCAGTAGTAAGTGGCCGTTGCTTCATTTACCGAAGGTGTTTTTGGTGGAATTGGGGGAGGTAAAGAATCCATTATAGTGATGATGACCATAAAGGGGGTGCATTCTGGAATTCACTTGATGAAAATAAATTGTCTGCCATAAAATCATATTTTCTGTTTGCTAATTTTTGTTGTTCTGGGAGAAGAGTAGGGGATAAATCAGAGAGATGTATTTGAACTCATGAAAAAAGCATCAGACCCTTACATTTCTGGGTGGCATCCATCCATCTTGTGGAAATAGTGCTGAATGCTTATGAGAAAATATTTGATTCGGTCAGTCATGTTCAAACAACTCACTCGGGTTCTTAAAACCAAGAACACATTTTTGCAGGTAACTGATCCATCAAATGATACACTAATAGGGAACAGGGTTTTTGTTTGTTGTATATAGTAGTTGTGAATATTTTGTCTGATCTACCTTTTTCATCCCAAAAGAAAAAAAGTGTGTTAAGTAGTGATAAATGACGATTACTAGGGCTGTTGATTAATCACAGTTAACTCATGTGATTAACTCAAATTCATTGTGGTTTAAAAAATTAATCATGATTAATCATAGTTTTAATCGCACTGTTAAACAATAGACTACCAATTAAAATGTATTAAATATTTTGGGATGTTTTTCTAAATTTTCAAATATACTAATTTCAATTACAATACAGAATACAAAGTATTCAATGCTCACTTTATATTATTATTTTTATTACAAATATTTGCACTGTAAAAATCATAAACAAAAGAAATAGTATTTTGCAATTCACCTCATACAAGTACTGTAATGCAATCTCTTTGTCGTGAAGGTGCAACTTACAAATGTAGATTTTTGTTGTTGTTGTTGTTGTTACATAACTGCACTCAAAAACAAACCAATGTAAAACTTTAGAGCCTACAAGTCCACTCAGTCCTACTTCTTGTTCAGTCAGTTGCTCAGACAAACAAGTTTCTGTACATTTGCAGGAGATAATGCTGCCTGCTTTTTGTTTACAATGTCACTGAAAGTGAGAACAGGCGTTCGCATGGCACTGTTGTAGCTGGCACTTCAGTTTCTTAAACCTTGGGTTGAGTGCTGTAGCTATTTTTAGAAATCTCACATTGGTACCTTCTTTGCGTTTTGTCAGATCTGCAGTGAAATTGTTCTTAAAACGAAGAACATGTGCTGGATCATCATCTGACACTGCTATAATATGAAATATATGGCAGAATGCGGGTAAAACAAAGCAGGAGACATACAATTCTCCCCCCAAAGAGCTCAGTCACAGATTTAATTAACGCATTATTTTTTTAATGAGTGTCATCAGCATGGAAGCATGACCTCTGGAACGATGGCCGAAGCATGAAGAGGCTTACGAATGTTTAGCACATCTGGCAAGAGAACTGGAATTGGAAAAGTTTCAGAAAAGGACAACAAAAATGATTAGGGATATGGAACGGCTTCCGTATGAGGAGAGATTAATAAGACTGGGACTTTTCAGCTTGGAAAAGAGACGACTAATGGGGGGATATGACTGAGTGTGGCGAAAGTAAATAAGGAAGTGTTGTTTACTCCTTCTCATAACACAAGCACTAGGGGTCACCAAATGAAATTAATAGGCAGCAGATTTAAAACAAACTAAAGGAAGTATTTCTTCACACAACGCACAATCAACCTGTGGAACTCTTTGCCAGAAGATGTTGTGAAGGCCAGGACTATAACAGGGTTCAAAAAATAGATAAATTCATGGAGGACAGGTCCATCAATGGCTATTAGCCAGGATGGGCAAGGATGGTGTCCCTAGCCTCTGTTTGCCAGAAGCTGGGAATGAGCGACAGGGGATGGATCATTTGATGATTACCTGTTCCGTTCATTCCTTCTGGCATTGGCCACTGTTGGAAGACAGGATACTGGGCTAGATGGAGCTTTGGTCTGACCCAGTATGTCCGTTCTTATAGTCTTAAAAGTGTCATGTGAATGCCTGTTCTCACTTTCAGGTGACATTGTAAACAAGAAGTGGGCAGCATTATCTCCTGCAAATGTAAACAAACTTGTTTGTCTGAGCACTTGGCTGAACAAGAAGTAGGACTGAGTGGACTTGTAGGTTCTGAAGTTTTACATTGGTTTGTTTTTGAGTGCAGTTATATAACAACAAAAATCTACATTTGTAAGTTGCACTTTCATGATAAAGAGATTGCACTACAGTACTTGTATGAGGTGAATTGTAAAATACTATTTCTTTTGTTTATCATTTACAGTGCAAATATTTGTAATAAAAAATACTAATATAAAGTGAGCACTGTGCACTTTGTATTCTGTGTTGTAATTGAAATCAATACATTTGAAAATGTAGAAAACATCCAAAAATATTTAAATAAATTGTATTCTATTGTTTACCAGTGTGATTAATCACAATTAGTTTTTTTAATCACTTGACAGCCCTAGCAATTACTAATAACATGATCCACTTATTTTATTTCACCCAACGGGTTCTGAGCTGACAGTATTATATTACTGTTCATGTAGGCCCATATTCAGAAAGATATGAAGGGCCTGCCTAACTTAAACCCGCAAGTAGTCTCTGACTTCAGTGGGCCTTATTCATTTATTTATTTAGATTTAAAATAATTGAAAAGATTCCTTCCTGAGATTCTAGACACCATAACACATCATTAGCAATGCAATAAAATCCTAGCAGCATTAAAGTAATCATTCTAATGGGACCTAGCCAGCCAGCTACCTACAGAAACTCCTTTCTGACCCTCCATCATTGTGGGAAGCATACCCTCAGCCCTTTCCAAACATCCTATTGCAGCATGCAAAATTAGAGCTATTTTGTAGCAAATGGGGGAGCAAGTTCCAGAGTACTGATGTCCTGACAGAGACAGCTTTCTCCTCTCTTTTATAATGAGAGGGATCCAGCTCAAGCATCCTTTTGATCACAACAATGGCACAGGGAGATGTGGTCAGTCAAACAGGCCAGTCTCAGGCCATTTAGGATTTTATAGGTCATAACCAACACCTTGAACTCCACTTGGGAACCAATAAGTCACCAGTGCAGATCCCAGAGCACCGATGACACATGCTCCCAGGGAGATGCCCTCTTCAGTAAACAAACAGCAGCATTCTGCACATGGTTTTAAGGTGTAACCACATGTAGATCACACTGCAATAGTTTAATCTTGATGTGACAAAATCATGAATAACAATGGCAAGATATCTTCATGTCCACACGGGCACACCCATGCAGAGCAGTTTTGCAGAAAACAATTAAACTAAGTACACACAAAAGAACAACACTAAGGAAACAAAAGGGAACTCACTGTTTTTCTTTTCTCTAAAAATAACAGGAGTACTTGTGGCACCTTAGAGACTAACAAATTTATTAGAGCATAAGCTTTCGTGGGCTACAACCCACTTCTTCGGATGCATATAGAGTGAACCATATATTGAGGAGATATCAATATATGCGAGATATATGGTTCACTCTATATGCATCCGAAGAAGTGGGTTGTAGCCCACGAAAGCTTATGCTCTAATAAATTTGTTAGTCTCTAAGGTGCCACAAGTACTCCTGTTATTTTTGCGGATACAGACTAACACGGCTGCTACTCTGAAACCTTTCTTTTCTCTAATCCCTTTAAGTTTTATAGACTTATTAGAGATTGCTTTAAATAATAGTTGATTAAAAAATCAGATAGAGGTGTGACTTTTAAGTTCATGATGTCCCTTAAAATTCTATTACTAATATTAGTAATGTTTTAAATGTCCCTTAATACTCAATCAAGAGTTTGAAAATCATTTTAGATTAGTAGCAGCAATTGGTTAAAATGCCAGGGCACAATTTTGATAAGTGTGCAGCTTATATTGACTTATGTGCATGCACGCAAGACCAGAATTTGCCCCTAAATCTTTATATGTGTACTTGAGATCAGATTTTTCAGAAATGTGTTTGGTGATTTGTATGCATCCTCCCATTGACTGTAAGCAGCTTGCTGTAGAGAGTAATCTCTTAGACCTATACAAATGTTCTCGCTGAACCAAGGATTTTTAGGAAGCAAAAGCAAAGTATTGTGTGTAAAACTTTGGCATGAACTAAAAACACTTTATGTATATAGATCAAATCCACCTGCTGGAAATCATTTTGACATCTTGGTGTAAAAAAAAGTTCTGTACTTGGTGAGTCTTTGCTGAGTCTGAATAGTGTTGCATTTTATAGCCTGTTTTCATGGGACCACCACTCAGTTCCAAGCCAATAGAATACTTTAAAATGTTGTCTCCTGTAGCAGCATGAAAACACTCCAAGAATTTGATGCTTTCAAGAATAATTTGTGACTGTTATGTAAGCCTAAAGTTACAAACAAAGACAGTTTATCAACACTGAAGAAAATAGATTGGACTTGCTTTAATCTTTAAATGGTTTACTGAGAATTCTCAGATGCTAATTTGCTGATACATCAGTTTTAGCATAAATAGAATGGCATGAAATTTTTTTAGTCATCCCAGTATTATCCCTTAGCTTCTAGAGTGATCCATTTCTATAACATCTGCCTGTTCCTTCCCTTGATGTATAGCAAAAGGAAATTGGCTTTTAAATAGTACTAGCAGTGTTAAAATGCCTTATTTGAGTGAGGAATCAGTATGATCATCTTATGAGGCGTCATTAAAAATAACTGAATTTCTACAGCAGTACAAAGTACATTCTGCGTCAGTATAGAAGAATAAATTGCTAGAGGTTTCAGCCTCAGAGGTGCTGTTCACTCAATTCCTGTTGACTTCAGTGGGAGTTCAAGATATTCAGCACCACCCAGTCTAAGGCATTTTCTTTATTATTCATTAATTACAGTAGCACCTGGAAGCCCACCTGAGATTGGGGCCACATTTAGTATGGTAATACATTGTAACCAATGCGCCATTCTAATCGTACACACGATCATTCTTTAAAGTGGGAGGTCAAGGGACAGTATATGGTAAAAATAGTGGGGAAACTATTGTAACAAACCATTAGTTTTGTATTAAATATGAACAATTCCGATTTTCTCTTTTCCTATCCCTGTATTTGCTGTAGGAACAGGGAGGGAGGAAGAAAGGATGATTTAAACCACTCTTGCACTCCAATTCTTTGCCCCAGTGGTGCAAGTTAGAGCAGCCTCTAGATGTAATAAGCTAGCTGAGAATAGCCAGAGTGCAGTTTGTTCTGGACATGTCCCCTCCTGCCCCCCGCACACCTCAAATACACAAAGCTGAGGGGAAAGTGTAGAGCCATTTCAGCAGCAGTGTGCTGGCTGGGCCACCCTCTTATATCAGGGGTGTTCCCTGGGGGCCCTTTCTGCAACTCTCTGCCCCCACCCCATTTATTACGCCTTTATGCCCATGTAGCATCCTGAATGGGCCAGACAGAAGAGAGACTCTAGCCCCTGAACCATTAAATAACATTACAGTTGTGACACAAACTGTCTGTACTGGGCAGGGGCGGCTCCAGGCACCAGCGCACCAAGCACGTGCCTGGGGCGGCAAGCCGCGGGGGGCGGCCTGCCGGTTGCCGTGAGGGTGGCAGTCAGGCTGCCTTCGGCGGCATGCCTGCGGGAGCTCCGCCGGTTCCACGGTTTCGGCGGCAATTTGGTGGCGGGTACGCCAAAGGCGCGGGACCGGCGGACCTCCCGCAGGCATGCCGCTGAAGGCTGCCTGACTGCCGTGCTTGGGGTGGCAAAATACATAGAGCTGCCCCGGTACTGGGGAAATTCAGTTCAAGCTTGTCCTTATCTCAGATCAGTGTGATAAACACAGGCATCGCATCAGGAGTTAAGGGCAACATGCTGGATTTAATTTAGGATGTCCTTTCTCCTCTTCGGTTGTTATTTCCTTGTTTAATATTTGTTTGCTTGCTTGTTTGTATTTGTTGATATTTGTTCTCTTGGTTGTTTGTTTTTAAATGTCATAAATAGTAAGAATCCACAAGCCCAAGAGAATCAAACTGTTCCTGCTTCCTGGATTATTGTATTTATAATTTGTTTCTGTGCATATTATTATCCTTTAAGGAACAGCCGGCTGCCTTTGGAAACCTTCCTGTGTTAGGGCCCGATCTTGCATCTATTAAAGTAAATGGGAATTTTACCGTTGATTTCCCTGGGAGCAGGAACAGGTCCTAAGTCGGTAGTTAGTACTGCAGCAACCAGTGGTGAAAATCACGTCAGTAAAAATATCCATATTAAATTATGAATAAAGCTACACTTCTAGCACATTAATACTGGGGGGAAAGAGTTAATAACTTTGGCTGTTTAAAAAAAAAAAAAAGTGTTCCTAGTCTTTTTATATTTATATATATATATCCATCTATGGAAAAGCATCAAATAAAACCTGTAAACAGCTTTTTTATTTTATACATTTCTTTAAGTGAGCTGCTCTTCAGTTGATAATCTGGAGACCAAAAATCAATTGCAAATATCATGCCAACGCAAATGTTTACAGCTGAGATACTAAACCTTTGAAAATAGGGTAGGCTATAATGGAAGTGTTGACTCAACTTTAACTTTAGAGGCAGGCACAAGTGGTGCCAGTTTAATTAAAGCCTGTGTTTAAAATAGGGCTAGCCTTGATATGACATTGATTCACCAGTGTCTCCCTCTTCCCCCACCCCCCAAAACCACTGATGACATTTTGTACCACATACCATTGCGTTGTGACAAATTAATAGATCATTTTGTTTTCTGCAGGAAAACTGAAGACTTTTATAACAAAACCTCCAGTGTCAAAATGAATACAGGTATGCTGTTTCTGTGAGATTTTTCTTTACTTGTATATCTTTTATTTAATAAGCAAACTAGGGCCCAAATTATTAAATGTTCATGCACAAATTACACTAAGCTGATATTGAAATTAAACTAAACAGGATGTTGTTTTAATAGTATGTTTGTATATGTATATTTATATGTGCCACATATAAAATATATATACACATATGTTTATGTATGTGTATATATATGAAATATGAATGTTTGTATATGTTATGTGTATGTGTTTATGTATATTTTATGTGTGTATATATATATAATTGTAAAATGCATATATACGTTCTGCAGCACAACGGCATACATAATAGTCAAGGGAAAATAGCATCCCTTTATCTCTGGAAAACAGTACTATAATGCTTGCTTTTCTGTAAATATCCTATTAGGTGGGTTTGAATATAAAAAGAGGTTGGTATTTAATAAATTAGTGGCTATGTGGATCACAAATTGAATATGAGCCAACAATGTGATGCAGTTTTAAAACAGGCTGGGGTGTATTAACAGGAGACATAGGAAGTAATTGTTCTGCTCTACTTGGCATTGGTGAGGCTTCAGCTGAAGTTGTGTGTCCAGTTTTTGGGCACCACACTTTTAGAAAGATGTGGACAAATTGGAGAGAATCCAGAGGAGAGCAATAACAATTATAAAAGTTTTAAATAATATGGTCTGTGAGGAAAGGTTAAAAAACTAGTCATGTTTAGTCTCAAGAAAACAGACCTGGTAAAAAAGTTCCTCCTCTATCTTGGAGAGTCCTGTAGTTATTGGCGGATTTTCTTGCCTCAGAGATTCACCATGTGGGTTGGGGAACAGCCCAGAGACCTTCCCCTCTGGAAGAACCCACAGTCCAGGTCACTTGGGAGGTTTGGGGGGAACCCGGGCCCGCCCTCTACTCCGGGTTCCAGCCCAGGGCGCCTGTGGACTGAAGCTGTCTATAGTGCCTCCTGTAACAGCTGCATGACAGCTACAACTCCCTGGGCTACTTCCCCATGGCCTCCTCCGAACACCTTCCTTATTCTCACCACAGGACCTTCCTCCCGGTGTCTGATAACGCTTGTGCTCCTCAGTCCTCCAGCAGCACACCCTCTCACTCTCCTTGCGCCTCTTGCTCCCAGCTCCTCACACTCGCACCACAAACTGAAGTTAGCGCCTTTTAAAACTCAGGTGCCCTGATTAGCCTGCCTTAATTGATTCTAGCAGCTTCTTCTTAATTGGCTCCAGGGTGTCCTAATTAGCCTGCCTGCCTTAACTGGTTCTAGCAGGTTCCTGATTACTCTAGTGCAGCCCCTTCTCTGGTCACTCAGGGAACAGAAAACTACTCATCCAGTGACCAGTATATTTGCCCTCTACCAGACTCCTGTACCTCACTGGTCTGGGTCTGTCACATATGTTAAGGGCTGTTATAAAGATGGCAGTGATCAATTATTCTCCACGTCCCCTGAAGGCAGGACAATAAGTAATCTAATTAATCTTCAGCAAGGGAGATATAAGTCAGATTTGAGGGAAAACTATCGGATAAATAAGTACTGGAAAAGGTAACCAAGGGATGTTGTAAAATCTCTCTCATAGGAGGAATAGGTTAAAGAAACACGTGTCAGGGACTGTCTAGTCCAGTGGTGGGCAACCTGCGGCCCGCGAGCTGCACGCAGCCAATCAGGGTAATCCACTGGTGGGCCACGAGACAGTTTGTTTACATTGACTGTCCGCAGGCACGGCCTCCCACAGCTCCCAGAAACCACAGTTCGCCGTTCCTGGCCAATGGGAGCTGTTGGAAGTGGCCACCAGCACATCCCTGTGGGCCGCGCCACTTCCCGCAGCTCCCTGGGAATGACAAACCACGGCCACTGGGAGCTCTGGGTGGCCGTGCCTGCGGACAGTCAATGTAAACAAACTGTCTCGCGGCCCACCAGTGGTTTACCCTGAAAGGCCGCAGGTTGCCCACCACTGGTCTAGCCTCAGCACAGGGGGATGGACACTAGATGATCTCTCGAGGTCCTTTCCAATCCTGTAATTCTATGATTCTATATACATTTATATTATCTTTCAGGCTGCTATGGTAGAAATGTAAAATCTGGTCATAACCAAAACACAAATTGTAGAATGTTTGTTTTATGGTGTATTACAAAGTACAAATAAAAACTACAGCTTGATCCTACAGTATTGAAGTCAATGGGAGTTATGCCATTGTCTTTAAATAGGGGCTGGATTGACCTGTACAGTAGACAAGTGAAATACTGGCCCCATTGAAGTCAATGGCAAAATTTATAGTTACTTCAATGAGGCCATGATTTCACCCGATGTGTATATAAATAACTAATACCACACTATCAGGTTTACTCAGTGCTATGATACTAGAGATAGTGGATTCTCTGAACACAATAATAAGCATCATGAGCAAATCAGCTCAAGTAACCTTTTATTCATCTGAAGCTTGTATTGTTTTATATTCAGTAACTGGTGGATCACACAAGAGTTTAATAAGGAAGATGTTATTTATTGTAATAATATTCAGAATTTCTCTCTGCCCAGTTTTATACTTGTTTTCTTGTGAGAGCTGAAGTTACAGTAGAAATTTATGTCCATATATTTATATATATTTTTAAATTAAGGTAGTTATGAAGCACTCCTTAGTTGATGGAATTATGATGTGAGAGGTAACTCAGCTAATCATCATCACACATATGACTACAATTCAATTGCATATTGCAGTCTCATGGGTTCAAATCTAGTAAATATTATTTTGTGGATCTCTCTCCCTTTTAAAAATGTCACATTTCATTGCTCTAATATCACAAATGTGACTTACAGCCTCCTCATGACATCATAGCTATGACATATGGGTTGTTCTAACTTCCAGTGAGATTTTTGCTACAAGTTTCAATGTAGTTGAATTCCTTTTGTTGTGGACTTTAATCCTAATGCCTCCAGAGCACACTTTGATAACCAACTACTGAAACATCCTAGGATTGCCTAAACAAACATGTCGTCATGAACTTACGCAGAACTTAAACCTGTTGCACAGTTACATATTGAGGAGCACATCACTTACTTGTGAACATCTATAGCAGTTGTCCACAATTACCAGTTCCACTAAAAGAAGAAATTACCCAATGTGATGGGGCAGCAGCCCCTTACTGGCTGGCAAAGGATTAATAGCAGCCCTTAGAGTGGCTGCGCAGAACCCAGCCAACCAGAGGAAGGCTTAGAAGCAGCCAATCAGGGCCAGGCTGGGCCGTATAAGGAGGACTGCAGGGCAGAGAGAAGCTGAGGGAGAAGGACTGGCTGCCTGTAGAGAGAAGTACCTGGGACAGAGCAGTGCCACCTGGCTGGGTCCCAGACTGAGGCCTTGATACAGGGGCCGAGTAGGTGTTGGGGCTACAGGGAAGTGGCCCAGGGATAGCAGGTAATGGCAGAGAGGGAAAGGAGAGGCAGTGAGTGACTGCTAGCTATAGGGTCCCTGGGTGATGGCCCAGAATGGCGGGTGGTCCTGGGCCCCCCCCCCCCTTTGCCCCACTGGCTGCTGAGGGAAGTGGCTAGCCAAAGGACTGCAGTTTGCCCCTGTGTGAGGGGCTGGACTAGAGGCTGCAATTCGCCACTGCGGCGAGAGGCCGGGCGAAGGACTGCCGGTTTCCCTGGAAGTGGGGAGACAACGGAGTTGGGGGACAGCCGGAGGGCCGTGCCTTGAAGAAGACGCCATGGTCCAGGAGCGATGCGGGTCCCCACAGACAGCAGAGATGGTGGAGAAGCAGTGACGGAGAGTGAGACGCCACAAGAGGCGAGCGCCCTGCTGATGGACAGAGCTAATTCCCAGAGCAACCAGCAGGAGGCGCCACGGTGGTGAGCACGACCCGTTACACCCAAATAAAGTAATAGTTCACATTTAATTCTATTGATGTAGTCTGCAACCCCATGGATTGCTGGATTAAGCATAAGTATTGAGAGTTATTCCTGACATAGCACCAGGAGTAGGATACTGAGACGTCACTTCCACTAAGCATGAGAGCGGTTGAGATAAGAGATACTCAACATAGTGTACTTGGTTACTTAGAGCTTCCCAACCCTCCTACACATGGCACTCTGAGTGCTGTTAAACCAAAATAATAGTGCAGCGACCATCTTTGACCTGTGGATTTACTAATGCTTCATAGCAGGAGTCTGTGCATGTACACAGCTGTAGGTATTAGGTACTACAGAGTTGTCACCGGTGTCTAGTAAAAACTGGGTCATTCCACAAACTACTGGTCTACTTGAAGGATAAATGGGTCCTCTGTAGCTCTGGTGAATCCTGTAAAGTCATTAGACTGGGGCAAATTAAGTTTAAAAAAAAGAAAAAGTAGGCCTGTTTCTTAGAGTAGACTCTTTCATGACGGGATGCAGAGATAAAGTTTCTTGACACCTTAAATGACTACTTCTTGGAGCAGCTGGTCCTGGAACCCACCAGAGGAGAGGCAATTCTTGATTTAGTCCTAAGTGGAGCACAGGATCTTGTCCAAGAGGTGAATATACCTGGACTGCTTGGTTTTAGTGAAACAAAGGGTAGGTATAAATGGTCAGTTTTCAGAATGGAGAGAGGTAAATAGTGGTGTCCCCCAGGGGTCTGTTCTGGGACCAGTCCTATTCAACATATTCATAAATGATCTGGAAAAAGGGGTAAAAAGTGAGGTGGCAAAATTTGCAGATGATACAAAATTACTAAAGATAATTAAGACCCAGACAGACTGCGAAGAGCTACAAAAGGATCTCTCAAAACTGGGCAACAAAATGGCAGATGAAATTTAATGTTGATAAATGCACAATAATGCACATTGAAAAGCATAATCCCAACTATACATATAAAATGATGGGGTCTAAATTAGCTGTTACCTCTCAAGAAAGAGATCTTGGAGTCATTGTGGATAGTTCTCTGAAAACATCCACTCAATGTGCAGCTGCAGTCAAAAAAGCAAACAGAATGCTGGGAATAATTAAGAAAGGGATAGATAATAGGACAAAAAATATCATGTTGCCTCTATATAAATCCATGGTACGCCCACATCTTGAATACTGTGTGCAGTTGTGGTTGCCCCATCTCAAAAAAGATGTATTGGAATTGGAAAAGGTTCAGAAAAGGGCAACAAAAATGATTAGGGGTATTGAAAGGCTTCCATATGAGGAGAGATTAATAAGACTGGGACTTTTCGGCTTGGAAAAGAGACGGCTAGGGGAGATATGATTGAGTTCTATAAAATCTAGAGAAAGTAGATAAGGAAGTGTTGTTTACTACTTCTCATAACACAAGAACTAGGGGTCACCAAATGAAATTAATAGGCAGCAGGTTTAAAACAAAAGGAAATATTTCTTCACACAATGCACAGTCAACCTGTGGAACTCCTTGTCAGAGGATGTTGTGAAGGCCGAGACCATAACAGGGTTCAAAAAAGAACTAGATGAATTCATGGAGGATAGGTCCATCAATGGCTATTAGCCAGGATGGGAAGGAAGGGTGTCCCTAGCCTCTGTTTGCCAGAAGCTGGGAATGAGCAACAGGGGATGGATCACTTGATGATTACCTGTTCTGTTCATTCCCTCTGGGGCACTTGGCACTGGCCACTGTCGGAAGACAGGATACTGGGCTAGATGGACCTTTGGTCTGACCCAGTAGGGCCATTCTTATGTTCTTATGTTCCAGTTCAGTGTCCCCTGTGGGTGCAGACTTCGCAGGATATCTCAGCCAGAAGCTATTTTAGTCTGCAAAGTGTGTGTTCAATTTTCACTTTCTAGCATGTATGGAAAGGTTTGTTTGTTTGTTTTTTGTATTTGATACTAATTCTTTACCAAATGCTAGAAAGGCAACTTCCCAAATTTAACAGCTAAAGGCAACAAAACATTTTTGTAATAAACAAAGAAATAAACAAGTTGTAGGGGGAGATTTTCAAAGGCACAAAGGAGAGTTACACACACAACTCTCATTGGTTTTCAAACTCCTCCATAATGTATACAGAGAAAAATATCTACATCTGTGCCACCCCTTGTGTTATCTGCCCCACTTCTGGGGCTAGCGATCAGTGCAATTCACTTAGACTCAGTCTCTCTAACCATTCCCACAGATACCCCAGTGCATATCTGAGTTCCTTAAAGGGCAAGATAGCATTCCACCACTAACCTCCAATCATGTGCTCCCTGTGGCTGCTCCCACACCTCTCCATGATGGATTTATTACAGGTTTACAAAACCTGAGAAGCTAGCATAAATCAAATCATCCTAAACCGCCTCCTGCGCACAAGGCATAAAAGAAACCTACAATTCTCTCCCATGAACTGTCCTCCTCTCACCCCTTGTTTTATCATCCTATTAAACCCACTTTCAGATTGATGTCCTTACACAATTGTTTTACCTATTTTATCTATCTAATGCGTCTA
The DNA here is from genome assembly GCF_028017835.1 of Emys orbicularis. NCBI lineage: Eukaryota > Metazoa > Chordata > Testudines > Emydidae > Emys > Emys orbicularis. The sequence goes on along the minus strand of NC_088687.1, from coordinate 84,242,534 downwards.
GATTATTTATAAGTGATCGCTCACTATGTTATCTAGGGGGATAAATACTTATCTGTGTTCATTAGATTGCAATATTCCCAGTGTAAGGACATAATTTTATATTGTGCCTATTAAGTCAAGTGCACACCTATGACACTATATTGATAATAATAGGGTTGTGGTAAACTCTGAAAATTGGAAACAATATAGGATTGAGATGTATATAGGCAAAACAAAAGATCTTTAAAAAAAATTTATGCAAAATTGCATGCAGTGTTATTTTTAATTTATTTTTCTTGTCATACTGGTCTAAAAAGAAGTTAAGTAGTGTTCAGAGTTCACGTGAAAGCTGCCGAAGAGAGAATTTTTCCTAGATGGAAGTAATTGCATTGTTACTTCACCTATATTTAAGACGAATAATAGTTGTTGTTTTTTTAAATTCATAAGTCAGCTGCTCAGTAACTTCTTAAAATGCTTACCAACCGCTTAACATGTAAGGTGGGATTGTTCAAAGTGTTCAGCATTGATAACAATCCCATTGACTTCAACTGGAACTGAGTTAGGGCACCACTGAATGCCCTGAAAAATCCCACCCATCATTATAATAATGGCCAAGCACTTCAGAATGTATGACTATAGGCTATGAGAAACCGTGTGAGTATTTTCTTTCTTTACATTCTGTGAAGACTGGAACAAAATAGCTGCAAGAGAGAGATCCTGGATATGCTGCCTCAGAACAATGTTTTCTTATGGGCAACGTTCTCTTCTGATTATGGCAAATCTGTCTAAAGCTGAGAACATCTCCATGTTCCCCAGAGTAGCTTGCTAATCAAATGTGTGCTTTCTTAAACTCTCTCACACTAAACAGGAGTGATCAGAAGAATATTAATGATAACTTAAAATATATGAAGTGCTTTTCATCTAAAGATCTCTAAGCGCTTTAAAAATGTGGATAAGCGTCATTATCCTCATACGAGAGAGATAAGGTGGGTGAGGTGGTATCTTTTATTGGACCAGCTTCTGTTGGTGAGAGAGACAAGTTTTAGAGCCACACAGAGTTATTCTTCAGGTCTGGAAAAGGAACTCCCAGTGTCACAGCAAAATGGAAGATGGAACAGATCGTTTAGCACATGTAGTTAGCACATATTTTAAGGGGCCATTCAAAGGAGAGTGGCCCATTAACACCTCTCCAGTCATAGGACAAAAAGAGGGGGATAGTGGGTCACAGATTGTTGTAATAAGCCATAAATCCAGTGTCTCTGTTCAGTCCATGACTTTTGGTGTCTAGCAGAGTAATGAATTTAAGCTCCCAGGCTTAACTTTTGAAAGTGTTGTGAAGGTTTCCTTTGAGGATGAGGACTGAGAAGTCAGATATAGAGTGATCACTTTGTGACAGGTGTTCACCCACAGGCAATAGGGTGTTTTGGTCTTTTATCATTTCCTATGTGAGTTCATTCAAGAGCATAGTGATTGTCTGGTTTTACCCACGTAGTTGTTATTGGGGCATGTAGTGCACTGGATGAGGTATACCACATGTTGTGATAGGTATGTGTAGGACCTATGGATGTTGAAAGGTGTGTTGTGGGTAGGGTTGCCAGGTTTTCGACTGGAACACCCAGTTGAAAAGGGACCTTGGTGCTTCCGATTAGCACTGCTGACCAGGCCGTTAAAAGTCCAGTTGCAGCGCAGCTTGGCTGACAGGCTTCCCTGCCCAGCTCTGCATGGCTCCCGGAAGCAGCGACATGTGTCTCCAGCCAATGGGAGCTGCAGAGCAGCGCCTGCAGGTGGGAGCAGCGCGCAGTGCCTCCCTGGCCACCCCTCCACCTAGGAGCCGGAGGGCCAGGTCGCCACTTCCAGGAGCTGCCTGAGACAAGTGCTGCCCAGAGCCCGCACTCCTCACCCCCTCTCGCACTCAAACTCCCTACTGTAGCACGTACCCCAACCCCCTGCGACAGCCCAGAGCCCCTCCCACATTCTGAACCCCTCGGCCCCACCCCCTCAGCCTGGAGTCCCCTCCTATACCCCAAACCCCTCATCCCCGGCCCCAAGCCGGAGCCCGCACCCCAACCCCCTGTACCAGCCCGGTGAAAATGGGCTAGTGAGCAAGGGTGGGGCGAGTCAGCGATGGAGGGAGGAAGGATGGTGTGAATGAGGACGGGGCCTCGAAGAAGGGGCAGGGCCTCAGGGAAGAGGTTGGGCGGGGGCAGGACAAGGGTGTTCGGTTTTCTGCAATTAGAAAATTAGCAATTCTAGTTGTGGGGGGTGCTGATCATTGTAGCAGTGGAAATATGTCTGTAGGTTTTGGATCTGTTGTTCTGACAGGGTCTGCTGATGCTTTGAGTTGGTGTGTCCTGCTCTGAGGGGATCTTGCTTCTAATAATGAGCGTGGAGAAATTTGAGGGATTGTTTGAAGGCCCGAAACGGGGAGGAGGAGGTCATGAAAGATTTCTTTCAGGTCGGGATGAAATCTTTCCCTAAGAAAGCAAAGGCTGAACTGCTGTGGATTTACAGAGTGAATAAATGTACATAGCGCATATTTCATAGCAGTATGCAAATGTTGATATTGTCTTTTGGCACAGATGGATAATGAATGGTCTAAGTTAATTTGCAAAAACAAATCCTTGGTGTCCACCCATAAATATTTTAGTCAGGAGTTTTACAGGGATAATATGCTTGGTAAATGCATCTAATTTTAAAACGATTGAACAAGTCAGCTGCTAGCAAATGAAGCACATAAAAAGCAGCCAGGGAAAGAGAGTACGCAATTCTGGAAGGCTGCAAAACATAGGTGCATTAACTTTATTAATGTAAGTCATCACATGATGTACCTCCTAGCAATTTATCCAATTTGTCTGGGAGACAAGAACAGAAATACTTGGTCCCTGTAGAGTCTCTGACTCGGTCATAAAGTCACTTTTGGTTAAATGAAGGAAATTATATTATCTTGATCTTCTAAGTCAGCCCTCTTCTACAGAAGTTAATATAATTATTATTTGTATTTTGGTAGGACCTAGGGACCAACTGAGAACAGGGCCCCATTTCACTAGGCACTGTACAAAGTAATAGACAGTGTCTACCCCAAAAAGCTCAAAATCTAAATAGACAAGACAAACCAAGGGGAGGGGAAAGGGATGCAACATACAAGTTAGTAGAGGCACAGAGTGATGGCTGGCAAATGTCATGTTAGGGCCACTATTTTGGGGAGAGAAGATTGGTGTGGCTAGGTTTTATTTTTTTCTTTTTCTTTTTAATTCTTTGGGTGGAGGATTAGTAAGGGAAGATTAGCTAAACAGAAAGGCAAAGGAAAGGAGGAGGGAGGCTTAGGAAGGGGAGAAGAGGGAGCGAAGGAAGGAAGGAGGGGAGCACTCAGGGCAGATAAAGTAAGACTGAGATGAAGAGACTGTGGGTGGGGGGCTGGAACAAACAGTCAATGCCCAGAGCAAAAACTGGTGAAAACAGTCTAATAACATCATCAATATCCAACAGTTCCTTCTACAGAACCTGCTGCCACTGCTTCTGTGTCTGCTCCTGCCAGCCATTGTTTCTCTGACTCTTGGCAGCTGGCTTCTGCCTAGAATTTCTTTCTTCCCACAGCCCATATGACTCAGGAAAGGGGGATGCAACATGGGTCCTAGTGCTCCCAGAGGAAAGTGAGGGCCATTCTTGCACAGAGCTAGACAAGGGAGCAGAGGGGTGCTGCCAGCTATCTTTCACTCTCCTTTCTCCCATCCCCAAAGTTGTAATACCTATTAAAGCTGATTATTTGTCTGCACCTCTTTTAATGGGAGTGGCATGTGCAGAGGGCTTGCAAGAGCCTATGATAGCATCTCATCAAAATGTAGCTCCTGATCAGAGCTGAGCATGCTATTCAATGAACAGGTTATTCAGTTATGAATTACTACTTAATGTTTACGCTGTGTTAGTGCCTAGAAGCCTAATCAGAATCAGGGCCCCATTATGTCGGTGTTGTAGAAATACATGAGAAGATATGATTGCTACACCCAACGGATTTATAAGAAAACATGAGACATGAAGGACTGAGGAGATGGAAATTGTATATATAAATAAAATATATGTGGGTATAATTTTATACACATATAAACATTTTAAATAGGTGTATATAAGTATCAGATATCCTCATTTGCCCCTCAACATAGATGTTAAGTAGTATGGGGGTTACAGCAGACATGGGTAATCAAGCAATGAATTAAGCCCATCTTCCTGTTTGTGAGTTCACTACAAAGAGACTTCTTCTTCTCATCCCAAAGCATCTTTAGAGATTTGGGGAGCAGTACAATATCACCATTCATTCCTTTAAGCCCAGCCAGATCATGTCTTTTTTGTACAATGTCCCACCGTTTAGTCAGTGGTCGGCCTCTAGGTCTGACTGACCTTTGTTGCATTTTCATTATTTTCTTTAGCATCCTATCATCTGTTTGTTTTCTACAGTGTCCCCACCATTGTAATCTTTTTCATTGCAGCCAATCCTGTACCGTGATTTCCCATCCTACTCTGCTTCTAACTTCTTCATTTGTCTTCAAATCATTTCACATTCTACCTGCCATCTTTCAAAAAACTCTTATCTTTACCACCTCCAGTCTTCTGATGTTCGTTTCATCTAATGCAGCTGCTTTCAGTCCATACAATAATACTGTTAGTACACTGGTTTGATAAATTTTCACTTTGGTACCAAACAAAGGATTTTATCAGTCCATAATTTCATCAATTCCTGTACAGTACTTGTAGCTAAAGCACATCTCCTTTTAACCTCATTCTTGATGGAACTGTCGGCACTGATCAAGCTTCCTAGATACTCATAAGATTTTACTTGTTCTACAACTTCACTGCTGCTGCATTTCAACACTTTTCCAAGATACATCCACTTTGTCCTCTTGGCATTTATTGTAAATCCAGGTTGACTACACCAATGTTCCAAGGTAGTGAAGAGTATCATTATTAATTCAAACGTGTCTGCCAATCACACAACGTCATCTGTATAAATTGAAAAGCATAACTCTAGATCGCCCAATGTCACGCCCTTCAACTTGTCTACCATTTTTAACATCCAATTTAAGAATATGATGAAAAGTGATGGTGATTCCATATACCATTTCTTACGCCAAACTTTGACTTGAATCAGTTGCTTAATTTTCCACCAATTTCTGCAGAGACTTAGATTTTTATAAATAAATTTGTTATTAAGAATTATCCAACAAACACGAGCATTTCATAAGCAGAATTATTGGTGCATAAAATGTTTATGGATGTCTGGTGGAGCAGAGGCATGTGAGATGATGCAATATGAAATAAGTTTTGAGATGTAGGCACAGTGGAGTAATGTAGGGCCTAGAAGATGAGAATGAGCAGTTTGATAGTTGTATAATTTGAAAGCCATACACAAAATTCCCACTGACTTCAATCAGAGACCCTGAGCAAGCATTGCAAAACTGGGTCCAAGATGAATAAAAGAAAAATATTTAAAAATCTAATATGATACAAATATTTAGAATATATGGTATCTGTACTGTATTTCAATGTATTCAACATCAGTCAATATCTAGTTCAATATTGCTTATGTATATATGCACAGTGTGTTCCTTTAAATAGATATCTGTGTTTATATAGATACATGTCATATACATACATTGTATATTGCAATGTATACATTTTCCTATTGATGATGGGATATGTAAGAGGCAATGTCAAACATATCATTAGATAATGGGCCAAATAGAGCCCTGCTATATAACTTCATTGACTCTGCCAAGGTTTTGTAGACAGAGATTTCTTTTCCAGGTATCTTGCTGATGGGTCATAACCATATGCTCAAAATGTCTAACTGGTGGCCATATTTGGGGTCAGGAAGGAAATTTCCCCTGGGTCAGATTGGCAGAGACCCTGGGGTTTCACCCTCCTTTGCAGCATGGGGCATGGGTCACTTGCTGGTTTGAACAAGAGTAAATGGTGGATTCTCTATAACCTGAAGTCTTTAAATCAAGATTTGAGGACGTCAGTAGCTCAGCCCGATGTTGTAGGCTTGTAACAGGAGGGGGTGGGTGAGGTTTTGTGGCCTGTGATGTGATGATCATGATGGTCCATTCTGGCCTTGAATTCTATGAGTGTAAGTTCTACAAGGAATGTATTGGGGATAGTGTTTCTTGAAATTATAATAGTGAAATATTTGTTCAGAATGACATATTGTAATTATTTGCTGAGTTTACTTTGGCTTGGAGATGTAGTGGTCCAACCTGCCTCATTCTTGTGCAGTGTCAGTAGCATTGTGTCTTTCCCCGAATGGCAGTCTACATCCCTGTTCCCCTTTTCCTGCTCTGAAACTAAATTAAAACATTTCTAGAAAAATACAATAAAGCTTGTATTCCATTTGATTAGACAATGTGACAACACAAATCAAAATCAAATACCAGACTATTGGCATTTACTAATCAAATAGAGTATCCTTTCAACATGATACTTGCAATACTTTCATGTTAGAGAAAAATAGATATGAATACAATATGGTAATGAAGATACAATGACATAATAAGGACTTACTGTATTACTCTTTGAATTCTACGATCAGCAGTTCCAATGAGATCTGTCATCTCATGTCAGTCGAGGGGAAAGGACAAGAATGGGAACGTTATATCTCTGATGTCAATTATATCTCTGATGTCATATTTATGTCAGTAATTTCCAGCAAATGTGCAGGTGTGATGGCCATTTCCCTTTGTTTCAGATGCATAATACAAATTATTAATTCCAAGCAATACATTGCTTAGGATTATTCCACTTATTAGATGGCTGAAATCACTTGACCTTTTGCCTCATGTCTCAGAACTGGAGGTGGCTTTTGATAGACTTAAACCTGAGGACAGCAACTCAGATATTTGTCAGCATCAGCAACAGTTTAACACACATGCCACAAGATTCAATGCCAATACACTCTGATATTTCCATTGGAATGTCTGAGCCAGTTTACAAATACCTGGAGCATTAACCTTTTGACCTAGGTTAAAGATGCCCCTGGGGTTCAGCTCACACCTGATGTATATAATAATCTCAGATAGATAAATATCATTTTTGTTTAAACATTATTGTCTGTCACAGAGCTTTTCTGAAAATTGTAGGGTGGGATTTTCCAAGAGGCTTTAAGGCACCCAACTCCCAATGCTTTTAAGTCTCATCGACTTTAGCTCCTTCGAAAATTTCAGCCAGAATGAACAATAAGGTAAAGAATTTTAATACTAGCAAAGAGCAGAGAAAAAGCTGATTCTACATAGAAGAACTCAAGCAGAATATTTTCTGAACTGTTTTTGCAAATATGATAGAGAACGGTGATTGCCCCATAATGAAAGGTCCAATCCCATGACACGCCAGCTGCTGCCAATAACAGTGATACAGTGCCAGTGGGCACAGAATCTCCATACAGTTTCCAGCCCTCAGTCAGTAGGAGAGAAAGAAGAGGGGAATAAATGGAGAAGAAAAGGATTATCTGAGATGATTTTTCCCTAACTCCCCAAGTGCTGAGGAGGGAGACAATTGCGTGTTCTGATTTCTTCACAGTGATCTTAGATCTGTCCCAAACTTTTATTTTGTGTCATAGTAGAGAGAGCACCTTGCGTTAATCTCCACTTATTCTCCCAGGACATTGCTGGGCTCCAGAGGCAAGAACATCAATCTTCCATTAAGTAGAGCTGCCAGAATGAGAAGTCTTTAAAAAGAAGAATAGGGATATAGTCTCCCTCCTCTTCCATACCAAGGAAAAAATGAGCAATTTTTGTCACTTGTGTTTAAAATATTCTGTATAGATCCAAAGTACACTACAAAAACACTGTCATGTAATAAAACATAAGCCTGTCTTGTGAATATGCCTTTCTCGTGCGAACAATAAAATGGCTTTACAGTGCTGATTATTGACAAGTATTATGCAGCTTTTAATCCATCATCTTGATTAACTATTTGTGCATTATTAGCTATACATAAGGCTAAGATTTTGTCAATTTTTAGTAAAAGTCATGGGCAGGATGTGGGCAATAAACAATATATCACGGAAGCCTGAGCCCCTCAGCATGGGGCTAAAGTCATGGAGATCACATAAAATCACATAATCCATGACCTCTCTGACCAACTCGTAACCTTAGCTCTCATAAGCAGCCCTTCTGGCACCAGAATGCACACATTGTCACAATGTATTAAATACTGAATACTTACCATATTAGATATCCTGAGCTCTGGAAACCTACAGTGTATTCTGCTAATCTGTGGGTTTTAAAAACACACAACTATCAGCAGCAATTCCTAACTGCACGTGTTTTTGATGTACATTTGGCATATCTCACACCATGTAATATGTTGTATGTGCTTGCTTCCTTTGTCTTGGGCCTGTGTCTATATCGTTTTGTGCTTCCAGATAGCGGTGGCTGTGCTCGCAAACGTGCTGCAATGTCTGTCACATTAACAGCTGTGAAGAGAGTTCAAAGTTCTCCAAACCTATTGGCTGCAGGTATAACTAACCAGTGGGATATCACCCTTGAACGGCTTTGTGTAACATATGTTTCTGTAGAATTAGTCTGCCAGGAGGGTAATCAAAATGGCTACTCCACTGGCAAGGTCTAATTTATATAGTTTTATGATGCCAAAAATCTCTGAACGTATTTTGTTTCTGAAGATGTAATCTTACTTTTCTTCTAGCTATATGTAGTGGTCATTGAAGGATAGAAGAAACCTCCTGGGAAATTTTGAAAAGCTGTTTTAATAAAAAAAAATTAAAAATCTTGCCTCTGTGACACGTATTTTGGGTATTTTCCCCTTCTTCGTACCTGCTCAATCTTAGACCCCTATTTTGTTAATAGGAGAACTTGCATGAAAACTGGGGTTTGTTTCTTAATATCTCAGCGGCTTCTGTTAAAGCCATAATTCCCTGCTCCCGATGTTTCAACCAGTTTGAGACTATTGTGCTATCACAAACGGAAGATTATAATTTCAGTTGTGAAATAAGTAATAGGAGCCAAATACTTTTATGAAACAAAAATCCTATTTTAAAGAAAATGTTTCTAGACATTTAAAAACAGAATAAAAACATAGAAAATATTCAATAGAGGCAAAACTATTTCTTAATTAGAGGACTATATTGAGAGCTAGTTTAAGGAAGTAAAACTTGAATGCATATCTGTTGGCCATATTCAGTGGTGACTTAAATCATAGTGTAAATTACATGCTAGGTGTAAATAGGGCAGAAAACCTATGTGATTACCTTGCAACAATTTGGCATTCAGTGGCTGTGCCAAACAAGTGTAATACACAAAGGAGGCAGAAGAGTGGGGGAATGAGAGGTCTAAGATGAACCCTCAGCAAGACCACCATTTTATTTACTCCAGTGTTCCATTGCATCATTGTGGTCATTCAACTAGAAAAAATTGTCAAAAACCTTGAGGGTAGAACTGTAAACATTCTTCACAGAATGAGTGCACAATTTTTCACAACACCTAGGAGTTTATCATAAGATATACTGATGAATAAATGGACACACATCTGACATCAGGAATCATAACATTCAAAAATCAATAGGAGAACACTTCAGTCTCTCTGGTCACTCAGTAACAGACTTAAAGGTGGCAATTTTGCAACAGAAAAACTTCAAAAACAGACTCCAACAAGAAACTGCTGAGCTTGAATTAATATGCAAACTAGATACCATTAACTTGGGTTTGAATAGAGACTGGGAGTGGCTGGGTCATTACACATATTGAATCTATTTCCCCTTGTTAAGAAGCCTCACCTTCTTGTCAACTGTCTAAAATGGGCCATCTTGATTATCACTACAAAAGTTTTTTTTCTCCTGATTATAGCTCATCTTAATTAATTAGCCTCATACAGTTGGTATGGCTACTTCCACTTTTTCATGTTCTCTGTATGTATGTATATATCTTCTTACTATATGTTCCATTCTATGCATCTGATTAAGTGGGCTGTACCCCACGAAAGCTTATGCTCAAATAAATGTGTTAGTTTCTAAGGTGCTACAAGTACTCCTGTTCTTTTTGATGTTTCAACAGATTTTCAAAAGAAGTAGCTTCCACACTTTGTCACCAAAGTGATACTACTATAGCAATTACAATATATCTCATCCTGAATGCATATTAGCACATTCGATTGAAGAGCCTCCATCTGCACAGCTCTGGTTAAAGGGCTGTCAGAAAATGTAAACCTCTGTATTTAGAGATAAATACTAGGTTGGCCATAAAATTTCACTCCTGGCTGAAACTTACTATGCTAACTGTCAGCCTGCCAGCTTTTCTGGAGTGTTTAAAATGCACAAAAGATAAAGAACAGCCATTTTAGAACATTTGTATAATTCCAATACACAAACAGCTTTTGGTATTTTTAGGTTTGTTTATAGATGGTCTAAATTGTGGACTATCTCTAAAAATAAATACAAAATAGGAAAAGTTTATTTTTATAAATTTCACAAGAAGTCCAGATGTGAGCATCTAATCCACAAGGACAAGAATCTAATTGAAATGAGTGGGGACTACTTCAAAATAAGATGGTACTCAGTGTGAATAAGGGTAGTAGAATTGGACTTTTAGGGGGTTGTTTTGTGTGTATCCATTATAGACTTCAGAAAATGCATATAATTGGCCTGATGTTTCAAAACACCTCTTGCAAAGTCAGTATGGTTTATCATGTAAACCTGCAAACTGAGACTTTAAAAGGTCTTGTTTACTGTACTTAATAGTCCATAAGGGTAGTGATGGTCCATTGTGCCAATTCTTACTTAGATAATTTTGGTTAGTGGATTATTAACCTAGTGGATTGGATTATCGCACATGAAGAATCCGTATGAATTTTTTCCAAAGGAAAAAGAATTCCATACATACGGATAACTTTTTTTCAAATTAGTCTCCTTTAGATCATCTAATAATCACACACCCAAACATACCCCGTGCCAATATACTGTATATATGGACAGAATTTCTGTCTTTCTCTTTGCCAAACACTGTAGAGACTTCCTGCAGTTTTCCACATTCTGGCACCATCCAAAAAATCTCACATCACCCATGTATGGCCCCCTTGTTTTTGAATGAAGCCTCTCCATGCCCTCTTAAAGCAGTGTCATTTCTTCTGGTATCTAGATTTAAGAAGACAATAAATTATAGAGTTTACTGAAAAACCAGGCAACAATATTGTTTGTTTTATTCCTTGTCTGATGTAGCAGTGATTTAAATATCCACAATGTAGTAATTGTCATAGTACAATATAATCCTTGATAAAATGTAATTTAATTGAGCAGTAAACATTGGTTACTTATAGTGCAATATTCAGTGGTGTATATATAGGTAACAGAGGGCAAGTTGTATGTAATTTCAATAAAACAGTTAGTACCTATTATATAGATCTTTTCCAATTGTGCAACATCAGAGGAAATTTATTAGAAACTAATTTTTTCTGTATAGTGTAAACTGGCTCTTCTGAGACTATAACAATTACTGTTGAGCTTCCTTAAATTAGATTAATTTCTACACGTACAGTTACATCAACTCCTTTAAAATGGTCTATGAAATTATCTTAATTCAATACAAAGAAGACTCGGTGATGCATTTAGAAAATATCCTCGCATACTGAAGCATAGGCAATTAAAGTTGTGGGGGGAAAAGACTAATGATATATATATATATATATATATATATATATATATATATATAGCTTAAAATCAATTTCTCTGTGACAAGGCTAGTTTGACTGTGGTGGAGGCTCACTGAGTGTGTGACCTCATGGCTAAATTCTCTTGGTAGCAGCAGCTGCTGCAGACTTTAAAAAGCACCACCACCACTATTATCCTTGAGTTTCCATTAGATTCTCTCAGATACCTTTATTTAATTAGCCCAGTACTCAGAATGATTCAATATTGTTAGGATCGGTGATTTTGATTATTAAGAAAATGGCTTCACTTGGTAAGACAATATGGATCAAATTCTGACCAAGTTACACTACTAGTAACACCACCACACCCCTAGTGACTTTGCTAGGCCAAAGTGGGTATAAATCGGTACAGAATTTGGCACCACATACACAGAACAATAACAAACACATCCATCAAAACATCACCCAACCTTCTACAATTTGATCAAAATCGCTGTCTTTTTTTTAAATATATGTTCTTTTCAAAGTATACTGTGAGCCTAGTCCTACAATCCTTGCATATCATAAAATTTCCCCAAAGTCAATATGAGGTCTGAGTGTGCAAGGAATGTAGAACCAGACCCAGTGTCACATACAGCATACCGTTCCGTCACCAAAAAGGCTGACAGAATTGCCTACAGTATTTTAATTTCCAGCACACACTAACTTGGCTATTTCTTCTTTAGGACCTGATTCTCAGTCTCCAGATTCAGGTAAATAAAACATTATTTTCTTTATGCATAAGTGTACTGGTATTGTACATGTATGTATTATAGCAATCTTCCATTTATATAGCAGCATGCATCCAAATGGATCCCAGTGCCCCTTACAAACCTTACTGATTTTTGCAAACTATCTCAGGTGAAACCTGTGACTGAGAACCTCCATCAGACAACTACCTGTCCGAAGTGATGTCAAGGCTTCCAGGACAATTTTGTCCAACAGTTAGTTAGATATCATATATGCCATACAATCTGTTTTATTCCTGTTTCTATGGGATGTGCAATACAGAATGCTCACTAATTAGTGCAGCCACCTCTAGACTGAAATGCAGCAATGGTTTAACAATGCATCACAACAGATCAGGTCAGAAAGTGATAAATGTCTTATCAAACTGAAATTATAGGGAAGGAATACAGGGAGGAATTTATCCAGAATACTGAGTCTAACACCTACTCTTAAAGAAAGTGCCACTGAATCTTTAATAATGACAAGTGATTAAAACCTCAAGTTTAGGTCTCATCCAAAAGATAGCATTTCCAGCAGCACAGTAGTGTAGTACAATAGTATTGGCTAAAAACTGACTCGGATACAACCTACTGATTCACCATCATGCATTCCAATGGCACTGAAGATTTCTTTTGAAGTCTCCCATGCAAATACAGAGAATACATATCCCAATCATTACCCTGAGAACCATGCTTGCATATTGTATTCCTTTACCCCACCCTTCATCTTATCTTCCAGTCTATCAGATATTCAGGTCAGGAATGTGTCTTCATTTATATTTGGACTAACTAGACTATGAGGAACAGAAATATGAGAATAGAGGGTTCTTCAATCTAAAAAGGCAAAGGTATAATAACAGGATCCCATGACTGGCAGATTGGCAGAGGCCCTGGGGATTTTTCACCTTCCTCTGCAGTGTGGGGCACGGGTCACTTGCTGGAAGATTCTCTGCACCTTGAAGTCTTTAAACCACAAGTTGAGGACTTCAATAGCTCAGACATAGGTCAGGGGTTTGTTACAGGCGTGGGTGAGTGAGATTCTGTGGCCTGCGTTGTGCAAGAGGTCAGACTAGAAGATCATAATGGTCCCTTCTGACCTTAAAGTCTATGAGTCTATGAGACTGGAAGTTGGAAGACAGATTCAGATTATAAATGAGGAACAGATTATTGGAACAATTGACCATCACTGGAACTCTTTAAATATAGAGGAGATGTTTTTCTAAAAAGGAATTATAGTTCAACCAAAGCTATTGGACTTGAAGCAAGAATGAATGGAAGTCCTATAGCCTGAGTTATGCAGGAGGTCAGACTAGATGGTCACAATGGTCCCTTCTGGCCTTAAAATCTATGTGTCTATGAATCCATGAATATTGTGGGAGCTATCACAAGTAAGTAAAATAGTAACAATACTGATCTAGGCTCATCTGGCTGACAAAATCACAGCTTGAGAAGTTGTAGCTTCAAGCTTATCCATTTAACTCTCCTTTTGATGTGTATATTGTTGATAGTAATTCTAGCTACTGACTAGAAAGTTATAATTTCAACAGTTTGTTCAATAGGTAGATTTATTATGGTAACATGGATACATAGGGACTATTTACCAAAAATTTGTTTTGATTTTTTTCCTCACAAAAGCTTGGACATCTTACAATGATGGAGGTAGAGAGACATTGAATGGAGACGCTAGTAGTTCATCTCTTGCAGCAAAAGGCTTTAGAAGTGTCCGGCCAAACCTACAAGAAAAGAAGTCGCCAACTCAGGTAAACCTTCACACACACAGTTTCATCCTTTGGTATTAAGTATAAGTATTAGCTTACGAGTGCATTACATGCAGTTGTGATGCCCTATAGGGCATTATCCAGATGTGTTCCTGGTAGCACCCGCACCTGTTATTACGTGTTGTATTATCTGTTTCTGCTGTACACATAAACATACACTATACAGGACACAAGTCGTCTAGTTCAGTAACACAACAAACTACTTTCAAAGAGCAAGGCTGTATGCAAATAAAAATAGGCCAGGTTCAATCAAAAATCTTATATAACTGTATTCGGACTTCAAAGGGTATTGATTAATATTTTACACGCCAAAGAAATACTTTCTTTATGGAATAAATAATAACTGATTATAAAGTTCAATTAGATTAATTTAAGAATAACCAGAAGTACTGTTCTTCAGCTAACTTTGCTAAACTATATAACAATTAGAGAAAATGCCATGAAACAATATGGCTTAATTCAGAAACATATTTATAATAGTATTTGCATTACTATTTTAATTCAAAAGCTTTAAAAGAGTGTGTGTGTGTAATATGTATGTATGTTACTCATAAATAGTAGCTTGTTGGCTAAAATGATATGTCAAGTACATTTTATGAACTATTTAAATCTCTGTAAAATTTGGTGATAATTCTCAAACAGTAGTGTCGGTGCAAAATAAAATATATTTGATATTATGGACTCGGTTTGGATCACAATTCACTCTTTTCATTAAGAAATGGAATCTGTGATTTCCTAGACATCAAAATACAATATTATTATCAGGTATAGTGCAGTACCTGATCCAAAGTCTTTCCATTGTATTGAATGGAATTTGGATCAGGCCCTTGTTCTTTCGTTTGAAGTTACGAGTCTAACTCAAGTTACTTTTCCTGCTAACATTTACTTTCTCTCTGTTTCTCCTTCAATGTTATTTTGCTGTGTGTGGATGCTTTTGGCAAATAAGGCACCTCTGCCACCCCCTAGAAAAGAAAGTTTTCATAGATCTGGAATAACTAATCACATGAAGGATGAAATTAATTTTCAGTCAATAACGACCAAGCCAACTAAAAAACTCCCCTCAGATACTGTCTACTATACTAACAAGGAGGCTATCCAGAGGACAATGTATTCTAAAAAATCTAACACAGGCGTCTCCTATGCACAAAGAATCACTAAACCACTGGCCTCAGTCTCCAACACAAGCACAGCAGTAGCTGGCATTAGAGCTACTCTTCATCAAGGCCACAGACAAGCATCTCAAAAACGCAGAGTTTCTACCCTGAAATTAACCCGGACACAAGACTCACTGAGTAATGTTCCTCGTAATACACAGCAGCAACCCAAGTCTAATGAAGTGCCAACATTTCCACAAAGGCCTGTTTCACCCACCTGTAACCCTGTGCCTGAGATACACACAGCATCTCTTTCCATTCAGATAGCTCCCCTCCTTGACAATAAAGCAGAGCCTGAAATCCAAGAACATCCACCTAGGCTTTTTCCAGACAATCTACAGATGCCTCCAAAAGATGTGGGACAAAAGTCTACAGCTCCTTCTTCTGCACAGTCCACAGAATGCAATGTGGTATATTAAACTTTTCCATCTTTTATTTTAGATCTTTCCTGAATCACTTAACACTTTTCTAGTTAGTATACTCACATTACCATGATTACAGCTTGTGTTTCCTGGGTAAAACTACCTGTTGCACTATTCAAAGTAGAAATGAACAATTTAATATTTTTCAAAAGGGTATTGCAAAAAGGTCGGACCCAGTTAAAGTTGGGAGGTGGGTTTAAGTTACATATTGAAAGTAAATTATCTGGCTCATCATATTATACAGATGGTAAAATGATGCGCAATAGGAAAGGTGTGCTGTGAGTTGGAGGCCCATGTACTTCCCTGTGTTTGTACAGTGCCTACCACAGTGGGGCTCCACTCATGATTAGCCCTTAGGCACTCCCATAATAAATGTGATTAATAATTATATTAGTGGTGCACCTCCGAAGTGGCACTGCTTGCCGGGATCCCACTTTTGAAAGGTAGTATGCTGCCACTAGTGCTGGAAGGAAGTACTAGGAACTGGCTTCTGGTGCATCTTTGAAAAGATGTCAGTAGGATTCCTATAAGTGCAGCTTTGCCAATGTGCTGGTATGACCCCACTCCACCAAGTCACCCTCCTCTGGGACCAGCTAGGGTTTCCAGCAGTGCTGATTTTCTGTACTCACCAGTTCCTGGCAACCAAATTACAGCTGCCCTGTGCACAAGAGATGGGTGGGAAGGAGTATTTGTGCCATCTGCATCCTCTCTGCAGGACGAGACATGACATGGACCTACATATTCTAAGTTGCTCATTTTCCTAATTGCTCTTTGTTTATTGAGGTTGAAATTCTTTTCTCAAACCCACATGGATCCCAGTTCCAATTAGCATGCATGGGAGTTTCAGATGGCAAGAGCAGGATATCACAGATGTAAGCACATTTTTGGATGCTAAAAATATTGAGATCACTTTTGTAGATCTGAGAGTTTGGACTGTTTTTGTTTTTTTTTAAGTACCTGGGCTAGTGAACCCAGTTTTAGGCTGTCTGGCACACATGAATCCATATCATGTGCTACAAAACCTAGAAAGGAGAGTCTTCTTTCTCTTCTTTATTTGTTTAAAAAACAAGGGTATAAAACATTTCAGAGTTTTCTTGGAATCATCTAAACCTCTGCTTCATTTTGGCACATTAAGTTTCTTCTTAATAGAACATGGTTCATTAGGGACAAGAAGAGATCTTGCCCAATACCAAACATACGGTATTTTCATTTGACTTTAAATCAGTCATAATAACTTGACATAACTATCTGCAGTACACTATGTACAACATATGAGAGTAGATTTCCAATAAATAAAGGGTAGCAAGGGAATGTACTCCATTCAATTTCATTATATATCATTATGATTGGACACAGTGTACTTATTACAGAGTGCTGCACTTATTACTGGTTCATGGGTGAAAAACCAGCAGGTGGAATGTTATTGATTTTATGCCTAAATATCTCCTCCAACCAAACCCCACCTCAAATATTGTTAAAACAGATTATTATGGCTTATGCTGGTTGTATTATATATATTTCAGCATATCCTTGTTTATACTTGCTATCCACTTGTGAAACCCATTTCAACATTCACAGTGGAAACCATTAAAAACTGTAGATGCATCTTAATTAAAACCCTTGATCCAGACATCACTGAATAAAGAATAGTCCAAGTCCAGATCCGAATAATGCAGCTCAGACCCATCACTGTTAAAAGTTGAATTCTCTGTAGAGACAAACTTGTGAGGTTTCTAGAAGAAACAAAGGAAATCAACCTTACACATTATGAACCACATTCATCACTGGTGTAAATCCACTAAAGTCAACAGAGTTACTCTAGGGATAAATAATGGCCCTATATCTTGCATACTTGAAGCTCCCAGACAACTCTGTACTTTTCATCCATCACAACCATACTATTCTTTGACATTGTCATGTTTTCAGAACTGTGCATTTAACCAGATCTTTGCCTTTGGACGCACCAAACACCTACACTAGCTGTAGGAGATTTTTAAAAGAAAAGTTGTATGCAGAATACAGCTGTGTGACATTAAAATGGCAACATTTTGAAAACCCTCCTCTTTAGTACTCCCCATATAGACCAGCCAAAACCGTGCATGAGGTATAGGACTGATGGGCTCCTGTGGGCTATCTTGGGCAGAAATAGTGATCTAACAGATGTTATAAACTGCCCTACCAGGCTATGTGAGATTTTGGGAGTCTTTGAGAAGAACACATTGTTCTATCCTGGTGAAGGTGTAATTCACCACTCAGATGAGGACTAGGTACACCAGAGAAGTTTTTTTTAGTTTTCCAGCATTTTCTCATGTGTCTACATTAAGAGACTTAATTAAAGCTTAATATCATCCTCAGCAGGGACTGTTCCAGGGATGCTATTAAACAAACTCTGTCACAGATGCAGAAGTGGCTAGAAGAACAAGCTAAGTCTAGCACAAGTCTTTTATAATATTTACTACAGCATTGTCCTTTAACAAATAATAATAATTAATGAATAAATAGTAAGACCCACAGGGTTTAGAATTACCCATCCCAATAATTTGTCATCTTCAGGCCTGGACACAGGCAGTTTTTTAGCAAGGCAGAATGACCATTTTTTCTACATAGAATCACTACCTCTCCACAGTAATGAAAAAAATGAGGAGTGAATGGCAACATTTTTCTGTTCCACAATTCAGGGCAAAGCTGTTGGGTTTTGCAGGATTTGCCAGCATTTGGTAACTTGCCACACAAGTTCTAAAAATATGATTTTCTTTGCCGTCACATCCATATGGGTATGAGGGAATTGCGGGAAATATTAGATGTTTGGCTTTGAATGCATCACTCTCACTGTTCTTTTTAAGTGACCCATATGCCCAAGATTGTGGTGGCTATGTGGATATAGACTGGACTGTTGGATGTATAGTAGCTCTCTTAAATTTGAGCATTAGGCTTCAACTTTGCTTGTTGGACTGTATGGGGTTAGGCTAGAAAGTGCTTGCTCTTAATAAGTAATAGGTATTAATTAGTACATTGAGTCACCAATACTTCACTGCTGCATCTTCTGCTGATACCTTATTGGTGATACTTGTAACAGTGTCAGGCTCTGACTTAGTGATTTTTATCCAAGTGAGTAAGTACAGTTTAGGTGACACCAAAAATGAAGAAACAAGTCAGGGACAATAAAGGAAATAGAGCCAGAGCTTTTACCAGCATCTGATATAGCTAAACTTGAGAATTGTAAGAGACAGGAAGGTGTTGAAAACTTTTATCAATTTTATAATCTATATCAAAAAATACCATCACACAGTGGAATATGTATCAATGTGGACCATACAAATTATACCCCTATACATTTTTCTTCTCACTGTTATATCGTAGTTGCTCACAACATTAAATATCTAATGCATCATATATATTCATTTAGGTAAATTGAAGAGTCTCGCCTAAACTCAGTGTGCTCTTCAGACAATTAAAAAACATATTACACTAAATAGTCTGTACCCAAGTGATCCATAATAATGTTTGTCCAAAATAATCACAATTACCCATAATAACTCACCTGCTAAGCACAGTCAGAAAAGATGGACTTCGCAGCATGTCAAAAATTTTAGAATTTGTTCTGGGGTTGTTGTTGTTATACATGATGGGCTGACAAAGAATATCGGCATAAAAAGCAGTGTTCTTTTATATTGGTCTGATAATTCTACCTTCTTCCTTTTCTGCCTTCTCCTTACTTCAATGTGTAGCGAGCATGGTCACATACTTGCTCCTCCAAAGCTTTTGATATGGTCTCCCACAGTATTCTTGCCAGCAAGTTAAAGAAGTATGGGCTGGATGAATGGACTATAAGGTGGATAGAAAGCTGGCTAGATCATCGGGCTCAACGGGTAGTGATCAACGGCTCCATGTCTAGTTGGCAGCCGGTTTCAAGCGGAGTGCCCCAAAGGTCGGTCATGGGGCTGGTTTTGTTCAATATCTTCATTAATGATCTGGAGGATGGCACTCTCAGCAAGTTTGCAGATGACACTAAACTGGGAGGAGAGGTAGATATGCTGGAGGGTAGGGATAGGATACAGAGGGACCTAGACAAATTAGAGGATTGGGCCAAAAGAAACCTGATGAGGTTCAACAAGGACAAGTGCAGAGTCCTGCACTTAGGACGGAAGAATCCCATTCACTGTTACAGACTAGGGACTGAATGGCTAGGAAACAGTTCTGCAGAAAAGGACCTAGGGGTTACAGTGGACGAGAAGCTGGATATGAGTCAACAGTGTGCCCTTGTTGCCAAGAAGGCTAATGGCATTTTGGGCTATATAAGTAGGGGCATTGCCAGCAGATCGAGGGACGTGATCATTCCCCTCTATTTGACATTGGTGAGGCCTCATCTGGAGTACTGTGTCCAGTTTTGGGCCCCACACTACAAGAAGGATGTGGAAAAATTGGAAAGAGTCCAGCGGAGGGCAACAAAAATTATTTGCGGGCTGGAACACATGACTTATGAGGAGAGGCTGAGGGAACTGGGATTGTTTAGTCTGCAGAAGAGAAGAATGAGGGGGGATTTGATAGCTGCTTTCAACTACCTGAAAGGGGGTTTCAAAGAGGATGGATCTAGACTGTTCTCAGTGATACCTGATGACAGAACAAGGAATAATGGTCTCAAGAGGCAGTGGGGGAGGTTTAGGTTGGATATTAGAAAAAACTTTTTCAGTAGGAGTGTGGTGAAGCACTGGAATGGGTTACCTAGGGAGGTGGTGGAATCTCCTTCCTTAGAGGTTTTTAAGGTCAGGCTTGACAAAGCCCTGGCTGGGATGATTTAGTTGGGAATTGGTCCTGCTTTGAGCAGGGGGTTGGACTAGATGACCTTCTGAGGTCCCTTCCAACCCTGATATTCTATGATTCTTCTGAGATTTTTATTAGATTAATACAATGGTTCACTAACTTTTTTGATCAGGCCCCTCTTCTTTGTGTCTATAGTTGTTTATGCCCTCCTTTCCCCCATCCCCCAAGCATAGCCCCAGTGTGGTCAGCAGCACCACAGAAGTAAGGGAGGAAATGTGAAAAGTGACATTTGTCAATATCACTTTTCACAGAAGACTCAGCGTCCCATTGCCACCCTTACTTCTGCCCTACTGCTGTCACCCTGGGGCTGACAGCCAGAGCCCGGCCACCTCCAGTGAGGAATGGAGGGGTGGGGTAGGAGGAGAGCCCAGGCTGCCTCCAGGTGACGGTGCTCCAGCTGTCCCCTTTATTCCCGCCTCCCAGGTGTGCATGGCCCTTCTGCGCGAGCCCCAGCCACCCAGGGCTGACAGCCAGAGTTCTTTATTTAAAAAAAAAAACCCACACAGCTTGCACCTCTTTTGGAAGGCCCACCCCATTGTTTGAGAACTGCTGGACTAATAGATTAATGAATTCCAAAGTCAGAAGGGCCCGCTTGATCATCTCATCTGACCTCCTGTATAACACAGGCCATAGAACTTCCCCACAATAATTCTTAGAGCAGATCTTTTAGAAAAACATCCAATTTTGATGTAAAAATTGTCAGTGATGGAGAATCCTACCCATGGATTGTGTTATGCCTTTCCCTGCCAGATTTAAGAGCCCATTACTAAATATTTGTTCCACATGTATGTACTTACAGACTGTAATCAAGTCAACCCTTAACCTTCTCTTTGTTAAGCTAAATAGATGAGCTATAAGACATGTTTTCTAATCTTTTAATCATTCTTGTGGCTCTTCTCTGACCCCTCTCCAATTCATCAACATCTTTCCTGAATTGTGGGCACCAGAACTGGACACAGTATTCCAGCAGCTGTCACACCAGAGCCAAATACAGAGGTCAAATAACCTCTCTATTCCTGCTCAAGATCCCCTGTCTGTGCCTGCAAGATTTCATTAGCTCTTTTGGCCACAGTATCACATTGGGAGCTTGTGTTCCAGCTGATTATCCACCATGATCCACAGTTCTATTTCAGAGTTACTGTTTCCCAGGATAGAGTCCCCCATTCCTGTAATTATGGCTTACATTGTTTATTCTTAGATGAATACATTTACATTTAGCCATATTAAAATGCATAATGTTTGCTTGCAACCAGTTTACCAAACAATCCAGATTACTCTCTACAGTGACCTGTGCTCTTCATTATTTATCACTTCCCCAAATTTTTGGGTGTGTAGTCGGACTCCGTAAACTGTGCAAGTTTCACCAGCTGTATATATGGTACTGCTGTAGAACTGAGGCAGAAGCCAATGTGAGGGTTAGTGTGATCAGTCCTGCTCCAGGATATGCTTTGGGAGGCAAGATGACTTGGATTGCTATGGGAAATTGATGTTAAAAATATACTTATAAAACAATCTATTGGTAAAA
This sequence comes from Emys orbicularis, assembly GCF_028017835.1. Taxonomy (NCBI): domain Eukaryota; kingdom Metazoa; phylum Chordata; order Testudines; family Emydidae; genus Emys; species Emys orbicularis. Next base: position 84,220,445 of record NC_088687.1, on the reverse strand, counting down.
TCTTGGCTGCATTAAAGTCAGTGACCAAACTCCCATTGACTTCAGTGGGGCTAGGATCTCACCCTATGCCTTTTACGACAAGACCTTATGGTGCTATTATAGTTCACAAGCAAGTGTCTGAGAGAGACAAAAAACCCATGCATATGCAGTGCAGCAACATCACTTTAAAAGTTTGATAGACTTGCGGGTTCTACGGGATTTTGAACCATAAAATGCACAAATTCCTTCATACATACATAGCTCGCAGGTGCCAACTTGAAAATGGCTTCTGATCAGATTAAGTCCACCTGACATGCTTTTGGAGCTTTGTGTGAGCACTGGCAATGTTCAGAGCTACCACAGGAATTCTCATGAGGGAACACATCCTGTATAGCATTGCAAAATCCTACAGTTAGTCTTGTGCATGTGAAGGAGAGTGAAGTGGAGGTGGGCATGGGAGTGGGGTAGTCAACACTTCCTAAGTGATGCCAAATGAGAGAGAGAGTGTAGACTAAGTACTGATTACATGTGATGTCACATACTATGGAAAAGTATGATTGAGTGTAAATAAGAGACAGTCCCGTGTTGTTCAAGAGTGATGCACAACAGCTTTGCTGTAAGCCAGAATATATCAAAGTTTTCTTGTTATGTTTGGGCTTTTATTCACACTTCATTTCAAGGCTCATTTGGTAGAATTTAAGAGCAAGCAGAAGTGTGGTATGACTCACTGAATGACATTTTATAAACACACCTACTCAGAGAAAGGTTAAACCCCTCAAAAATATATAGCATGTAACAAGTGAAGCATTCCAGGTGGTTAGTATTGTTTTTTACATTCCTTACTGCCTTCGTCTGGTAGAATGTTTTGAAAGATACTGCTGCTCCATAAGGTACTGACAAAAAATCTAAGGGGAAAAATTGTCTATTCCATCTTAATAGGGAACTCAGGATTTCTGAAGAGCTGACCTTTGGAGAGAAAGTACATTACTTATGTCCAAACTGTTTACAGGCTAAAGGAGAGCAGCAGAGGGAGGCAGCAAATCGGGGTTGGTGGTTAAGCATTGTCAATCTGGAGCAATGTTTCTCAAAGTGTTATGAGTCTCTCACCTGTGAGGTAGGAATGTGAAAAGTATATCCTTGAAGTTCTCATTTTGTGCCTCGGTCCCTCATTGTTCTGCAACTGGTTCAAAAGACTTAAGTGCAGAGAGTATGGTCTGCAAAACTATCAGTTAAGCAACTGCAAAAACAAGTTGTCTTATCTGTTTGAATCCCACTGATATCTAATCCCAGTGTATAGCTACATGCTTAGTACCAATGTCATGGTAGAATAAAAACTCTTGTGCCCTTTTTTTTCTGGTGAAAACATTTCAAAGCATTATGTAAGTAAGTCTTTCGCATAGGAAAATGAACTTGGAATTCCTACAAATGTTTCTATATAATTTCAGAAAATGGAGACATTAATATTTGTTAACCACTGACAAAATAGCAAGCACTGTACAAGACAAGATAGACAGACAGACACACTGTAAGCCTGTAATCTCTTTGGGACAGGGACTAAGCAAAAAACAAAGGAAGAGTTATAGTATTTTACTATTTTACAGCTGAGGGAAAAGCAGAGTAACAGGACGTCAGGGCTGGCAACCTTAGCAGAGCACTGGAGACAAGGATGGAATTTTACTGTAGTTTATTTGTTCAGGAAAGCACATCTTAAACCTGTCTTATAATTTCGGATAGAGTATACTTTTTAAACTATATATGCAGCTAAGTTAACAAGCACAATGAGATCAAATGCTGTGGCCAACATCATACAATAAACCATTGGCTCAGCTAGAATTATGATCTAGACTCCCAATCCGTTGCTCTTGCTAATAAACTATATAGCCACAGTTTCCAGAGCATATAATTGCTTAACTGATAGTTTAGTATATTTATTTGGGTCCTTGTCATTGCAGTAGTGTTATTAGTAACTATGAAATGCAGATTTGGTGAACATTGTTGCTGCCTGTAAAGGTTATGATTAAATAGATAATACCATCTGTCTCTCTCCTGGAAAGGGCGTTAGATGATGACTATAGCATTTTGTGTACTTTTATGTTGCAGCACAGGGAAGTATAATTTTCAGTTTTATACTGATCTACATTGATTTACATTTTTGTAGACATAGTTGATGACAAGGCTAGACAGCCAGAAAAGGTTTGGTACTAACCAAAGGCATAGGGCAAATAGAGTGAAGGTGAAATATTAGCTTAAGCAGTGATACTTCCCCAAAGGCCCTTGTTCTACATAGTTACTGGGCAAGCAAAGGAGTGCTACACCCACAAGTAAAAGAAGAAAATAAAAGGATCTCAAACTTAATATTTTGGGAGAGTGGGGGGGAGTCAGCAAGGTGAATCTGTGCACGGACAAAGGTATGAATATGTGCGTGTGTATGCAAGTATCTATAAGGGTATGTGAGTATACAAGTCCGGGGAGGAGGTATAAGGGTACATGTGTGCATACATGCATGGAGGGCATGTGGGGAGTGCATGCATGCCAACAGTTTGCATATATATGTGTGCATATGCATGGAGGTGTTCATAAACTATGTCTGTGCGCGCGCGGGCATTGTTTCTATCTTTCTGGGCAGCCACTTTCCTTTGTCTTAGTTGTGTATAGAATCATAGAATAACAGGGTTGGAAGGGACCTCAGGAGGTCATCTAGTCCAACCCCCTGCTCAAAGCAGGACCAATTCCCAACTAAATCATCTCAGCCAGGGCTTTGTCAAGCCGGGCCTTAAAAACCTCCAAAGAAGGAGACTCCACCACCTCCCTAGGTAACCCATTCCAGTGCTTCACCACCCTCCTAGTGAAAAAGTTTTTCCTAATATCCAACCTAGACCTCCCCCACTGCCTCTTGAGACCATTGTTCCTTGTTCTGTCATCAGGTATCACTGAGAACAGTCTAGATCCATCCTCTTTGAAAAACCCCCTTTCAGGTAGTTGAAAGCAGCTATCAAATCCCCCCTCATTCTTCTCTTCTGCAGACTAAACAATCCCAGTTCCCTCAGCCTCTCCTCATAAGTCATGTGCTCCAGACCCCTAATCATTTTTGTTGCCCTCCGCTGGACTCTTTCCAATTTTTCCACATCCTTCTTGTAGTGTGGGGCCCAAAACTGGACACAGTATTCCAGATGAGGCCTCACCAATGTCGAATAAAGGGGAACGATCACGTTCCTTGATCTGCTGGCAATGCCCCTACTTATACAGCCCAAAATGCCGTTAGCCTTTTTGGCAACAAGAGCACACTGTTGACTCATATCCAGCTTCTCGTCCACTGTGACCCCTAGGTCCTTTTCTGCAGAACTGCTACCCAGCCATTTGGTCCCTAGTCTGTAGCAGTGCATGGGATTCTTCCGTCCTAAGTGCAGGACTCTGCACTTGTCCTTGTTGAACCTCATCAGGGTTTTTTTGGCCCAATCCTCTAATTTGTCTAGGTCCCTCTGTATCCGATCCCTACCCTCTAGTGTATCTACCACGCCTCCCAGTTTAGTGTCATCTGCAAACTTGCTGAGAGTGCAGTCCACACCATCCTCCAGATCATTAGTAAAGATATTAAACAAAACCGGCCCCAGGACCGACCCTTGGGGCACTCCGCTTGAAACCGGCTGCCAACTAGACATGGAGCCATTGATCACTACCCATTGAGCCCGACGATCTAGCCAGCTTTCTATCCACCTTACAGTCCATTCATCCAGCCCATACTTCTTTAACTTGGCGGCAAGAATACTGTGGGAGACCGTATCAAAAGCTTTGCTAAAGTCAAGGAATAACACATCCACTGCTTTCCCCTCATCCACAGAGCCAGTTATCTCATCATAGAAGGCAATTAGGTTAGTCAGGCATGACTTGCCCTTGGTGAATCCATGCTGACTGTTCCTGATCACTTTCCTCTCCTCTAAGTGTTTCATAATTGATTCCTTGAGGACCTGCTCCATGATTTTTCCAGGGACTGAGGTGAGGCTGACTGGCCTGTAGTTCCCCGGATCCTCCTCCTTCCCTTTTTTAAAGATGGGCACTACATTAGCCTTTTTCCAGTCATCCGGGACCTCCCCCGATCGCCATGAGTTTTCAAAAATAATGGCTAATGGCTCTGCAATCTCATCCGCCAACTCCCTTAGCACCCTCGGATGCAGCGCATCCGGCCCCATGGACTTGTGCACGTCCAGTTTTTCTAAATAGTCCCGAACCACTTCTTTCTCCACAGAGGGCTGGTCACCTTCTCCCCATACTGTGCTGCTCAGTGCAGTAGTCTGGGAGCTGACCTTGTTCGTGAAGACAGAGGCAAAAAAATCATTGAGTACATTAGCTTTTTCCACATCCTCGGTCACTAGGTTGCCTCCCTCATTCAGTAAGGGGCCCACACTTTC